>NC_092758.1:95337741-95643741 GCF_047496795.1 Chiloscyllium punctatum
CGCGCTCTATTTCTCACCCTCTGTTTCTCGCCCTCTGTTTCAGCCCCTCTGTTTTTCGCCCTCTGTTTCAGCCCCTCTGTTTCTTGCCCTCTGTATCAGGCTCTCTGTTTAAGCCCCTCTGTTTCTCGCCCTCTGTTTCAGCCCCTCTGATTCTCGCCCTCTGTTTCAGCCCCTCTGTTTCTCGCCCTCTGTTTCAGCCCCTCTGATTCAGCCCCTCTGTTTCAGCCCCTCTGATTCAGCCCCTCTGATTCAGCCCCTCTGATTCAGCCCCTCTGTTTCTCGCCCTCTGTTTCAGCCCCTCTGTTTCAGCCCCTCTGTTTCAGCCCCTCTGTTTCTCACCCTCTGTTTCAGCCCCTCTGATTCAACCCCTCTGATTCTGCCCCTCTGATTCAGCCCCTCTGTTTCCCGCCACTCTGTTACAGCCCCTCTGTTTCTCGCCCTCTGTTTCAGCCCCTCTGTTTCTCGCCCTCTGTTTCAGCCCCACTGTTTCAGCCCCTCTGTTTCAGCCGCTCTGTTTCAGTGCCTCTGTTTCTCGTCCTCTGTTTCAGCCCCTCTGATTCAGCCCCTCTGTTTCAGCCCCTCTGTTTCTCCCCCTCTGTTCCAGACCCTCTGTTTCAGCCCCTCTGTTTCAGCCACTCTGTTTCAGCCCCTCTGTTTCAGCCACTCTGTTTCAGCCACTCTGTTTCAGCCCCTCTGTTTCTCGCCCTCTGTTTCAGCCCCTCTGTTTCTCGCCCTCTGTTTCAGCCCCTCTGTTTCAGCCCGTCTGTTTCAGCCCCTCTGTTTCTCGCCCTCTGTTTCAGCCCCTCTGTTTCTCACCCTCTGTTTCAGCCCCTCTGATTCAGCCCCTCTGTTTCTCGCCCTCTGTTTCAGCCCCTCTGTTTCTCGCCCTCTGTTTCAGCCCCTCTGTTTTAGCCCCTCTGTTTCAGCCCCTCTGATTCTCGCCCTCTGGTTCAGCCCCTCTGTTTCTCGCCCTCTGTTTCAGGCCCTCTGTTTCTCGGCCTCTGTTTCAGCCCCTCTGATTCAGCCCCTCTGTTTCAGCCCCTCTGATTCAGCCCCTCTGTTTCAGCCACTCTGTTTCAGCCCATCTTTTTCAGCCCCTCTGTTTCTCGCCGGCTGTTTCAGCCCCACTGTTTCTCGCCCTCTGTTTCAGCCCCTCTGTTTCTCGCCCTCTGTTTCAGTCCCTCTGTTTCTCGCCCTCTGTTTCAGACCCTCTGTTTCAGCCCCTCTGTTTCTCGCCCTCTGTTTCTGCCCCTCTGTTTCTCGCCCTCTGTTTCAGCCTCGCTGTTTCTCGCCCTCTTTTTCAGCCCCGCTGATTCAGCCCCTCTGTTTCAGCCCCTCTGAATCAGCCCCTCTGATTCAGCCCCTCTGTTTCAGCCCCTCTGTTTCAGCCCCTCTGTTTCTCGCCCTCTGTTTCAGCCCCTCTGATTCTCGCCCTCTGTTTCAGCCCCTCTGTTTCTCGCCCTCTGTTTTAGCCTATCTGATTCAGCCCCTCTGTAACAGCCCCTCTGATTCAGCCCCTCTGATTCAGCCCCTCTGTTTCTCGCCCTCAGTTTCAGCCCCTCTGTTTCAGCCCCTCTGTTTCTCGCCCTCTGTTTCAGCCACTCTGTTTCTCGCTCTCTGTTTCTCGCCCTCTGTTTCAGCCCCTCTGATTCAGCCCCTCTGTTTCTCGCCCCTGTTTCAGCCCCTCTGTTTCTCGCCCTCTGTTTCAGCCCCTCTGTTTCTCGCCCTCTGTTTCAGCCCCTCTGTTTCAGCCCCTCTGATTCAGCCTCTCTGTTTCTCGCCCTCTGTTTCAGCCCCGCTGTTTCTCACCCTCTGTTTCAGCCCCTCTGTTTCTCGCCCTCTGTTCCAGCCGCTCTGTTTCAGTCCGTCTGTTTCAGACCCTCTGTTTCAGCCCCTCTGTTTCTCATCCTCTGTTACTCGCCCTCTGTTTCAGCCCCTCTGTTTTTCGCCCTCTGTTTGAGCCCCTCTGTTTCTCACCCTCTGTTTCAGGCTCTCTGTTTCAGCCCCTCTGTTTCTTGCCCTCTGTTTCTCACCCGCTGTTTCAGCCCCTTTGTTTCTCGCCCTCTGTTTCAGCCCCTCTGTTTCAGCCCCTCTGATTCAGCCCCTCAGATTCAGCCCCTCTGTTTCTCGCACTCTGTTTCAGCCCCTCTGTTTCAGCCACTCTGTTTCAGCTCCTCTGATTCAGCCCCTCTGTTTCCCGCCCACTGTTTAAGCCACACTGTTTCTCGCCCTCTGTTTCTCGCCCTCTGTTTCAGCCCCTCTGATTCAGCCCCTCTGTTTCTCGCCCTCTGTTTCAGCCCCTCTGTTTCTCGCCCTCTGTTTCAGCCCCTCTGTTTCAGCCCCTCTGATTCAGCCCCTCTGTTTCTCGCCCTCTGTTTCAGCCCATCTGATTCTCGCCCTCTGTTTCAGCCCCTCTGATTCTCGCCCTCTGTTTCAGCCCCTCTGATTCAGCCCCTCTGTTTCAGCCCCTCTGATTCAGCCCCTCTGATTCAGCCCCTCTGCTTCAGCCCCTATGTTTCTCGCCCTCTGTTTCAGCCCCTCTGTTTCAGCCCCTCTGTTTCAGCCCCTCTGTTTCTCACCCTCTGTTTCAGCCCCTCTGATTCAGCACCTCTGATTCAGCCCCTCTGATACAGCCCCTCTGTTTCAGCGCCTCTGATTCAGCCCCTCTGATTCAGCCCCTCTGTTTCTTGCCCTCTCTTTCAGCCCCTCTGTTTCAGCCCTTCTGGTTCAGCCCCTCTGTTTCAGTCCCTCTGTTTCTCCCCCTCTGTTCCAGCCCCTCTGTTTCAGCCCCTCTCTTTCAGCCCCTCTGTTTCAGCCCCTCTGTTTCTCGCCCTCTGTTTCAGCCCCTCTGTTTCTCGCCCTCTGTTTCAGCCCCTCTGTTTCAGCCCGTCTGTTTCAGACACTCTGTTTCTCGCCGTCTGTTTCAGCCCCTCTGTTTCTCACCCTCTGTTTCAGCCCCTCTGATTCAGCCCCTCTGTTTCTCGCCCTCTGTTTCAGCCCCTCTGTTTCTCGCCCTCTGTTTCAGCCCCTCTGTTTCTCGCCCTCTGATTCAGCCCCTCTGTTTCAGCCCCTCTGATTCAGCCCCTCTGTTTCTCGCCCTCTGTTTCAGCCCCTCTGTTTCTCGCCCTCTGTTTCAGCCCCTCTGATTCAGCCCCTCTGTTTCTCGCCCTCTGTTTCAGCCCCTCTGTTTCAGCCCCTCTGTTTCTCGCCCTCTGTTTCTGCCCCTCTGTTTCTCGCCCTCTGTTTCAGCCCCGCTGTTTCTCGCCCTCTGTTTCAGCCCCGCTGATTCAGCCCCTCTGTTTTAGCCCCTCTGAATCAGCCCCTCTGATTCAGCCCCTCTGTTTCAGCCCCTCTGTTTCAGCCCCTCTGTTTCTCGCCCTCTGTTTCAGCCCCTCTGATTCTCGCCCTCTGTTTCAGCCCCTCTGTTTCTCGCCCTCTGTTTCAGCCCCTCTGATTCAGCCCCTCTGATTCAGCCCCTCTGATTCAGCCCCGCTGATTCAGCCCCTCTGTTTCTTGCCCTCTGTTTCAGCCCCTCTGTTTTAGCCCCTCTGTTTCAGCCCCTCTGTTTCTCGCCCTCTGTTTCAGCCCCTCTGATTCTCTCCCTCTGTTGCAGCCCCTCTGTTTCAGCCCCTCTGTTTCTCGCACGCAGTTTCTGCCCCTCTGTTTCTCGCCCTCTGTTTCAGCCCAGCTGTTTCTCGCCCTCTGTTTCAGCCCCGCTGATTCAGCCCCTCTGTTTCAGCCCCTCTGAATCAGCCCCTCTGATTCAGCACCTCTGTTTCAGCCCCTCTGTTTCTCGCCCTCTGTTTCAGCCCCTCTGATTCTCGCCCTCTGTTTCAGCCCCTCTGTTTCTTGCCCTCTGTTTCAGCCCCTCTGATTCAGCCCCTCTGTTTCCGCCCCTCTGATTCAGCACCTCTGATTCAGCCCCTCTGCTCAGCCCCTCTGTTTCTCGCCCTCTATTTCAGCCCCTCTGTTTCAGCCCCTCTGTTTCTCACCCTCTGATTCAGCCCCTCTGTTTCAGCCCCTCTGTTTCTCGCCCTCTGTTTCAGCCCCTCTGTTTCTCACCCTCTGTTTCAGCCCCTCTGATTCAGCCTCTCTGTTTCTCGCCCTCTGTTTCAGTCCCTCTGTTTTAGCCCCTCTGTTTCAGCCCCTCTGATTCTCGCCCTCTGGTTCAGCCCCTCTGTTTCTCGCCCTCTGTTTCAGGCCCTCTGTTTCTCGGCCTCTGTTTCAGCCCCTCTGATTCAGCCCCTCTGTTTCAGCCCCTCTGATTCAGCCCCTCTGTTTCAGCCACTCTGTTTCAGCCCATCTTTTTCAGCCCCTCTGTTTCTCGCCGGCTGTTTCAGCCCCACTGTTTCTCGCCCTCTGTTTCAGCCCCTCTGTTTCTCGCCCTCTGTTTCAGTCCCTCTGTTTCTCGCCCTCTGTTTCAGCCCCTCTGTTTCAGCCCCTCTGTTTCTCGCCCTCTGTTTCTGCCCCTCTGTTTCTCGCCCTCTGTTTCAGCCTCGCTGTTTCTCGCCCTCTGTTTCAGCCCCGCTGATTCAGCCCCTCTGTTTCAGCCCCTCTGAATCAGCCCCTCTGATTCAGCCCCTCTGTTTCAGCCCCTCTGTTTCTCGCCCTCTGTTTCAGCCCCTCTGATTCTCGCCCTCTGTTTCAGCCCCTCTGTTTCTCGCCCTCTGTTTTAGCCTATCTGATTCAGCCCCTCTGTAACAGCCCCTCTGATTCAGCCCCTCTGATTCAGCCCCTCTGTTTCTCGCCCTCAATTTCAGCCCCTCTGTTTCAGCCCCTCTGTTTCTCGCCCTCTGTTTCAGCCACTCTGTTTCTCGCTCTCTGTTTCTCGCCCTCTGTTTCAGCCCCTCTGATTCAGCCCCTCTGTTTCTCGCCCCTGTTTCAGCCCCTCTGTTTCTCGCCCTCTGTTTCAGCCCCTCTGTTTCTCGCCCTCTGTTTCAGCCCCTCTGTTTCAGCCCCTCTGATTCAGCCTCTCTGTTTCTCGCCCTCTGTTTCAGCCCCGCTGTTTCTCACCCTCTGTTTCAGCCCCTCTGTTTCTCGCCCTCTGTTCCAGCCCCCCTGTTTCAGCCCGTCTGTTTCAGCCCCGCTGTTTCAGCCCCTCTGTTTCTCACCCTCTGTTACTCGCCCTCTGTTTCAGCCCCTCTGTTTTTCGCCCTCTGTTTCAGCCCCCCTGTTTCTCACCCTCTGTTTCAGGCTCTCTGTTTCAGCCCCTCTGTTTCTTGCCCTCTGTTTCTCGCCCGCTGTTTCAGCCCCTTTGTTTCTCGCCCTCTGTTTCAGCCCCTCTGTTTCAGCCCCTCTGATTCAGCCCCTCAGATTCAGCCCCTCTGTTTCTCGCACTCTGTTTCAGCCCCTCTGTTTCAGCCACTCTGTTTCAGCTCCTCTGTTTAAGCCCCTCTGTTTCTCGCCCTCAGTTTCAGCCCCTCTGTTTCTCGCCCTCTGTTTCAGCCCTTCTGTTTCAGCCCCTCTGTTTCAGCCCCTCTGTTTCTCGCCCTCTGTTTCAGCCCCTCTGTTTCTCGCCCTCTGTTTCTCGCCCGCTGTTCCAGCCCCTCTGTTTCAGCCCCTCTGATTCTCACCCTCTGTTTCAGCCCCTCTGTTTCAGCCCCTCTGTTTCAGCCCCTCTGTTTCTCGCCCTCTGTTCAGCCCCTATGTTTCTCGCCCTCTGTTTCAGCCCCTCTGTTTCTCGCCCTCTGTTTCAGCCCCTCTGTTTCCTTCCCTCTGTTTCTCGCCCTCTGTTTCTGCCCCTCTGTTTCTCGCCCTCTGTTTCAGCCCCTCTGTTTCTCGCCCTCTGTTTCAGGCCCGCTGATTCTGCCCCTCTGTTTCAGCCCCTCTGTTTCAGCCCCTCTGTTTCAGCCCCTCTGTTTCTCACCCTCTGTTTCAGCCCCTCTGATTCAGCCCCTCTGATTCAGCCCCTCTGTTTCCCGCCCACTGTTTAAGCCACACTGTTTCTCGCCCTCTGTTTCTCGCCCTCTGTTTCAGCCCCTCTGATTCAGCCCCTCTGTTTCTCGCCCTCTGTTTCAGGCCCTCAGTTTCTCGCCCTCTGTTTCAGCCCCTCTGTTTCAGCCCCTCTGATTCAGCCCCTCTGTTTCTCGCCCTCTGTTTCAGCCCCTCTGTTTCTCGCCCTCTGTTTCAGCCCCTCTGTTTCTCGCCCTCTGTTTCTCGCCCGCTGTTTCAGCCCCTCTGTTTCAGCCCCTCTGATTCTCACCCTCTGTTTCAGCCCCTCTATTTCAGCCCCTCTGTTTCAGCCCCTCTGTTTCTCGCCCTCTGTTTCAGCCCCTCTGTTTCTCGCCCTCTGTTCAGCCCCTATGTTTCTCGCCCTCTGTTTCAGCCCCTCTGTTTCTCGCCCTCTGTTTCAGCCCCTCTGTTTCATTCCCTCTGTTTCTCGCCCTCTGTTTCTGCCCCTCTGTTTCTCGCCCTCTGTTTCAGCTCCTCTGTTTCTCGCCCTCTGTTTCAGGCCCGCTGATTCAGCCCCTCTGTTTCAGCCCCTCTGTTTCAGCCCCTCTGTTTCAGCCCCTCTGTTTCTCACCCTCTGTTTCAGCCCCTCTGATTCAGCCCCTCTGATTCAGCCCCTCTGTTTCCCGCCCACTGTTTAAGCCACACTGTTTCTCGCCCTCTGTTTCTCGCCCTCTGTTTCAGCCCCTCTGATTCAGCCCCTCTGTTTCTCGCCCTCTGTTTCAGCCCCTCTGTTTCTCGCCCTCTGTTTCAGCCCCTCTGTTTCAGCCCCTCTGATTCAGCCCCTCTGTTTCTCGCCCTCTGTTTCAGCCCATCTGATTCTCGCCCTCTGTTTCAGCCCCTCTGATTCTCGCCCTCTGTTTCAGCCCCTCTGATTCAGCCCCTCTGATTCAGCCCCTCTGCTTCAGCCCCTATGTTTCTCGCCCTCTGTTTCAGCCCCTCTGTTTCAGCCCCTCTGTTTCAGCCCCTCTGTTTCTCACCCTCTGTTTCAGCCCCTCTGATTCAGCACCTCTGATTCAGCCCCTCTGATTCACCCCTCTGTTTCAGCGCCTCTGATTCAGCCCCTCTGATTCAGCCCCTCTGTTTCTCGCCCTCTCTTTCAGCCCCTCTGTTTCAGCCCCTCTGATTCAGCCCCTCTGTTTCAGTCCCTCTGTTTCTCCCCCTCTGTTCCAGCCCCTCTGTTTCAGCCCCTCTGTTTAAGCCACTCTGTTTCAGCCCCTCTCTTTCAGCCCCTCTGTTTCAGCCCCTCTGTTTCTCGCCCTCTGTTTCAGCCCCTCTGTTTCTCGCCCTCTGTTTCAGCCCCTCTGTTTCAGCCCGTCTGTTTCAGCCACTCTGTTTCTCGCCGTCTGTTTCAGCCCCTCTGTTTCTCACCCTCTGTTTCAGCCCTTCTGATTCAGCCCCTCTGTTTCTCCCCCTCTGTTTCAGCCCCTCTGTTTCTCGCCCTCTGTTTCAGCCCCTCTGTTTCAGCCCGTCTGTTTCAGCCCCTCTGTTTCTCGCCCTCTGTTTCAGCCCCTCTGTTTCTCACCCTCTGTTTCAGCCCCTCTGATTCAGCCCCTCTGTTTCTCGCCCTCTGTTTCAGCCCCTCTGTTTCTCGCCCTCTGTTTCAGCCCCTCTGTTTTAGCCCCTCTGTTTCAGCCCCTCTGATTCTCGCCCTCTGGTTCAGCCCCTCTGTTTCTCGCCCTCTGTTTCAGGCCCTCTGTTTCTCGGCCTCTGTTTCAGCCCCTCTGATTCAGCCCCTCTGTTTCAGCCCCTCTGATTCAGCCCCTCTGTTTCAGCCACTCTGTTTCAGCCCATCTTTTTCAGCCCCTCTGTTTCTCGCCGGCTGTTTCAGCCCCACTGTTTCTCGCCCTCTGTTTCAGCCCCTCTGTTTCTCGCCCTCTGTTTCAGTCCCTCTGTTTCTCGCCCTCTGTTTCAGCCCCTCTGTTACAGCCCCTCTGTTTCTCGCCTATCTGATTCAGCCCCTCTGTAACAGCCCCTCTGATTCAGCCCCTCTGTTTCAGCCCCTCTGTTTCTCGCCCTCTGTTTCAGCCACTCTGTTTCTCGCTCTCTGTTTCTCGCCCTCTGTTTCAGCCCCTCTGATTCAGCCCCTCTGTTTCTCGCCCCTGTTTCAGCCCCTCTGTTTCTCGCCCTCAGTTTCAGCCCCTCTGTTTCAGCCCCTCTGTTTCAGCCCCTCTGTTTCTCACCCTCTGTTTCAGCCCCTCTGATTCAGCACCTCTGATTCAGCCCCTCTGATTCAGCCCCTCTGTTTCAGCGCCTCTGATTCAGCCCCTCTGATTCAGCCCCTCTGTTTCTCGCCCTCTCTTTCAGCCCCTCTGTTTCAGCCCCTCTGTTTCAGCTCCTCTGTTTCAGCCCCTCTGTTTCTCGCCCTCTGTTTCAGCCCCTCTGTTTCAGCCCCTCTGTTTCTCGCCCTCTGTTTATCGCCCTCTGTTTCAGCCCCTGTGTTTCAGCCCCTCTGTTTCAGTCCCTCTGTTTCAGCCCCTGTATTTCTCGCCCTCTGTTTCAGCCCCTCTGTTTCTCCCCCTCTGTTTCAGCCCCTCTGTTTCTCGCCCTCTGTTTCAGCCCCTCTGTTTCTCGCCCCCTGTTTCAGCCCCTCTGTTTCAGCCCCTCTGTTTCTCGCCCTCTGATTCTGCCCCTCTGTTTCTCGCCCTCTGTTTCAGCCCCGCTGTTTCTCGCCCTCTGTTTCAGCCTCGCTGATTCAGCCCCTCTGTTTCAGCCCCTTTGAATCAGCCCCTCTGATTCAGCCCCTCTGTTTCAGCCCCTCTGTTTCAGCCCCTCTGTTTCAGCCCCTCTGTTTCTCGCCCTCTGTTTCAGCCCATCTGATTCAGCCCCTCTGTTTCAGCCCCTCTGATTCAGCCCCGCTGATTCAGCCCCTCTGTTTCTTGCCCTCTGTTTCAGCCCCTCTGTTTCAGCCCCTCTGTTTCAGCCCCTCAGTTTCTCGCCCTCTGTTTCAGCCCCTCTGATTCTCTCCCTCTGTTGCAGCCCCTCTGTTTCAGCCCCTCTGTTTCTCGCACTCAGTTTCTGCCCCTCTGTTTCTCGCCCTCTGTTTCAGCCCCGCTGTTTCTCGCCCTCTGTTTCAGCCCCTCTGTTTCAGCCCCTCTGTTTCTCGCCCTCTGTTTCAGCCCCTCTGATTCTCGCCCTCTGTTTCAGCCCCTCTGTTTCTTGCCCTCTGTTTCAGCCCCTCTGATTCAGCCCCTCTGTTTCAGCCCCTCTGATTCAGCCCCTCTGATTCAGCCCCTCTGCTCAGCCCCTCTGTTTCTCGCCCTCTGTTTCAGCCCCTCTGTTTCAGCCCCTCTGTTTCAGCCCCTCTGTTTCTCACCCTCTGATTCAGCCCCTCTGATTCAGCCCATCTGATTCAGCCCCTCTGATTTAGCCCCTCTGTTTCCCGCCCCTCTGTTTCAGCCCCTCTGTTTCTCGCCCTCTGTTTCAGCCCCACTGTTTCAGCCCCTCTGTTTCAGCCCCTCTGTTTCAGCGCCTCTGTTTCTCGCCCTCTGTTTTAGCCCCTCTGTTTCTCGCCCTCTGTTTCAGCCCCTCTGATTCAGCCCCTCTGTTTCAGCCCCTATGTTTCTCCCCCTCTGTTCCAGCCCCTCTGTTTAGGCCACTCTGTTTCAGCCACTCTGTTTCAGCCCCTCTGTTTCAGCCCCTCTGTTTCAGCCCCTCTGTTTCTCGCCCTCTGTTTCAGCCCCTCTGTTTCTCGCCCACTGTTTCAGCCCCTCTGTTTCAGCCCCTCTGTTTCAGCCACTCTGTTTCTCGCCCTCTGTTTCAGCCCCTCTGTTTCTCACCCTCTGTTTCAGCCCCTCTGATTCAGCCCCTCTGTTTCTCGCCCTCTGTTTCAGCCCCTCTGTTTCTCGCCCTCTGTTTCAGCCCCTCTGTTTCAGCCCCTCTGTTTCTCGCCCTCTGTTTCAGGCCCTCTGTTTCTCGCCCTCTGTTTCAGCCCCTCTGATTCAGCCCCTCTGTTTCAGCCGCTCGGATTCAGCCCCTCTGTTTCAGCCCCTCTATTACAGCCCCTCTGTTTCAGCCCCTCTGTTTCTCGCGCTCTATTTCTCACCCTCTGTTTCTCGCCCTCTGTTTCAGCCCCTCTGTTTTTCGCCCTCTGTTTCAGCCCCTCTGTTTCTTGCCCTCTGTATCAGGCTCTCTGTTTCAGCCCCTCTGTTTCTCGCCCTCTGTTTCAGCCCCTCTGATTCTCGCCCTCTGTTTCAGCCCCTCTGTTTCTCGCCCTCTGTTTCAGCCCCTCTGTTTCAGCCCCTCTGTTTCAGCCCCTCTGTTTCTCACCCTCTGTTTCAGCCCCTCTGATTCAGCCCCTCTGATTCTGCCCCTCTGATTCAGCCCCTCTGTTTCTCGCCACTCTGTTACAGCCCCTCTGTTTCTCGCCCTCTGTTTCAGCCCCTCTGTTTCTCGCCCTCTGTTTCAGCCCCACTGTTTCAGCCCCTCTGTTTCAGCCCCTCTGTTTCAGCGCCTCTGTTTCTCGTCCTCTGTTTCAGCTCCTCTGTTTCTCGCCCTCTGTTTCAGCCCCTCTGATTCAGCCCCTCTGTTTCAGCCCCTCTGTTTCTCCCCCTCTGTTCCAGACCCTCTGTTTCAGCCCCTCTGTTTCAGCCACTCTGTTTCAGCCCCTCTGTTTCAGCCACTCTGTTTCAGCCACTCTGTTTCAGCCCCTCTGTTTCTCGCCCTCTGTTTCAGCCCCCCTGTTTCTCGCCCTCTGTTTCAGCCCCTCTGTTTCAGCCCGTCTGTTTCAGCCCCTCTGTTTCTCGCCCTCTGTTTCAGCCCCTCTGTTTCTCACCCTCTGTTTCAGCCCCTCTGTTTCAGCCCCTCTGTTTCTCGCCCTCTGTTTAAGCCCCTCTGTTTCTCGCCCTCTGTTTCAGCCCCTCTGTTTTAGCCCCTCTGTTTCAGCCCCTCTGATTCTCGCCCTCTGGTTCAGCCCCTCTGTTTCTCGCCCTCTGTTTCAGCCCCTCTGTTTCTCGCCCTCTGTTTCAGCCCCTCTGATTCAGCCCCTCTGTTTCAGCCCCTCTGATTCAGCCCCTCTGTTTCAGCCACTCTGTTTCAGCCCATCTTTTTCAGCCCCTCTGTTTCTCGCCGGCTGTTTCAGCCCCACTGTTTCTCGCCCTCTGTTTCAGCCCCTCTGTTTCTCGCCCTCTGTTTCAGTCCCTCTGTTTCTCGCCCTCTGTTTCAGCCCCTCTGTTTCAGCCCCTCTGTTTCTCGCCCTCTGTTTCTGCCCCTCTGTTTCTCGCCCTCTGTTTCTCGCCCTCTGTTTCAGCCCCGCTGATTCAGCCCCTCTGTTTCAGCCCCTCTGAATCAGCCCCTCTGATTCAGCCCCTCTGTTTCAGCCCCTCTGTTTCAGCCCCTCTGTTTCTCGCCCTCTGTTTCAGCCCCTCTGATTCTCGCCCTCTGTTTCAGTCCCTCTGTTTCTCGCCCTCTGTTTTAGCCTATCTGATTCAGCCCCTCTGTAACAGCCCCTCTGATTCAGCCCCTCTGATTCAGCCCCTCTGTTTCTCGCCCTCAGTTTCAGCCCCTCTGTTTCAGCCCCTCTGTTTCTCGCCCTCTGTTTCAGCCACTCTGTTTCTCGCTCTCTGTTTCTCGCCCTCTGTTTCAGCCCCTCTGATTCAGCCCCTCTGTTTCTCGCCCCTGTTTCAGCCCCTCTGTTTCTCGCCCTCTGTTTCAGCCCCTCTGTTTCTCGCCCTCTGTTTCAGCCCCTCTGTTTCAGCCGCTCTGATTCAGCCTCTTTGTTTCTCGCCCTCTGTTTCAGCCCCGCTGTTTCTCACCCTCTGTTTCAGCCCCTCTGTTTCTCGCCCTCTGTTCCAGCCCGTCTGTTTCAGCCCGTCTGTTTCAGCCCCTCTGTTTCAGCCCCTCTGTTTCTCACCCTCTGTTACTCGCCCTCTGTTTCAGCCCCTCTGTTTTTCGCTCTCTGTTTCAGCCCCCCTGTTTCTCACCCTCTGTTTCAGGCTCTCTGTTTCAGCCCCTCTGTTTCTTGCCCTCTGTTTCTCGCCCGCTGTTTCAGCCCCTTTGTTTCTCGCCCTCTGTTTCAGCCCCTCTGTTTCAGCCCCTCTGATTCAGCCCCTCAGATTCAGCCCCTCTGTTTCTCGCACTCTGTTTCAGCCCCTCTGTTTCAGCCACTCTGTTTCAGCTCCTCTGTTTTAGCCCCTCTGTTTCTCGCCCTCTGTTTCAGCCCCTCTGTTTCTCGCCCTCTGTTTCTGCCCTTCTGTTTCAGCCCCTCTGTTTCAGCCCCTCTGTTTCTCGCCCTCTGTTACAGCCCCTCTGTTTCTCGCCCTCTGTTTCTCGCCCGCTGTTTCAGCCCCTCTGTTTCAGCCCCTCTGATTCTCACCCTCTGTTTCAGCCCCTCTGTTTCAGCCCCTCTGTTTCAGCCCCTCTGTTTCTCGACCTCTGTTTCAGCCCCTCTGTTTCTCGCCCCCTGTTTCAGCCCCTCTGTTTCAGCCCCTCTGTTTCTCGCCCTCTGATTCTGCCCCTCTGTTTCTCGCCCTCTGTTTCAGCCCCGCTGTTTCTCGCCCTCTGTTTCAGCCTCGCTGATTCAGCCCCTCTGTTTCAGCCCCTTTGAATCAGCCCCTCTGATTCAGCCCCTCTGTTTCAGCCCCTCTGTTTCAGCCCCTCTGTTTCTCGCCCTCTGTTTCTCGCCCTCTGTTTCAGCCCATCTGATTCAGCCCCTCTGTTTCAGCCCCTCTGATTCAGCCCCGCTGATTCAGCCCCTCTGTTTCTTGCCCTCTGTTTCAGCCCCTCTGTTTCAGCCCCTCTGTTTCAGCCCCTCTGTTTCTCGCCCTCTGTTTCAGCCCCTCTGATTCTCTCCCTCTGTTGCAGCCCCTCTGTTTCAGCCCCTCTGTTTCTCGCACTCAGTTTCTGCCCCTCTGTTTCTCGCCCTCTGTTTCAGCCCCGCTGTTTCTCGCCCTCTGTTTCAGCCCCGCTGATTCAGCCCCTCTGTTTCAGCCCCTCTGAATCAGCCCATCTGTTTCTCGCCCTCTGTTTCAGCCCCTCTGTTTCTTGCCCTCTGTTTCAGCCCCTCTGATTCAGCCCCTCTGTTTCAGCCCCTCTGATTCAGCCCCTCTGCTCAGCCCCTCTGTTTCTCGCCCTCTGTTTCAGCCCCTCTGATTCAGCCCCTCTGTTTCTCGCCCTCTGTTTCAGCCCCTCTGTTTCTCGCCCTCTGTTTCAGCCCCTCTGTTTCAGCCCCTCTGATTCAGCCCCTCTGTTTCTCGCCCTCTGTTTCAGCCCATCTGATTCTCGCCCTCTGTTTCAGCCCCTCTGATTCTCGCCCTCTGTTTCAGCCCCTCTGATTCAGCCCCTCTGTTTCAGCCCCTCTGATTCAGCCCCTCTGATTCAGCCCCTCTGCTTCAGCCCCTATGTTTCTCGCCCTCTGTTTCAGCCCCTCTGTTTCAGCCCCTCTTTTTCAGCCCCTCTGTTTCTCACCCTCTGTTTCAGCCCCTCTGATTCAGCACCTCTGATTCAGCCCCTCTGATTCAGCCCCTCTGTTTCAGCGCCTCTGATTCAGCCCCTCTGTTTCTCGCCCTCTCTTTCAGCCCCTCTGTTTCAGCCCCTCTGATTCAGCCCCTCTGTTTCAGTCCCTCTGTTTCTCCCCCTCTGTTCCAGCCCCTCTGTTTCAGCCCCTCTGTTTAAGCCACTCTGTTTCAGCCCCTCTCTTTCAGCCCCTCTGTTTCAGCCCCTCTGTTTCTCGCCCTCTGTTTCAGCCCCTCTGTTTCTCGCCCTCTGTTTCAGCCCCTCTGTTTCAGCCCGTCTGTTTCAGCCACTCTGTTTCTCGCCGTCTGTTTCAGCCCCTCTGTTTCTCACCCTCTGTTTCAGCCCTTCTGATTCAGCCCCTCTGTTTCTCGCCCTCTGTTTCAGCCCCTCTGTTTCTCGCCCTCTGTTTCAGCCCCTCTGTTTCTCGCCCTCTGTTTCAGCCCCTCTGTTTCTCGCCCTCTGTTTCAGCCCCTCTGTTTCAGCCCGTCTGTTTCAGCCCCTCTGTTTCTCGCCCTCTGTTTCAGCCCCTCTGTTTCTCACCCTCTGTTTCAGCCCCTCTGATTCAGCCCCTCTGTTTCTCGCCCTCTGTTTCAGCCCCTCTGTTTCTCGCCCTCTGTTTCAGCCCCTCTGTTTTAGCCCCTCTGTTTCAGCCCCTCTGATTCTCGCCCTCTGGTTCAGCCCCTCTGTTTCTCGCCCTCTGTTTCAGGCCCTCTGTTTCTCGGCCTCTGTTTCAGCCCCTCTGATTCAGCCCCTCTGTTTCAGCCCCTCTGATTCAGCCCCTCTGTTTCAGCCACTCTGTTTCAGCCCATCTTTTTCAGCCCCTCTGTTTCTCGCCGGCTGTTTCAGCCCCACTGTTTCTCGCCCTCTGTTTCAGCCCCTCTGTTTCTCGCCCTCTGTTTCAGTCCCTCTGTTTCTCGCCCTCTGTTTCAGCCCCTCTGTTACAGCCCCTCTGTTTCTCGCCTATCTGATTCAGCCCCTCTGTAACAGCCCCTCTGATTCAGCCCCTCTGTTTCAGCCCCTCTGTTTCATCCCCTCTGTTTCTCGCCCTCTGTTTCAGCCACTCTGTTTCTCGCTCTCTGTTTCTCGCCCTCTGTTTCAGCCCCTCTGATTCAGCCCCTCTGTTTCTCGCCCCTGTTTCAGCCCCTCTGTTTCTCGCCCTCAGTTTCAGCCCCTCTGTTTCAGCCCCTCTGTTTCAGCCCCTCTGTTTCTCACCCTCTGTTTCAGCCCCTCTGATTCAGCACCTCTGATTCAGCCCCTCTGATTCAGCCCCTCTGTTTCAGCGCCTCTGATTCAGCCCCTCTGATTCAGCCCCTCTGTTTCTCGCCCTCTCTTTCAGCCCCTCTGTTTCAGCCCCTCTGTTTCAGCTCCTCTGTTTCAGCCCCTCTGTTTCTCGCCCTCTGTTTCAGCCCCTCTGTTTCAGCCCCTCTGTTTCTCGCCCTCTGTTTATCGCCCTCTGTTTCAGCCCCTGTGTTTCAGCCCCTCTGTTTCAGTCCCTCTGTTTCAGCCCCTGTATTTCTCGCCCTCTGTTTCAGCCCCTCTGTTTCTCCCCCTCTGTTTCAGCCCCTCTGTTTCTCGCCCTCTGTTTCAGCCCCTCTGTTTCTCGCCCCCTGTTTCAGCCCCTCTGTTTCAGCCCCTCTGTTTCTCGCCCTCTGATTCTGCCCCTCTGTTTCTCGCCCTCTGTTTCAGCCCCGCTGTTTCTCGCCCTCTGTTTCAGCCTCGCTGATTCAGCCCCTCTGTTTCAGCCCCTTTGAATCAGCCCCTCTGATTCAGCCCCTCTGTTTCAGCCCCTCTGTTTCAGCCCCTCTGTTTCAGCCCCTCTGTTTCTCGCCCTCTGTTTCAGCCCATCTGATTCAGCCCCTCTGTTTCAGCCCCTCTGATTCAGCCCCGCTGATTCAGCCCCTCTGTTTCTTGCCCTCTGTTTCAGCCCCTCTGTTTCAGCCCCTCTGTTTCAGCCCCTCAGTTTCTCGCCCTCTGTTTCAGCCCCTCTGATTCTCTCCCTCTGTTGCAGCCCCTCTGTTTCAGCCCCTCTGTTTCTCGCACTCAGTTTCTGCCCCTCTGTTTCTCGCCCTCTGTTTCAGCCCCGCTGTTTCTCGCCCTCTGTTTCAGCCCCTCTGTTTCAGCCCCTCTGTTTCTCGCCCTCTGTTTCAGCCCCTCTGATTCTCGCCCTCTGTTTCAGCCCCTCTGTTTCTTGCCCTCTGTTTCAGCCCCTCTGATTCAGCCCCTCTGTTTCAGCCCCTCTGATTCAGCCCCTCTGATTCAGCCCCTCTGCTCAGCCCCTCTGTTTCTCGCCCTCTGTTTCAGCCCCTCTGTTTCAGCCCCTCTGTTTCAGCCCCTCTGTTTCTCACCCTCTGATTCAGCCCCTCTGATTCAGCCCATCTGATTCAGCCCCTCTGATTTAGCCCCTCTGTTTCCCGCCCCTCTGTTTCAGCCCCTCTGTTTCTCGCCCTCTGTTTCAGCCCCACTGTTTCAGCCCCTCTGTTTCAGCCCCTCTGTTTCAGCGCCTCTGTTTCTCGCCCTCTGTTTTAGCCCCTCTGTTTCTCGCCCTCTGTTTCAGCCCCTCTGATTCAGCCCCTCTGTTTCAGCCCCTATGTTTCTCCCCCTCTGTTCCAGCCCCTCTGTTTAGGCCACTCTGTTTCAGCCACTCTGTTTCAGCCCCTCTGTTTCAGCCCCTCTGTTTCAGCCCCTCTGTTTCTCGCCCTCTGTTTCAGCCCCTCTGTTTCTCGCCCACTGTTTCAGCCCCTCTGTTTCAGCCCCTCTGTTTCAGCCACTCTGTTTCTCGCCCTCTGTTTCAGCCCCTCTGTTTCTCACCCTCTGTTTCAGCCCCTCTGATTCAGCCCCTCTGTTTCTCGCCCTCTGTTTCAGCCCCTCTGTTTCTCGCCCTCTGTTTCAGCCCCTCTGTTTCAGCCCCTCTGTTTCTCGCCCTCTGTTTCAGGCCCTCTGTTTCTCGCCCTCTGTTTCAGCCCCTCTGATTCAGCCCCTCTGTTTCAGCCGCTCGGATTCAGCCCCTCTGTTTCAGCCCCTCTATTACAGCCCCTCTGTTTCAGCCCCTCTGTTTCTCGCGCTCTATTTCTCACCCTCTGTTTCTCGCCCTCTGTTTCAGCCCCTCTGTTTTTCGCCCTCTGTTTCAGCCCCTCTGTTTCTTGCCCTCTGTATCAGGCTCTCTGTTTCAGCCCCTCTGTTTCTCGCCCTCTGTTTCAGCCCCTCTGATTCTCGCCCTCTGTTTCAGCCCCTCTGTTTCTCGCCCTCTGTTTCAGCCCCTCTGTTTCAGCCCCTCTGTTTCAGCCCCTCTGTTTCTCACCCTCTGTTTCAGCCCCTCTGATTCAGCCCCTCTGATTCTGCCCCTCTGATTCAGCCCCTCTGTTTCTCGCCACTCTGTTACAGCCCCTCTGTTTCTCGCCCTCTGTTTCAGCCCCTCTGTTTCTCGCCCTCTGTTTCAGCCCCACTGTTTCAGCCCCTCTGTTTCAGCCCCTCTGTTTCAGCGCCTCTGTTTCTCGTCCTCTGTTTCAGCTCCTCTGTTTCTCGCCCTCTGTTTCAGCCCCTCTGATTCAGCCCCTCTGTTTCAGCCCCTCTGTTTCTCCCCCTCTGTTCCAGACCCTCTGTTTCAGCCCCTCTGTTTCAGCCACTCTGTTTCAGCCCCTCTGTTTCAGCCACTCTGTTTCAGCCACTCTGTTTCAGCCCCTCTGTTTCTCGCCCTCTGTTTCAGCCCCCCTGTTTCTCGCCCTCTGTTTCAGCCCCTCTGTTTCAGCCCGTCTGTTTCAGCCCCTCTGTTTCTCGCCCTCTGTTTCAGCCCCTCTGTTTCTCACCCTCTGTTTCAGCCCCTCTGTTTCAGCCCCTCTGTTTCTCGCCCTCTGTTTAAGCCCCTCTGTTTCTCGCCCTCTGTTTCAGCCCCTCTGTTTTAGCCCCTCTGTTTCAGCCCCTCTGATTCTCGCCCTCTGGTTCAGCCCCTCTGTTTCTCGCCCTCTGTTTCAGGCCCTCTGTTTCTCGGCCTCTGTTTCAGCCCCTCTGATTCAGCCCCTCTGTTTCAGCCCCTCTGATTCAGCCCCTCTGTTTCAGCCACTCTGTTTCAGCCCATCTTTTTCAGCCCCTCTGTTTCTCGCCGGCTGTTTCAGCCCCACTGTTTCTCGCCCTCTGTTTCAGCCCCTCTGTTTCTCGCCCTCTGTTTCAGTCCCTCTGTTTCTCGCCCTCTGTTTCAGCCCCTCTGTTTCAGCCCCTCTGTTTCTCGCCCTCTGTTTCTGCCCCTCTGTTTCTCGCCCTCTGTTTCTCGCCCTCTGTTTCAGCCCCGCTGATTCAGCCCCTCTGTTTCAGCCCCTCTGAATCAGCCCCTCTGATTCAGCCCCTCTGTTTCAGCCCCTCTGTTTCAGCCCCTCTGTTTCTCGCCCTCTGTTTCAGCCCCTCTGATTCTCGCCCTCTGTTTCAGTCCCTCTGTTTCTCGCCCTCTGTTTTAGCCTATCTGATTCAGCCCCTCTGTAACAGCCCCTCTGATTCAGCCCCTCTGATTCAGCCCCTCTGTTTCTCGCCCTCAGTTTCAGCCCCTCTGTTTCAGCCCCTCTGTTTCTCGCCCTCTGTTTCAGCCACTCTGTTTCTCGCTCTCTGTTTCTCGCCCTCTGTTTCAGCCCCTCTGATTCAGCCCCTCTGTTTCTCGCCCCTGTTTCAGCCCCTCTGTTTCTCGCCCTCTGTTTCAGCCCCTCTGTTTCTCGCCCTCTGTTTCAGCCCCTCTGTTTCAGCCGCTCTGATTCAGCCTCTCTGTTTCTCGCCCTCTGTTTCAGCCCCGCTGTTTCTCACCCTCTGTTTCAGCCCCTCTGTTTCTCGCCCTCTGTTCCAGCCCGTCTGTTTCAGCCCGTCTGTTTCAGCCCCTCTGTTTCAGCCCCTCTGTTTCTCACCCTCTGTTACTCGCCCTCTGTTTCAGCCCCTCTGTTTTTCGCCCTCTGTTTCAGCCCCCCTGTTTCTCACCCTCTGTTTCAGGCTCTCTGTTTCAGCCCCTCTGTTTCTTGCCCTCTGTTTCTCGCCCGCTGTTTCAGCCCCTTTGTTTCTCGCCCTCTGTTTCAGCCCCTCTGTTTCAGCCCCTCTGATTCAGCCCCTCAGATTCAGCCCCTCTGTTTCTCGCACTCTGTTTCAGCCCCTCTGTTTCAGCCACTCTGTTTCAGCTCCTCTGTTTTAGCCCCTCTGTTTCTCGCCCTCTGTTTCAGCCCCTCTGTTTCTCGCCCTCTGTTTCTGCCCTTCTGTTTCAGCCCCTCTGTTTCAGCCCCTCTGTTTCTCGCCCTCTGTTTCAGCCCCTCTGTTTCTCGCCCTCTGTTTCTCGCCCGCTGTTTCAGCCCCTCTGTTTCAGCCCCTCTGATTCTCACCCTCTGTTTCAGCCCCTCTGTTTCAGCCCCTCTGTTTCTCGACCTCTGTTTCAGCCCCTCTGTTTCTCGCCCCCTGTTTCAGCCCCTCTGTTTCAGCCCCTCTGTTTCTCGCCCTCTGTTTCTGCCCCTCTGTTTCTCGCCCTCTGTTCCATCCCCTCTGTTTCTCGCCCTCTGTTTCAGCCCCGCTGATTCAGCCCCTCTTTTTCAGCCCCTCTGATTCAGCCCCTCTGTTTCTCGCCCTCTGTTTCAGCCCCTCTGTTTCAGCCCTTCCGTTTCAACCCCTCTGCATCAGCCCCTCTGTTTTTCGCCCTCTGTTTCAGCCCCTCTGTTTCTCACCCTCTGTTTCAGCCCCTCTGATTCAGCCCCTCTGTTTCAGCCCCTCTGTTTCTCGCCCTCTGTTTCAGCCCCTCTGTTTCTCGCCCTCTGTTTCAGCCCCTCTGATTTAGCCCCTCTGTTTCAGCCCCTCTGTTTCAGCCCCTCTGTTTCTCGCCCTCTGTTTCAGCCCCACTGTTTCAGCCCCTCTGTTTCTCACCCTCTGTTTCTGCACCTCTGTTTCTCACCCTCTGTTTCAGCCCCTCTGTTTCTCGCCCTCTGTTTCAGCCCCTCTGATTCAGCCCCTCTGTTTTTGCCCCTCTGTTTCAGCCCCTCTGTTTCTCGCCCTCTATTTCTGCCCCTCTGTTTCTCGCCCTCTGTTTCAGGCTTCTGTTTCTCGCCCCCTGTTTCAGCCCCTCTGATTCAGCCCCTCTGATTCAGCCCCTCTGTTTTTGCCCCTCTGTTTCAGCCCCTCTGATTCAGCCCCTCTGTTTCTCGCCCTCTGTTTCAGCCCCTCTGTTTCAGCCCTTCCGTTTCAACCCCTCTGCATCAGCCCCTCTGTTTCTCGCCCTCTGTTTCAGCCCCTCTGTTTCTCACCCTCTGTTTCAGCCCCTCTGATTCAGCCCCTCTGTTTCAGCCCCTCTGTTTCTCGCCCTCTGTTTCAGCCCCTCTGTTTCTCGCCCTCTGTTACAGCCCCTCTGATTTAGCCCCTCTGTTTCAGCCCCTCTGTTTCAGCCCCTCTGTTTCTCGCCCTCTGTTTCAGCCCCACTGTTTCAGCCCCTCTGTTTCTCACCCTCTGTTTCTGCCCCTCTGTTTCTCACCCTCTGTTTCAGCCCCTCTGTTTCTCGCCCTCTGTTTCAGCCCCTCTGTTTGTCGCCCTCTGTTTCAGCCCCTCTGTTTCTCGCCCTCTGTTTCAGCCCGTCTGATTCAGCCCCTCTGATTCAGCCCCTCTGTTTCAGCCCCTCTGTTTCAGCCCCTCTGTTTCTCGCCCTCTGTTTCTCACCCTCTGTTTCTCACCCTCTGTTTCAGCCCCTCTGTTTCTCGCCCTCTGTTTCAGCCCCTCTGTTTCTCGCCCTCTGCTTCAGCCCCTCTGTTTCAGCCCCTCTGTTTCAGCCCCACTGTTTCAGCCCCTCTGTTTCACGCCCTCTTTGTCAGCCCCTCAGTTTCAGCCACTCTGTTTCAGCACCTCTGTTTCTCGCCCTCTGTTTCAGCCCCTCTGATTCAGCCCCTCTGTTTCTCGCCCTCTGTTTCAGGCCCTCTGTTTCAGCCCATCTGATTCAGCCCGTCTGATTCAGCCCCTCTGTTTCTTGCCCTCTGTTTCTCACCCTCTGTTTCAGCCCCTCTGTTTTTCGCCCTCTGTTTCAGCCCCTCTGTTTCTCGCCCTCTGTATCAGACCCTCTGTTTCAGCCCCTCTGTTTCAGCAACTCTGTTTCAGCCCCTCTGTTTCTCGCCCTCTGTTTCTCGCCCTCTGTTTCAGCCCCTCTGTTTCTCGCCCTCTGATTCAGCCCCTCTGTTTCGCGCTCTCTGTTTCAGCCCCTCTGTTTCAGCCCCTCTGTTTCTCGCCCTCTGTTTCTGCCCCTCTGTTTCTCGCCCTCTGTTTCATCCCCTCTGTTTCTCGCCCTCTGTTTCAGCCCCGCTGATTCAGCCCCTCTTTTTCAGCCCCTCTGATTCAGCCCCTCTGTTTCTCGCCCTCTGTTTCAGCCCCTCTGTTTCAGCCCTTCCGTTTCAACCCCTCTGCATCAGCCCCTCTGTTTCTCGCCCTCTGTTTCAGCCCCTCTGTTTCTCACCCTCTGTTTCAGCCCCTCTGATTCAGCCCCTCTGTTTCAGCCCCTCTGTTTCTCGCCCTCTGTTTCAGCCCCTCTGTTTCTCGCCCTCTGTTTCTGCCCCTCTGATTTAGCCCCTCTGTTTCAGCCCCTCTGTTTCAGCCCCTCTGTTTCTCGCCCTCTGTTTCAGCCCCACTGTTTCAGCCCCTCTGTTTCTCACCCTCTGTTTCTGCCCCTCTGTTTCTCACCCTCTGTTTCAGCCCCTCTGGTTCTCGCCCTCTGTTTCAGCCCCTCTGATTCAGCCCCTCTGATTCAGCCCCTCTGTTTTTGCCCCTCTGTTTCAGCCCCTCTCTGTCAGCCCCTCTGTTTCTCGCGCTCTGTTTCAGCCCCTCTGTTTCTCGCCCTCTATTTCTGCCCCTCTGTTTCTCGCCCTCTGTTTCAGGGTTCTGTTTCTCGCCCTCTGTTTCAGCCCCTCTGATTCAGCCCCTCTGATTAAGCCCCTCTGTTTTTGCCCCTCTGTTTCAGCCCCTCTGATTCAGCCCCTCTGTTTCTCGCCCTCTGTTTCAGCCCCTCTGTTTCAGCCCTTCCGTTTCAACACCTCTGCATCAGCCCCTCTGTTTCTCGCCCTCTGTTTCAGCCCCTCTGTTTCTCACCCTCTGTTTCAGCCCCTCTGATTCAGCCCCTCTGTTTCAGCCCCTCTGTTTCTCGCCCTCTGTTTCAGCCCCTCTGTTTCTCGCCCTCTGTTTCATCCCCTCTGTTTCTCGCCCTCTGTTTCAGCACCGCTGATTCAGCCACTCTTTTTCAGCCCCTCTGATTCAGCCCCTCTGTTTCTCGCCCTCTGTTTCAGCCCCTCTGTTTCAGCCATTCCGTTTCAAACCCTCTGCATCAGCCCCTCTGTTTCTCGCCCTCTGTTTCAGCCCCTCTGTTTCTCACCCTCTGTTTCAGCCCCTCTTATTCAGCCCCTCTGTTTCAGCCCCTCTGTTTCTCGCCCTCTGTTTCAGCCCCTCTGTTTCTCGCCCTCTGTTTCAGCCCCTCTGATTTAGCCCCTCTGTTTCAGCCCCTCTCTTTCAGCCCCTCTGTTTCTCGCCCTCTGTTTCAGCCCCACTGTTTCAGCCCCTCTGTTTCTCACCCTCTGTTTCTGCCCCTCTGTTTCTCACCCTCTGTTTCAGCCCCTCTGTTTCTCGCCCTCTGTTTCAGCCCCTCTGATTCAGCCCCTCTGATTCAGCCCCTCTGTTTTTGCCCCTCTGTTTCAGCCCCTCTCTGTCAGCCCCTCTGTTTCTCGTGCTCTGTTTCAGCCCCTCTGTTTCTCGCCCTCTATTTCTGCCCCTCTGTTTCTCGCCCTCTGTTTCAGGCTTCTGTTTCTCGCCCTCTGTTTCAGCCCCTCTGATTCAGCCCCTCTGATTCAGCCCCTCTGTTTTTGCCCCTCTGTTTCAGCCCCTCTGATTCAGCCCCTCTGTTTCTCGCCCTCTGTTTCAGCCCCTCTGTTTCAGCCCTTCCGTTTCAACCCCTCTGCATCAGCCCCTCTGTTTCTCGCCCTCTGTTTCAGCCCCTCTGTTTCTCACCCTCTGTTTCAGCCCTTCCGTTTCAACCCCTCTGCATCAGCCCCTCTGTTTCTCGCCCTCTGTTTCAGCCCCTCTGTTTCTCACCCTCTGTTTCAGCCCCTCTGATTCAGCCCCTCTGTTTCAGCCCCTCTGTTTCTCGCCCTCTGTTTCAGCCCCTCTGTTTCTCGCCCTCTGTTTCAGCCCCTCTGTTTCAGCCCCACTGTTTCAGCCCCTCTGTTTCTCACCCTCTGTTTCTGCCCCTCTGTTTCTCACCCTCTGTTTCAGCCCCTCTGTTTCTCGCCCTCTGTTTCAGCCCCTCTGATTCAGCCCCTCTGATTCAGCCCTTCTGTTTTTGCCCCTCTGTTTCAGCCCCTCTCTTTCAGCCCCTTTGTTTCTCGCGCTCTGTTTCAGCCCCTCTGTTTCTCGCCCTCTATTTCTGCCCCTCTGTTTCTCGCCCTCTGTTTCAGGCTTCTGTTTCTCGCCCTCTGTTTCAGCCCCTCTGTTTCAGCCCCTCTGTTTCAGCCCCTCTGTTTCAGCCCTCTGTTTCAGCTCCTCTGTTTCTCGCCCTCTGTTTCAGCCCCTCTGTTTCTCGCCCTCTGTTACAGCCCCTCTGTTTCAGCCCCTCTGATTCAGCCCCTCTGATTCAGCCCCTCTGTTTCTCACCCTCTGGTTCAGCCCCTCTGATTCAGCCCCTCTGATTCAGCCCCTCTGATTCAGCCCCTCTTATTCAGCCCCTCTGTTTCCCGCCCCTCTGTTTCAGCCCCTCTGTTTCTCGCCCTCTGTTTCAGCC
This sequence comes from Chiloscyllium punctatum, assembly GCF_047496795.1. Lineage (NCBI taxonomy): Eukaryota > Metazoa > Chordata > Chondrichthyes > Orectolobiformes > Hemiscylliidae > Chiloscyllium > Chiloscyllium punctatum. Next base: position 95,360,891 of record NC_092758.1, read on the forward strand.
CCTCTGTTTCAGCCCCTCTGTTTCAGCCCCTCTGTTTCAGCACCTCTGTTTCTCGCCCTTTGTTTCAGCCCCTCTGTTTCTCGCCCTCTTTTTTTGCCCCTCTGTTTCTCGCCCTCTGTTTCAGCCCTCTGTTTCTCGCCGTCTGTTTCAGCCCTGCTGATTCAGCCCCTCTGTTTCAGCCCCTCTGAATCAGCCCCTCTGATTCAGCCCCTCTGTTTCAGCCACTCTGTTTCAGCCCCTCTGTTTCTCGCCCACTCTTTCAGCCCCTCCGTTTCTCGCCCTCTGTTTCAGTCCCTCTGATTCAGCCCCTCTGTTTCAGCCCCTCTGATTCAGCCCCTCTGATTCAGCCACTCTGTTTCTCGCCCACTGTTTCAGCCCCTCTGTTTCAGCCCCTCTGTTTCTCACCCTCTGGTTCAGCCCCTCTGATTCAGCCCCTCTGATTCAGCCCCTCTGATTCAGCCCCTCTTATTCAGCCCCTCTGTTTCCCGCCCCTCTGTTTCAGCCCCTCTGTTTCTCGCCCTCTGTTTCAGCCCCTCTGTTTCAGCCCCTCTGTTTCAGCCCCTCTGTTTCAGCACCTCTGTTTCTCGCCCTCTGTTTCAGCCCCTCTGTTTCACGCCCTCTGTTTCAGCCCCTCTGATTCAGCCCCTCTGATTCAGCCTCTCTGTTTCAGCCCCTCTGTTTCTCGCCCTCTGTTTCAGCCCCTCTGTTTCTCGCCCTCTGTTTCAGCCCCTCTGATTTAGCCCCTCTGTTTCAGCCCCTCTGTTTCAGCCCCTCTGTTTCTCGCCCTCTGTTTCAGCCCCTCTGTTTCAGCCCCTCTGTTTCTCACCCTCTGTTTCTGCCCCTCTGTTTCTCACCCTCTGTTTCAGCCCCTCTGTTTCTCGCCCTCTGTTTCAGCCCCTCTGATTCAGCCCCTCTGATTCAGCCCCTCTGTTTCTCGCGCTCTGTTTCAGCCCCTCTGTTTCTCGCCCTCTATTTCTGCCCCTCTGTTTCTCGCCCTCTGTTTCAGGCTTCTGTTTCTCGCCCTCTGTTTCAGCCCCTCTGTTTCAGCCCCTCTGTTTCAGCCCCTCTGTTTCAGCCCTCTGTTTCAGCTCCTCTGTTTCTCGCCCTCTGTTTCAGCCCCTCTGTTTCTCGCCCTCTGTTTCAGCCCCTCTGTTTCAGCCCCTCTGATTCAGCCCCTCTGATTCAGCCCCTCTGTTTCTCGCTCTCTGTTTCAGCCCCTCTGTTTCAGCCCTTCTGTTTCAGCCCCTCTGTTTCAGCCCCTCTGTTTCTCGCCCTCTGTTTCAGCCCCTCTGTTTCTCGCCCTCTGTTTCAGCCCCTCTGTTTCAGCCCCTCTGTTTCTCGCCCTCTGTTTCAGCCCCTCTGTTTCTCGCCCTCTGTTTCATCCCCTCGGATTTAGCCCCTCTGTTTCAGCCCCTCTGTTTCCGCCCCACTGTTTCCCGCCCTCTGTTTCATCCCCTCTGTTTCGCGCTCTCTGTTTCAGCCCCTCGGATTCTTGCCCTCTGTTTCAGCCCCTCTGTTTCAGCCCCTCTGTTCCAGCCCCTCTGTTTCTCGCCCTCTGTTTCAGCCATTCTGTTTCTCGCCCTCTGTTTCAGCCCCTCTGATTCAGCACATCTGTTTCAGCCCCTCTGATTCAGCCCCTCTGTTTCAGCCCCTCTGTTTCAGCCCCTCTGTTTCATCCTCTCTGTTTCTCGCCCTCTGTTTCAGCCCCTCTTTTTCTCGCCCTCTGTTTCAGCCCCTCTGTTTCAGCCTCTCTGTTTCAGCCCCTCTATTTCTCGCCCTCTGTTTCAGCCCCTACTTTTCTCGCCCTCTGTTTCAGCCCCTCTGTTTCAGCCCCTCTGTTTCTCGCCCTCTGTTTTTGCCCCTCTGTTTCTCGCCCTCTGTTTCAGCCCTCTGTTTCTCGCCGTCTGTTTCAGCCCTGCTGATTCAGCCCCTCTGTTTCAGCCCCTCTGAATCAGCCCCTCTGATTCAGCCCCTCTGTTTCAGCCACTCTGTTTCAGCCCCTCTGTTTCTCGCCCACTCTTTCAGCCACTCCGTTTCTCGCCCTCTGTTTCAGCCACTCTGTATCTCGCCCTCTGTTTCAGCCCCTCTGATTCAGCCCCTCGGTTTCAGCCCCTCTGATTCAGCCCCTCTGATTCAGCCACTCTGTTTCTCGCCCACTGTTTCAGCCCCTCTGTTTCAGCCCCTCTGTTTCTCACCCTCTGGTTCAGCCCCTCTGATTCAGCCCCTCTGATACAGCCCCTCTGATTCAGCCCCTCTTATTCAGCCCCTCTATTTCCCGCCCCTCTGTTTCAGCCCCTCTGTTTCTCGCCCTCTGTTTCAGCCCCTCTGTTTCTCGCCCTCTGTTTCAGCCCCTCTGTTTCTCGCCCTCTGTTTCAGCCCCTCTGTTTCAGCCCGTCTGTTTCAGCCACTCTGTTTCTCGCCTTCTGTTTCAGCCCCTCTGTTTCTCACCCTCTGTTTCAGCCCCTCTGATTCAGCCCCTCTGTTTCTCGCCTTCTGTTTCAGCCCCTCTGTTTCTCGCCCTCTGTTTCAGCCCGTCTGTTTCTCGCCCTCTGTTTCAGCCCCTCTGTTTCAGCCCCTCTGTTTCAGCCCCTCTGTTTCTCGCCCTCTGTTTCAGCCCCTCTGTTTCTCGCCCTCTGTTTCAGCCCCTCTGTTCCTCGCCCTCTGTTTCAGCCCCTCTGTTTCAGCCCGTCTGTTTCAGCCCCTCTGTTTCAGCCCCTCTGTTTCTCACCCTCTGTTTCTCGCCCTCTGTTTCAGCCCCTCTGTTTCTCGCCCTCTGTTTCAGCCCCTCTGTTTCTCGCCATCTGTTTCAGCCCCTCTGTTTCAGCCCCTCTGTTTCTCGCCCTCTGTTTCTGCCCATCTGTTTCTCGCCCTCTGTTTCAGCCCCTCTGTTTCGCGCCCTCTGTTTCAGCCCCGCTGATTCAGCCCCTATGTTTCAGCTCCTCTGTTTCAGCCCCTCTGTTTCAGCCCCTCTGTTTCTCTCCCTCTGTTTCAGCCCATCTGATTCTCGCCCTCTGTTTCAGCCCCTCTGATTCTCGCCCTCTGTTTCAGCCCCTCTGATTCAGCCCCTCTGTTTCAGCCCCTCTGATTCAGCCCCTCTGATTCAGCCCCTCTGTTTCTCGCCCTCTGTTTCAGCCCCTCTGTTTAGCGCTCTCTGTTTCAGCCGCTCTGTTTCTCACCCTCTGTTTCAGCACCTCTGATTCAGCCCCTCTTATTCAGCCCCTCTGTTTCAGCGCCTCTGATTCAGCCCCTCTGATTCAGCCCCTCTGTTTCTCGCCCTCTCTTTCAGCCCCTCTGTTTCAGCCCCTCTGTTTCAGCTCCTCTGTTTCAGCCCCTCTGTTTCTCGCCCTCTGTTTCAGCCCATCTGTTTCAGCCCCTCTGTTTCAGCCCCTCTGTTTCTCGCCCTCTGTTTCAGCCCCTCTGTTTCTTGCCCTCTGTTTCAGCCCCTCTGTTTCTCGCCCTCTGTTTCAGCCCCTCTGTTTCAGCCCTCTGTTTCTCGCCCTCTGTTTCTGCCCCTCTGTTTCTCGCCCTCTGTTTCAGCCCCGCTGTTTCTCGCCCTCTGTTTAAGCCCCGCTGATTCAGCCCCTCTGTTTCAGCCCCTCTGAATCAGCCCCTCTGATTCAGACCCTCTTTTTCAGCCCCTCTGTTTCAGCCACTCTGTTTCAGCCCCTCTGTTTCTCGCCCTCTGTTTCAGCCCCTCTGATTCTCGCCCTCTGTTTCAGCCCATCTGTTTATCGCCCTCTGTTTCAACCCCTCTGATTCAGCCCCTCTGTTTCAGCCCCTCTGATTCAGCCCCTCTGATTCAGCCCCTCTGATTCAGCCCCTCTGTTTCTCGCCCTCTGTTTCAGCCCATCTGTTTCAGCACCTCTGTTTCAGCGCCTCTGTTTCTCACCCTCTGTTTCAGTCCCTCTGATTCAGCCCCTCTGATTCAGCCCCTCTGATTCAGCCCCTCTGTTTCCCGCCCCTCTGTTTCAGCCCCTCTGTTTCAGCCCCTCTGTTTCAGCCCCTCTGATTCAGCCCCTCTGTTTCAGCCCCTCTGTTTCTCCCCCTCTGTTCCAGCCCCTCTGTTTCAGCCCCTCTGTTTCAGCCGCTCTGTTTCAGCCCCTCTGTTTCAGCCCCTCTGTTTCTCGCCCTCTGTTTCAGCCCCTCTGTTTCTCGCCCTCTATTTCAGCCCCTCTGTTTCAGCCCGTCTGTTTCAGCCACTCTGTTTCTCGCCCTCTGTTTCAGCCCCTCTGTTTCTCACCCTCTGTTTCAGCCCATCTGATTCAGCCCCTCTGTTTCTCGCCCTATGTTTCAGCCCCTCTGTTTCTCGCCCTCTGTTTCAGCCCCTCTGTTTCTCGCCCTCTGTTTCAGCCCCTCTGTTTCTCGCCCTCTGTTTCAGCCCTCTGTTTCTCGCCGTCTGTTTCAGCCCCTCTGATTCAGCCCCTCTGTTTCAGCCCCTCTGAATCAGCCACTCTGATTCAGCCCCTCTGTTTCAGCCCCTCTGTTTCAGCCCCTCTGTTTCAGCCCCTCTGTTTCTCCCCCTCTGTTCCAGCCCCTCTGTTTCAGCCCCTCTGTTTCAGCCACTCTGTTTCAGCCCCTCTGTTTCAGCCCCTCTGTTTCTCGCCCTCTGTTTCAGCCCCTCTGTTTCTCGCCCTCTATTTCAGCCCCTCTGTTTCAGCCCGTCTGTTTCAGCCACTCTGTTTCTCGCCCTCTGTTTCAGCCCCTCTGTTTCTCACCCTCTGTTTCAGCCCCTCTGATTCAGCCCCTCTGTTTCTCGCCCTATGTTTCAGCCCCTCTGTTTCTCGCCCTCTGTTTCAGCCCCTCTGTTTCTCGCCCTCTGTTTCAGCCCCTCTGTTTCAGCCACTCTGTTTCAGCCCCTCTGTTTCTCGCCCTCTGTTTCAGCCCCTCTGTTTCTCGCCCTCTGTTTCTGCCCCTCTGTTTCTCGCCCTCTGTTTCAGCCCTCTGTTTCTCGCCGTCTGTTTCAGCCCCTCTGATTCAGCCCCTCTGTTTCAGCCCCTCTGAATCAGCCACTCTGATTCAGCCCCTCTGTTTCAGCCCCTCTGTTTCAGCCCCTCTGTTTCTCGCCCACTCTTTCAGCCCCTCTGTTTCTCGCCCTCTGTTTCAGCCACTCTGTTTCTCGCCCTCTATTGCAGACCCTCTGGTTCAGCCCCTCTGTTTCAGGCCTCTGTTTCAGCCCCTCTGTGTCTCACCCACTGTTTCAGCCCCTCTGATTCAGCCCCTCTGATTCAGCACCTCTGATTCAGCCTTTCTTATTCAGCCCCTCTGTTTCCCGCCCCTCTGTTTCAGCCCCTCTGTTTCTCGCCCTCTGTTTCAGCCACTCTGTTTCTCGCCCTCTATTTCAGACCCTCTGATTCAGCCCCTCTGTTTCATCCCCTCTGATTCAGCCCCTCTGTTTCTCGCCCTCTGTTTCAGCCCCTCTGTTTCAGCCCCTCTGTTTCTCACCGACTGTTTCAGCCCCTCTGATTCAGCCCCTCTGATTCAGCACCTCTGATTCAGCCCCTCATATTCAGCCCTCTGTTTCCCGCCCCTCTGTTTCAGCCCCTCTGTTTCTCGCCTTCTGTTTCAACCCCTCTGTTTCAGCCCCTCTGTTTCAGCCCCTCTGTTTCAGCCCCTCTGTTTCTCGCCCTCTGTTTCAGCCCCTCTGTTTCTCGCCCTCTGTTTCAGCCCCTCTGTTTCTCGCCCTCAGTTTCAGCCCCTCTGATTCAGACCCTCTGATTCAGCACCTCTGTTTCAGCCCCTCTGTATCAGCCCCTCTGTTTCTCGCCCTCTGCTTCAGCCCCTCTGTTTCTCGCCCTCTGTTTCAGCCCCTTTGTTTTAGCCCCTCTGTTTCAGCCCCTCTGTTTCAGCCCCACTGTTTCAGCGCCTCTGTTTCACGCCCTCTTTGTCAGCCCCTCAGCTTCAGCCACTCTGTTTCAGCCCCTCTGTTTCTCGCCCTCTGTTTCAGCCCCTCTGATTCAGCCCCTCTGTTTCTCGCCCTCTGTTTCAGCCCCTCTGTTTCAGCCCGTCTGATTCAGCCCCTCTGTTTCTCGCCCTCTGTTTCTCACCCTCTGTTTCAGCCCCTCTGTTTTTCGCCCTCTGTTTCAGCCCCTCTGTTTCTCGCCCTCTGTATCAGACCCTCTGTTTCAGCCCCTCTGTCTCAGCCACTCTGTTTCAGCCCCTCTGTTTCTCGCCCTCTGTTTCTCGCCCTCTGTTTCAGCCCCTCAGTTTCTCGCCCTCTGATTCAGCCCCTCTGTTTCGCGTTCTCTGTTTCAGCCCCTCTGTTTCAGCCCCTCTGTTTATAGCCCTCTGTTTCTGCCCCTTTGTTTCTCGCCCTCTGTTTCATCCCCTCTGTTTCTCGCCCTCTGTTTCAGCCCCGCTGATTCAGCCCCTCTGTTTCAGCCCCTCTGATTCAGCCCCTCTGTTTCTCACCCTCTGTTTCAGCCCCTCTGTTTCAGCCCTTCGGTTTCAACCCCTCTGTATCAGCCCCTCCGTTTCTCGCCCTCTGTTTCAGCTCCTCTGTTTCTCACACTCTGTTTCAGCCCCTCTGATTCAGCCCCTCTGTTTCAGCCCCTCTGTTTCTCGCCCTCTGTTTCAGCCCCTCTGTTTCTCGCCCTCTGTTTCAGCCACTCTGATTTAGCCCCTCTGTTTCAGGCCCTCTGTTTCAGCCCCTCTGTTTCTCGCCCTCTGTTTCAGCCACTCTGTTTCGCGCTCTCTGTTTCAGCCCCTCTGTTTCAGCCCCTCTGTTTCTCACCCTCTGTTTATGCCCCTCTGTTTCTCACCCTCTGTTTCAGCCCCTCTGTTTCTCGCCCTCTGTTTCAGCCCCTATGTTTCAGCGCCTCTGTTTCAGCCCCTCTGTTTCTCGCCCTCTGTTTCAGCCCCTCTGTTCCTCGCCCTCTGTTTCAGCCCCTCTGTTTCAGCCCGTCTGTTTCAGCCCCTCTGTTTCAGCCCCTCTGTTTCTCACCCTCTGTTTCTCACCCTCTGTTTCAGCCCCTCTGTTTTTCACCCTCTGTTTCAACCCCTCTGTTTCTCGCCCTCTGTTTCAGGCTCTCTGTTTCAGCCCCTCTGTTTCTCGCCCTCTGTTTCTCGCCCGCTGTTTCAGCCCCTTTGTTTCTCGCCCTCTGTTTCAGCCCCTCTGTTCCTCGCCCTCTGTTTCAGCCCCTCTGTTTCAGCCCGTCTGTTTCAGCCCCTCTGTTTCAGCCCCTCTGTTTCTCACCCTCTGTTTCTCACCCTCTGTTTCAGCCCCTCTGTTTTTCACCCTCTGTTTCAACCCCTTTGTTTCTCGCCCTCTGTTTCAGGCTCTCTGTTTCAGCCCCTCTGTTTCTCGCCCTCTGTTTCTCGCCCGCTGTTTCAGCCCCTTTGTTTCTCGCCCTCTGTTTCAGCCCCTCTGTTTCAGCCCCTCTAATTCAGCCCCTCTGATTCAGCCCTTCTGTTTCTCGCCCTCTGTTTCAGCCCCTCTGTTTCAGCCCCTCTGTTTCAGCTCCTCTGTTTCAGCCCCTCTGTTTCAGCCCCTCTGTTTCAGCCCCTCTGTTTCTCACCCTCTGTTTCAGCTCCTCTGTTTCTCGCCCTCTGTTTCAGCCCCTCTGTTTCAGCCCCTCTGTTTCAGCCCCTCTGTTTCTCGCCCTCTGTTCCAGCCCCTCTGTTTCTCGCCCTCTGTTTCAGCTACTCTGTTTCAGCCCCTCTGTTTCAGGCCCTCTGTTTCTCGCACTCTTTTTCAGCCCCTCTGTTTCAGCCCCTCTGTTTCAGCCCCTCTGTTTCAGCCCCTCTATTTCTCGCCCTGTGTTTCAGCCCCTCTGTTTCTCGCCCTCTGTTCAGCCCCTATGTTTCTCGCCCTCTGTTTCAGCCCCTCTGTTTCTCGCCCTCTGTTTCAGCCACTCTGTTTCAGCCCCTCTGTTTCTCGCCCTCGGTTTCTGCCCGTCTGTTTCTCGCCGTCTGTTTCAGCCCCTCTGTTTCGCGCCCTCTGTTTCAGCCCCGCTGATTCAGCCCCTATGTTTCAGCTCCTCTGTTTCAGCCCCTGTGTTTCAGCCCCTCTGTTTCTCTCCCTATGTTTCAGCCCATCTGATTCTCGCCCTCTGTTTCAGCCCCTCTGATTCTCGCCCTCTGTTTCAGCCCCTCTGATTCAGCCCCTCTGTTTCAGCCCCTCTGATTCAGCCCCTCTGATTCAGCCCCTCTGTTTCTCGCCTCTGTTTCAGCCCCTCTGTTTCGCGCTCTCTGTTTCAGCCCCTCTGTTTCTCACCCTCTGTTTCAGCACCTCTGATTCAGCCCCTCTGATTCAGCCCCTCTGTTTCAGCGCCACTGATTCAGCCCCTCTGATTCAGCCCCTCTGTTTCTCGCCCTCTCTTTCAGCCCCTCTGTTTCAGCCCCTCTGTTTCAGCTCCTCTGTTTCAGCCCCTCTGTTTCTCGCCCCCTGTTTCAGCCACTCTGTTTCTCGCCCTCTGTTTCAGCCCATCTGTTTCAGCCCCTCTGTTTCAGCCCCTCTGTTTCTCGCCCTCTGTTTCAGCCCCTCTGTTTCTTGCCCTCTGTTTCAGCCCCTCTGTTTCTCGCCCTCTGTTTCAGCCCCTCTGTTTCAGCCCCTCTGTTTCTCGCCCTCTGTTTCTGCCCCTCTGTTTCTCGCCCTCTGTTTCAGCCCCGCTGTTTCTCGCCCTCTGTTTAAGCCCCGCTGATTCAGCCCCTCTGTTTCAGCCCCTCTGAAATAGCCCCTCTGATTCAGACCCTCTTTTTCAGCCCCTCTGTTTCAGCCCCTCTGTTTCAGCCCCTCTGTTTCTCGCCCTCTGTTTCAGCCCCTCTGTTTATCGCCCTCTGTTTCAGCCCCTCTGATTCAGCCCCTCTGTTTCAGCCCCTCTGATTCAGCCCCTCTGATTCAGCCCCTCTGATTCAGCCCCTCTGTTTCTCGCCCTCTGTTTCAGCCCGTCTGCTTCAGCCCCTCTGTTTCAGCCCCTCTGTTTCTCACCGACTGTTTCAGCCCCTCTGATTCAGCCCCTCTGATTCAGCACCTCTGATTCAGCCCCTCTTATTCAGCCCTCTGTTTCCCGCCCCTCTGTTTCAGCCCCTCTGTTTCTCGCCCTCTGTTTCAACCCCTCTGTTTCAGCCCCTCTGTTTCAGCCCCTCTGTTTCAGCCCCTCTGTTTCTCGCCCTCTGTTTCAGCCCCTCTGTTTCTCGCCCTCTGTTTCAGCCCCTCTGTTTCTCGCCCTCAGTTTCAGCCCCTCTGATTCAGCCCCTCTGATTCAGCACCTCTGTTTCAGCCCCTCTGTATCAGCCCCTCTGTTTCTCGCCCTCTGCTTCAGCCCCTCTGTTTCTCGCCCTCTGTTTCAGCCCCTTTGTTTTAGCCCCTCTGTTTCAGCCCCTCTGTTTCAGCCCCACTGTTTCAGCGCCTCTGTTTCACGCCCTCTTTGTCAGCCCCTCAGCTTCAGCCACTCTGTTTCAGCCCCTCTGTTTCTCGCCCTCTGTTTCAGCCCCTCTGATTCAGCCCCTCTGTTTCTCGCCCTCTGTTTCAGCCCCTCTGTTTCAGCCCGTCTGATTCAGCCCCTCTGTTTCTCGCCCTCTGTTTCTCACCCTCTGTTTCAGCCCCTCTGTTTTTCGCCCTCTGTTTCAGCCCCTCTGTTTCTCGCCCTCTGTATCAGACCCTCTGTTTCAGCCCCTCTGTTTCAGCCACTCTGTTTCAGCCCCTCTGTTTCTCGCCCTCTGTTTCTCGCCCTCTGTTTCAGCCCCTCAGTTTCTCGCCCTCTGATTCAGCCCCTCTGTTTCGCGTTCTCTGTTTCAGCCCCTCTGTTTCAGCCCCTCTGTTTCTCGCCCTCTGTTTCTGCCCTTTTGTTTCTCGCCCTCTGTTTCATCCCCTCTGTTTCTCGCCCTCTGTTTCAGCCCCGCTGATTCAGCCCCTCTGTTTCAGCCCCTCTGATTCAGCCCCTCTGTTTCTCGCCCACTGTTTCAGCCCCTCTGTTTCAGCCCTTCGGTTTCAACCCCTCTGTATCAGCCCCTCTGTTTCTCGCCCTCTGTTTCAGCTCCTCTGTTTCTCACACTCTGTTTCAGCCCCTCTGATTCAGCCCCTCTGTTTCAGCCCCTCTGTTTCTCGCCCTCTGTTTCAGCCCCTCTGTTTCTCGCCCTCTGTTTCAGCCACTCTGATTTAGCCCCTCTGTTTCAGCCCCTCTGTTTCAGCCCCTCTGTTTCTCGCCCTCTGTTTCAGCCACTCTGTTTCGCGCTCTCTGTTTCAGCCCCTCTGTTTCAGCCCCTCTGTTTCTCACCCTCTGTTTATGCCCCTCTGTTTCTCACCCTCTGTTTCAGCCCCTCTGTTTCTCGCCCTCTGTTTCAGCCCCTATGTTTCAGCGCCTCTGTTTCAGCCCCTCTGTTTCTCGCCCTCTGTTTCAGCCCCTCTGTTCCTCGCCCTCTGTTTCAGCCCCTCTGTTTCTCACCCTCTGTTTCTCACCCTCTGTTTCAGCCCCTCTGTTTTTCACCCTCTGTTTCAACCCCTCTGTTTCTCGCCCTCTGTTTCAGGCTCTCTGTTTCAGCCCCTCTGTTTCTCGCCCTCTGTTTCTCGCCCGCTGTTTCAGCCCCTTTGTTTCTCGCCCTCTGTTTCAGCCCCTCTGTTCCTCGCCCTCTGTTTCAGCCCCTCTGTTTCAGCCCGTCTGTTTCAGCCCCTCTGTTTCAGCCCCTCTGTTTCTCACCCTCTGTTTCTCACCCTCTGTTTCAGCCCCTCTGTTTCAGCCCCTCTAATTCAGCCCCTCTGATTCAGCCCTTCTGTTTCTCGCCCTCTGTTTCAGCCCCTCTGTTTCAGCCCCTCTGTTTCAGCTCCTCTGTTTCAGCCCCTCTGTTTCAGCCCCTCTGTTTCAGCCCCTCTGTTTCTCACCCTCTGTTTCAGCACCTCTGTTTCTCGCCCTCTGTTTCAGCCCCTCTGTTTCAGCCCCTCTGTTTCAGCCCCTCTGTTTCTCGCCCTCTGTTCCAGCTCCTCTGTTTCTCGCCCTCTGTTTCAGCTACTCTGTTTCAGCCCCTCTGTTTCAGGCCCTCTGTTTCTCGCACTCTTTTTCAGCCCCTCTGTTTCAGCCCCTCTGTTTCAGCCCCTCTGTTTCAGCCCCTCTATTTCTCGCCCTGTGTTTCAGCCCCTCTGTTTCTCGCCCTCTGTTCAGCCCCTATGTTTCTCGCCCTCTGTTTCAGCCCCTCTGTTTCTCGCCCTCTGTTTCAGCCACTCTGTTTCAGCCCCTCTGTTTCTCGCCCTCGGTTTCTGCCCGTCTGTTTCTCGCCGTCTGTTTCAGCCCCTCTGTTTCGCGCCCTCTGTTTCAGCCCCGCTGATTCAGCCCCTATGTTTCAGCTCCTCTGTTTCAGCCCCTGTGTTTCAGCCCCTCTGTTTCTCTCCCTATGTTTCAGCCCATCTGATTCTCGCCCTCTGTTTCAGCCTCTCTGATTCTCGCCCTCTGTTTCAGCCCCTCTGATTCAGCCCCTCTGTTTCAGCCCCTCTGATTCAGCCCCTCTGATTCAGCCCCTCTGTTTCTCGCCTCTGTTTCAGCCCCTCTGTTTCGCGCTCTCTGTTTCAGCCCCTCTGTTTCTCACCCTCTGTTTCAGCACCTCTGATTCAGCCCCTCTGATTCAGCCCCTCTGTTTCAGCGCCACTGATTCAGCCCCTCTGATTCAGCCCCTCTGTTTCTCGCCCTCTCTTTCAGCCCCTCTGTTTCAGCCCCTCTGTTTCAGCTCCTCTGTTTCAGCCCCTCTGTTTCTCGCCCCCTGTTTCAGCCCCTCTGTTTCTCGCCCTCTGTTTCAACCCAATCTGTTTCAGCCCCTCTGTTTCAGCCCCTCTGTTTCTCGCCCTCTGTTTCAGCCCCTCTGTTTCTTGCCCTCTGTTTCAGCCCCTCTGTTTCTCGCCCTCTGTTTCAGCCCCTCTGTTTCAGCCCCTCTGTTTCTCGCCCTCTGTTTCTGCCCCTCTGTTTCTCGCCCTCTGTTTCAGCCCCGCTGTTTCTCGCCCTCTGTTTAAGCCCCGCTGATTCAGCCCCTCTGTTTCAGCCCCTCTGAATTAGCCCCTCTGATTCAGACCCTCTTTTTCAGCCCCTCTGTTTCAGCCCCTCTGTTTCAGCCCCTCTGTTTCTCGCCCTCTGTTTCAGCCCCTCTGTTTATCGCCCTCTGTTTCAGCCCCTCTGATTCAGCCCCTCTGTTTCAGCCCCTCTGATTCAGCCCCTCTGATTCAGCCCCTCTGATTCAGCCCCTCTGTTTCTCGCCCTCTGTTTCAGCCCCTCTGTTTCAGCCCCTCTGTTTCAGCCCCTCTGTTTCTCACCCTCTGTTTCAGCCCCTCTGATTCAGCCCATCTGATTCAGCCCCTCTGATTCCCGCCCCTCTGTTTCAGCCCCTCTGTTTCAGCCCCTCTGTTTCAGCCCCTCTGATTCAGCCCCACTGTTTCAGCCCCTCTGTTTCTCCCCCTCTGTTACAGCCCCTCTGTTTCAGCCCCTCTGTTTCAGCCACTCTGTTTCAGCCCCTCTGTTTCAGCCCCTCTGTTTCTCGCCCTCTGTTTCAGCCCCTCTGTTTCTCGCCCTCTGTTTCAGCCCCTCTCTTTCAGCCCGTCTGTTTCAGCCACTCTGTTTCTCGCCCTCTGTTTCAGCCCCTCTGTTTCTCACCCTCTGTTTCAGCCCCTCTGATTCAGCCCCTCTGTTTCTCGCCCTATGTTTCAGCCCCTCTGTTTCTCGCCCGCTGTTTCAGCCCCTCTGTTTCTCGCCCTCTGTTTCAGCCCCTCTGTTTCAGCCACTCTGTTTCAGCGCCTCTGTTTCTCGCCCTCTGTTTCAGCCCCTCTGTTTCTCGCCCTCTGTTTCAGCCCCTCTGTTTCAGCACCTCTGTTTCTCGCCCTCTGTTTCTGCCCCTCTGTTTCTCGCCCTCTGTTTCAGCCGCTCTGTTTCAGCCCCTCTGTTTCAGCCCTCTGTTTCTCGCTGTCTGTTTCAGCCCCGCTGATTCAGCCCCTCTGTTTCAGCCCCTCTGTTTCTCGACCTCTGTTTCAGCCCCTCTTATTTAGCCCCTCTGTTTCAGCCCCTCTGTTTCAGCCCCTCTGTTTCTCGCCCTCTGTTTCAGCGCCACTGTTTCGCGCTCTCTGTTTCAGCCCCTCTGTTTCAGCCCCTCTGTTTCTCACCCTCTGTTTCTGCCACTCTGTTTCTCACCCTCTGTTTCTGCCACTCTGTTTTTCGCCCTCTGTTTCAGCCCCTCTGATTCAGCCCCTCTGATTCAGCCCCTCTGTTTTAGCCCCTCTGTTTCAGCCCCTCTGTTTCAGCCCCTCTGTTTCTCGCGCTCTGTTTCAGCCCCTCTGTTTCTCGCCCTCTGTTTCTGCCGCTCTGTTTCTCGCCCTCTGTTTCAGGCTTCTGTTTCTCGCTCTCTGTTTCAGCCCCTCTGTTTCAGCCCCTCTGTTTCAGCCCCTCTGTTTCAGCCCCTCTGATTCAGCCCCTCTGTTTCTCGCCCTCTGTTTCAGCCCCTCTGTTTCAGCCCTTCGGTTTCAACCCCTCTGTATCAGCCCCTCTGTTTCTCGCCCTCTGTTTCAGCCCCTCTGTTTCTCACACTCTGTTTCAGCCCCTCTGATTCAGCCCCTCTGAAACAGCCCCTCTGTTTCTCGCCCTCTGTTTCAGCCCCTCTGTTTCTCGCCCTCTGTTTCAGCCACTCTGATTTAGCCCCTCTGTTTCAGCCCCTCTGTTTCAGCCCCTCTGTTTCTCGCTCTCTGTTTCAGCCACTCTGTTTCGCGCTCTCTGTTTCAGCCCCTCTGTTTCAGCCCCTCTGTTTCTCACCCTCTGTTTATGCCCCTCTGTTTCTCACCCTCTGTTTCAGCCCCTCTGTTTCTCGCCCTCTGTTTCAGCCCCTATGTTTCAGCCCCTCTGTTTCAGCCCCTCTGTTTCTCGCCCTCTGTTTCAGCCCCTCTGTTCCTCGCCCTCTGTTTCAGCCCCTCTGTTTCAGCCCGTCTGTTTCAGCCCCTCTGTTTCAGCCCCTCTGTTTCTCACCCTCTGTTTCTCGCCCTCTGTTTCAGACCCTCTGTTTTTCGCCCTCTGTTTCAGCCCCTCTGTTTCTCGCCCTCTGTTTCAAGCTCTCTGTTTCAGCCCCTCTGTTTCTCGCCCTCTGTTTCTCGCCCGCTGTTTCAGCCCCTTTGTTTCTCGCCCTCTGTTTCAGCCCCTCTGTTTCAGCCCCTCTAATTCAGCCCCTCTGATTCAGCCCTTCTGTTTCTCGCCCTCTGTTTCAGCCCCTCTGTTTCAGCCCCTCTGTTTCAGCTCCTCTGTTTCAGCCCCTCTGTTTCTCGCCCTCTGTTTCAGCCCCTCTGTTTCTCGCCCTCTGTTTCAGCCCCTCTGTTTCTCGCCCTCTGTTTCAGCCCCTCTGTTTCAGCCCCTCTGTTTCAGCCCCTCTGTTTCTCGCCCTCTGTTTCAGCCCCTCTGTTTCTCGCCCTCTGTTTCAGCTACTCTGTTTCAGCCCCTCTGTTTCAGCCCCTCTGTTTCTCGCACTCTTTTTCAGCCCCTCTGTTTCAGCCCCTCTGTTTCAGCCCCTCTGTTTCAGCCCCTCTGTTTCTCGCCCTGTGTTTCAGCCCCTCTGTTTCTCGCCCTCTGTTCAGCCCCTATGTTTCTCGCCCTCTGTTTCAGCCCCTCTGTTTCTCGCCCTCTGTTTCAGCCCCTCTGTTTCAGCCCCTCTGTTTCTCGCCTTCTGTTTCTGCCCGTCTGTTTCTCGCCCTCTGTTTCAGCCCCTCTGTTTCGCGCCCTCTGTTTCAGCCCCGCTGATTCAGCCCCTATGATTCAGCTCCTCTGTTTCAGCCCCTCTGTTTCAGCTGCTCTGTTTCTCTCCCTATGTTTCAGCCCATCTGATTCTCGCCCTCTGTTTCAGCCCCCCTGATTCTCGCCCTCTGTTTCAGCCCCTCTGATTCAGCCCCTCTGTTTCAGCCCCTCTGATTCAGCCCCTCTGATTCAGCCCCTCTGTTTCTCGCCCTCTGTTTCAGCCGCCCTGTTTCGCGCTCTCTGTTTCAGCCCCTCTGTTTCTCACCCTCTGTTTCAGCACCTCTGATTCAGCCCCTCTGATTCAGCCCCTCTGTTTCAGCCGCACTGATTCAGCCCCTCTGATTCAGCCCCTCTGTTTCTCGCCCTCTCTTTCAGCCTTTCTGTTTCAGCCCCTCTGTTTCAGCTCCTCTGTTTCAGCCCCTCTGTTTCTCGCCCCCTGTTTCAGCCCCTCTGTTTCTCGCCCTCTGTTTCAGCCCATCTGTTTCAGCCCCTCTGTTTCAGCCCCTCTGTTTCTCGCCCTCTGTTTCAGCCCGTCTGTTTCTTGCCCTCTGTTTCAGCCCCTCTGTTTCTCGCCCTCTGTTTCAGCCCCTCTGTTTCTGCCGCTCTGTTTCTCGCCCTCTGTTTCAGGCTTCTGTTTCTCGCTCTCTGTTTCAGCCCCTCTGTTTCAGCCCCTCTGTTTCAGCCCCTCTGTTTCAGCCCCTCTGATTCAGCCCCTCTGTTTCTCGCCCTCTGTTTCAGCCCCTCTGTTTCAGCCCTTCGGTTTCAACCCCTCTGTATCAGCCCCTCTGTTTCTCGCCCTCTGTTTCAGCCCCTCTGTTTCTCACACTCTACTTCAGCCCCTCTGATTCAGCCCCTCTGAAACAGCCCCTCTGTTTCTCGCCCTCTGTTTCAGCCCCTCTGTTTCTCGCCCTCTGTTTCAGCCACTCTGATTTAGCCCCTCTGTTTCAGCCCCTCTGTTTCAGCCCCTCTGTTTCTCGCTCTCTGTTTCAGCCACTCTGTTTCGCGCTCTCTGTTTCAGCCCCTCTGTTTCAGCCCCTCTGTTTCTCACCCTCTGTTTATGCCCCTCTGTTTCTCACCCTCTGTTTCAGCCCCTCTGTTTCTCGCCCTCTGTTTCAGCCCCTATGTTTCAGCCCCTCTGTTTCAGCCCCTCTGTTTCTCGCCCTCTGTTTCAGCCCCTCTGTTCCTCGCCCTCTGTTTCAGCCCGTCTGTTTCAGCCCCTCTGTTTCAGCCCCTCTGTTTCTCACCCTCTGTTTCTCGCCCTCTGTTTCAGACCCTCTGTTTTTCGCCCTCTGTTTCAGCCCCTCTGTTTCTCGCCCTCTGTTTCAGGCTCTCTGTTTCAGCCCCTCTGTTTCTCGCCCTCTGTTTCTCGCCCGCTGTTTCAGCCCCTTTGTTTCTCGCCCTCTGTTTCAGCCCCTCTGTTTCAGCCCCTCTAATTCAGCCCCTCTGATTCAGCCCTTCTGTTTCTCGCCCTCTGTTTCAGCCCCTCTGTTTCAGCCCCTCTGTTTCAGCTCCTCTGTTTCAGCCCCTCTGTTTCTCGCCCTCTGTTTCAGCCCCTCTGTTTCTCGCCCTCTGTTTCAGCCCCTCTGTTTCTCGCCCTCTGTTTCAGCCCCTCTGTTTCAGCCACTCTGTTTCAGCCCCTCTGTTTCTCGCCCTCTGTTTCAGCCCCTCTGTTTCTCGCCCTCTGTTTCAGCTACTCTGTTTCAGCCCCTCTGTTTCAGCCCCTCTGTTTCTCGCACTTTTTTTCAGCCCCTCTGTTTCAGCCCCTCTGTTTCAGCCCCTCTGTTTCAGCCCCTCTGTTTCTCGCCCTGTGTTTCAGCCCCTCTGTTTCTCGCCCTCTGTTCAGCCCCTATGTTTCTCGCCCTCTGTTTCAGCCCCTCTGTTTCTCGCCCTCTGTTTCAGCCCCTCTGTTTCAGCCCCTCTGTTTCTCGCCTTCTGTTTCTGCCCGTCTGTTTCTCGCCCTCTGTTTCAGCCCCTCTGTTTCGCGCCCTCTGTTTCAGCCCCGCTGATTCAGCCCCTATGTTTCAGCTCCTCTGTTTCAGCCCCTCTGTTTCAGCCGCTCTGTTTCTCTCCCTATGTTTCAGCCCATCTGATTCTCGCCCTCTGTTTCAGCCCCTCTGATTCTCGCCCTCTGTTTCAGCCCCTCTGATTCAGCCCCTCTGTTTCAGCCCCTCTGATTCAGCCCCTCTGATTCAGCCCCTCTGTTTCAGCACCACTGATTCAGCCCCTCTGATTCAGCCCCTCTGTTTCAGCCGCACTGATTCAGCCCCTCTGATTCAGCCCCTCTGTTTCTCGCCCTCTCTTTCAGCCTTTCTGTTTCAGCCCCTCTGTTTCAGCTCCTCTGTTTCAGCCCCTCTGTTTCTCGCCCCCTGTTTCAGCCCCTCTGTTTCTCGCCCTCTGTTTCAGCCCATCTGTTTCAGCACCTCTGTTTCAGCCCCTCTGTTTCTCGCCCTCTGTTTCAGCCCCTCTGTTTCTTGCCCTCTGTTTCAGCCCCTCTGTTTCTCGCCCTCTGTTTCAGCCCCTCTGTTTCAGCCCCTCTGTTTCTCGCCCTCTGTTTCTGCCCCTCTGTTTCTCGCCCTCTGTTTCAGCCCCGCTGTTTCTCGCCCTCTGTTTAAGCCCCGCTGATTCAGCCCCTCTGTTTCAGCCCCTCTGAATTAGCCCCTCTGATTCAGACCCTCTTTTTCAGCCCCTCTGTTTCAGCCCCTCTGTTTCAGCCCCTCTGTTTCTCGCCCTCTGTTTCAGCCCCTCTGTTTATCGCCCTCTGTTTCAGCCCCTCTGATTCAGCCCCTCTGTTTCAGCCCCTCTGATTCAGCCCCTCTGATTCAGCCCCTCTGATTCAGCCCCTCTGTTTCTCGCCCTCTGTTTCAGCCCCTCTGTTTCAGCCCCTCTGTTTCAGCCCCTCTGTTTCTCACCCTCTGTTTCAGCCCCTCTGATTCAGCCCATCTGATTCAGCCCCTCTGATTCCCGCCCCTCTGTTTCAGCCCCTCTGTTTCAGCCCCTCTGTTTCAGCCCCTCTGATTCAGCCCCACTGTTTCAGCCCCTCTGTTTCTCCCCCTCTGTTACAGCCCCTCTGTTTCAGCCCCTCTGTTTCAGCCACTCTGTTTCAGCCCCTCTGTTTCAGCCCCTCTGTTTCTCGCCCTCTGTTTCAGCCCCTCTGTTTCTCGCCCTCTGTTTCAGCCCCTCTGTTTCTCACACTCTGTTTCAGCCCCTCTGATTCAGCCCCTCTGAAACAGCCCCTCTGTTTCTCGCCCTCTGTTTCAGCCCCTCTGTTTCTCGCCCTCTGTTTCAGCCACTCTGATTTAGCCCCTCTGTTTCAGCCCCTCTGTTTCAGCCCCTCTGTTTCTCGCTCTCTGTTTCAGCCACTCTGTTTCGCGCTCTCTGTTTCAGCCCCTCTGTTTCAGCCCCTCTGTTTCTCACCCTCTGTTTATGCCCCTCTGTTTCTCACCCTCTGTTTCAGCCCCTCTGTTTCTCGCCCTCTGTTTCAGCCCCTATGTTTCAGCCCCTCTGTTTCAGCCCCTCTGTTTCTCGCCCTCTGTTTCAGCCCCTCTGTTCCTCGCCCTCTGTTTCAGCCCCTCTGTTTCAGCCCGTCTGTTTCAGCCCCTCTGTTTCAGCCCCTCTGTTTCTCACCCTCTGTTTCTCGCCCTCTGTTTCAGACCCTCTGTTTTTCGCCCTCTGTTTCAGCCCCTCTGTTTCTCGCCCTCTGTTTCAAGCTCTCTGTTTCAGCCCCTCTGTTTCTCGCCCTCTGTTTCTCGCCCGCTGTTTCTGCCCCTTTGTTTCTCGCCCTCTGTTTCAGCCCCTCTGTTTCAGCCCCTCTAAGTCAGCCCCTCTGATTCAGCCCTTCTGTTTCTCGCCCTCTGTTTCAGCCCCTCTGTTTCAGCCCCTCTGTTTCAGCTCCTCTGTTTCAGCCCCTCTGTTTCTCGCCCTCTGTTTCAGCCCCTCTGTTTCTCGCCCTCTGTTTCAGCCCCTCTGTTTCTCGCCCTCTGTTTCAGCCCCTCTGTTTCAGCCCCTCTGTTTCAGCCCCTCTGTTTCTCGCCCTCTGTTTCAGCCCCTCTGTTTCTCGCCCTCTGTTTCAGCTACTCTGTTTCAGCCCCTCTGTTTCAGCCCCTCTGTTTCTCGCACTCTTTTTCAGCCCCTCTGTTTCAGCCCCTCTGTTTCAGCCCCTCTGTTTCAGCCCCTCTGTTTCTCGCCCTGTGTTTCAGCCCCTCTGTTTCTCGCCCTCTGTTCAGCCCCTATGTTTCTCGCCCTCTGTTTCAGCCCCTCTGTTTCTCGCCCTCTGTTTCAGCCCCTCTGTTTCAGCCCCTCTGTTTCTCGCCTTCTGTTTCTGCCCGTCTGTTTCTCGCCCTCTGTTTCAGCCCCTCTGTTTCGCGCCCTCTGTTTCAGCCCCGCTGATTCAGCCCCTATGATTCAGCTCCTCTGTTTCAGCCCCTCTGTTTCAGCTGCTCTGTTTCTCTCCCTATGTTTCAGCCCATCTGATTCTCGCCCTCTGTTTCAGCCCCTCTGATTCTCGCCCTCTGTTTCAGCCCCTCTGATTCAGCCCCTCTGTTTCAGCCCCTCTGATTCAGCCCCTCTGATTCAGCCCCTCTGTTTCTCGCCCTCTGTTTCAGCCGCCCTGTTTCGCGCTCTCTGTTTCAGCCCCTCTGTTTCTCACCCTCTGTTTCAGCACCTCTGATTCAGCCCCTCTGATTCAGCCCCTCTGTTTCAGCCGCACTGATTCAGCCCCTCTGATTCAGCCCCTCTGTTTCTCGCCCTCTCTTTCAGCCTTTCTGTTTCAGCCCCTCTGTTTCAGCTCCTCTGTTTCAGCCCCTCTGTTTCTCGCCCCCTGTTTCAGCCCCTCTGT
The DNA here is from genome assembly GCF_047496795.1 of Chiloscyllium punctatum. Lineage (NCBI taxonomy): Eukaryota > Metazoa > Chordata > Chondrichthyes > Orectolobiformes > Hemiscylliidae > Chiloscyllium > Chiloscyllium punctatum. The sequence continues at coordinate 95,380,403 of NC_092758.1, forward strand.
TTCTCGCCCTCTGTTTCAGCCCATCTGTTTCAGCCCCTCTGTTTCAGCCCCTCTGTTTCTCGCCCTCTGTTTCAGCCCGTCTGTTTCTTGCCCTCTGTTTCAGCCCCTCTGTTTCTCGCCCTCTGTTTCAGCCCCTCTGTTTCTGCCGCTCTGTTTCTCGCCCTCTGTTTCAGGCTTCTGTTTCTCGCTCTCTGTTTCAGCCCCTCTGTTTCAGCCCCTCTGTTTCAGCCCCTCTGTTTCAGCCCCTCTGATTCAGCCCCTCTGTTTCTCGCCCTCTGTTTCAGCCCCTCTGTTTCAGCCCTTCGGTTTCAACCCCTCTGTATCAGCCCCTCTGTTTCTCGCCCTCTGTTTCAGCCCCTCTGTTTCTCACACTCTACTTCAGCCCCTCTGATTCAGCCCCTCTGAAACAGCCCCTCTGTTTCTCGCCCTCTGTTTCAGCCCCTCTGTTTCTCGCCCTCTGTTTCAGCCACTCTGATTTAGCCCCTCTGTTTCAGCCCCTCTGTTTCAGCCCCTCTGTTTCTCGCTCTCTGTTTCAGCCACTCTGTTTCGCGCTCTCTGTTTCAGCCCCTCTGTTTCAGCCCCTCTGTTTCTCACCCTCTGTTTATGCCCCTCTGTTTCTCACCCTCTGTTTCAGCCCCTCTGTTTCTCGCCCTCTGTTTCAGCCCCTATGTTTCAGCCCCTCTGTTTCAGCCCCTCTGTTTCTCGCCCTCTGTTTCAGCCCCTCTGTTCCTCGCCCTCTGTTTCAGCCCGTCTGTTTCAGCCCCTCTGTTTCAGCCCCTCTGTTTCTCACCCTCTGTTTCTCGCCCTCTGTTTCAGACCCTCTGTTTTTCGCCCTCTGTTTCAGCCCCTCTGTTTCTCGCCCTCTGTTTCAGGCTCTCTGTTTCAGCCCCTCTGTTTCTCGCCCTCTGTTTCTCGCCCGCTGTTTCAGCCCCTTTGTTTCTCGCCCTCTGTTTCAGCCCCTCTGTTTCAGCCCCTCTAATTCAGCCCCTCTGATTCAGCCCTTCTGTTTCTCGCCCTCTGTTTCAGCCCCTCTGTTTCAGCCCCTCTGTTTCAGCTCCTCTGTTTCAGCCCCTCTGTTTCTCGCCCTCTGTTTCAGCCCCTCTGTTTCTCGCCCTCTGTTTCAGCCCCTCTGTTTCTCGCCCTCTGTTTCAGCCCCTCTGTTTCAGCCACTCTGTTTCAGCCCCTCTGTTTCTCGCCCTCTGTTTCAGCCCCTCTGTTTCTCGCCCTCTGTTTCAGCTACTCTGTTTCAGCCCCTCTGTTTCAGCCCCTCTGTTTCTCGCACTTTTTTTCAGCCCCTCTGTTTCAGCCCCTCTGTTTCAGCCCCTCTGTTTCAGCCCCTCTGTTTCTCGCCCTGTGTTTCAGCCCCTCTGTTTCTCGCCCTCTGTTCAGCCCCTATGTTTCTCGCCCTCTGTTTCAGCCCCTCTGTTTCTCGCCCTCTGTTTCAGCCCCTCTGTTTCAGCCCCTCTGTTTCTCGCCTTCTGTTTCTGCCCGTCTGTTTCTCGCCCTCTGTTTCAGCCCCTCTGTTTCGCGCCCTCTGTTTCAGCCCCGCTGATTCAGCCCCTATGTTTCAGCTCCTCTGTTTCAGCCCCTCTGTTTCAGCCGCTCTGTTTCTCTCCCTATGTTTCAGCCCATCTGATTCTCGCCCTCTGTTTCAGCCCCTCTGATTCTCGCCCTCTGTTTCAGCCCCTCTGATTCAGCCCCTCTGTTTCAGCCCCTCTGATTCAGCCCCTCTGATTCAGCCCCTCTGTTTCAGCACCACTGATTCAGCCCCTCTGATTCAGCCCCTCTGTTTCAGCCGCACTGATTCAGCCCCTCTGATTCAGCCCCTCTGTTTCTCGCCCTCTCTTTCAGCCTTTCTGTTTCAGCCCCTCTGTTTCAGCTCCTCTGTTTCAGCCCCTCTGTTTCTCGCCCCCTGTTTCAGCCCCTCTGTTTCTCGCCCTCTGTTTCAGCCCATCTGTTTCAGCACCTCTGTTTCAGCCCCTCTGTTTCTCGCCCTCTGTTTCAGCCCCTCTGTTTCTTGCCCTCTGTTTCAGCCCCTCTGTTTCTCGCCCTCTGTTTCAGCCCCTCTGTTTCAGCCCCTCTGTTTCTCGCCCTCTGTTTCTGCCCCTCTGTTTCTCGCCCTCTGTTTCAGCCCCGCTGTTTCTCGCCCTCTGTTTAAGCCCCGCTGATTCAGCCCCTCTGTTTCAGCCCCTCTGAATTAGCCCCTCTGATTCAGACCCTCTTTTTCAGCCCTCTGTTTCAGCCCCTCTGTTTCAGCCCCTCTGTTTCTCGCCCTCTGTTTCAGCCCCTCTGTTTATCGCCCTCTGTTTCAGCCCCTCTGATTCAGCCCCTCTGTTTCAGCCCCTCTGATTCAGCCCCTCTGATTCAGCCCCTCTGATTCAGCCCCTCTGTTTCTCGCCCTCTGTTTCAGCCCCTCTGTTTCAGCCCCTCTGTTTCAGCCCCTCTGTTTCTCACCCTCTGTTTCAGCCCCTCTGATTCAGCCCATCTGATTCAGCCCCTCTGATTCCCGCCCCTCTGTTTCAGCCCCTCTGTTTCAGCCCCTCTGTTTCAGCCCCTCTGATTCAGCCCCACTGTTTCAGCCCCTCTGTTTCTCCCCCTCTGTTACAGCCCCTCTGTTTCAGCCCCTCTGTTTCAGCCACTCTGTTTCAGCCCCTCTGTTTCAGCCCCTCTGTTTCTCGCCCTCTGTTTCAGCCCCTCTGTTTCTCGCCCTCTGTTTCAGCCCCTCTCTTTCAGCCCGTCTGTTTCAGCCACTCTGTTTCTCGCCCTCTGTTTCAGCCCCTCTGTTTCTCACCCTCTGTTTCAGCCCCTCTGATTCAGCCCCTCTGTTTCTCGCCCTCTGTTTCAGCGCCACTGTTTCGCGCTCTCTGTTTCAGCCCCTCTGTTTCAGCCCCTCTGTTTCTCACCCTCTGTTTCTGCCACTCTGTTTCTCACCCTCTGTTTCTGCCACTCTGTTTTTCGCCCTCTGTTTCAGCCCCTCTGATTCAGCCCCTCTGATTCAGCCCCTCTGTTTTAGCCCCTCTGTTTCAGCCCCTCTGTTTCAGCCCCTCTGTTTCTCGCGCTCTGTTTCAGCCCCTCTGTTTCTCGCTCTCTGTTTCTGCCGCTCTGTTTCTCGCCCTCTGTTTCAGGCTTCTGTTTCTCGGTCTCTGTTTCAGCCCCTCTGTTTCAGCCCCTCTGTTTCAGCCCCTCTGTTTCAGCCCCTCTGATTCAGCCCCTCTGTTTCTCGCCCTCTGTTTCAGCCCCTCTGTTTCAGCCCTTCGGTTTCAACCCCTCTGTATCAGCCCCTCTGTTTCTCGCCCTCTGTTTCAGCCCCTCTGTTTCTCACACTCTGTTTCAGCCCCTCTGATTCAGCCCCTCTGAAACAGCCCCTCTGTTTCTCGCCCTCTGTTTCAGCCCCTCTGTTTCTCGCCCTCTGTTTCAGCCACTCTGATTTAGCCCCTCTGTTTCAGCCCCTCTGTTTCAGCCCCTCTGTTTCTCGCTCTCTGTTTCAGCCACTCTGTTTCGCGCTCTCTGTTTCAGCCCCTCTGTTTCAGCCCCTCTGTTTCTCACCCTCTGTTTATGCCCCTCTGTTTCTCACCCTCTGTTTCAGCCCCTCTGTTTCTCGCCCTCTGTTTCAGCCCCTATGTTTCAGCCCCTCTGTTTCAGCCCCTCTGTTTCTCGCCCTCTGTTTCAGCCCCTCTGTTCCTCGCCCTCTGTTTCAGCCCCTCTGTTTCAGCCCGTCTGTTTCAGCCCCTCTGTTTCAGCCCCTCTGTTTCTCACCCTCTGTTTCTCGCCCTCTGTTTCAGACCCTCTGTTTTTCGCCCTCTGTTTCAGCCCCTCTGTTTCTCGCCCTCTGTTTCAAGCTCTCTGTTTCAGCCCCTCTGTTTCTCGCCCTCTGTTTCTCGCCCGCTGTTGCAGCCCCTTTGTTTCTCGCCCTCTGTTTCAGCCCCTCTGTTTCAGCCCCTCTAATTCAGCCCCTCTGATTCAGCCCTTCTGTTTCTCGCCCTCTGTTTCAGCCCCTCTGTTTCAGCCCCTCTGTTTCAGCTCCTCTGTTTCAGCCCCTCTGTTTCTCGCCCTCTGTTTCAGCCCCTCTGTTTCTCGCCCTCTGTTTCAGCCCCTCTGTTTCTCGCCCTCTGTTTCAGCCCCTCTGTTTCAGCCCCTCTGTTTCAGCCCCTCTGTTTCTCGCCCTCTGTTTCAGCCCCTCTGTTTCTCGCCCTCTGTTTCAGCTACTCTGTTTCAGCCCCTCTGTTTCAGCCCCTCTGTTTCTCGCACTCTTTTTCAGCCCCTCTGTTTCAGCCCCTCTGTTTCAGCCCCTCTGTTTCAGCCCCTCTGTTTCTCGCCCTGTGTTTCAGCCCCTCTGTTTCTCGCCCTCTGTTCAGCCCCTATGTTTCTCGCCCTCTGTTTCAGCCCCTCTGTTTCTCGCCCTCTGTTTCAGCCCCTCTGTTTCAGCCCCTCTGTTTCTCGCCTTCTGTTTCTGCCCGTCTGTTTCTCGCCCTCTGTTTCAGCCCCTCTGTTTCGCGCCCTCTGTTTCAGCCCCGCTGATTCAGCCCCTATGATTCAGCTCCTCTGTTTCAGCCCCTCTGTTTCAGCTGCTCTGTTTCTCTCCCTATGTTTCAGCCCATCTGATTCTCGCCCTCTGTTTCAGCCCCTCTGATTCTCGCCCTCTGTTTCAGCCCCTCTGATTCAGCCCCTCTGTTTCAGCCCCTCTGATTCAGCCCCTCTGATTCAGCCCCTCTGTTTCTCGCCCTCTGTTTCAGCCGCCCTGTTTCGCGCTCTCTGTTTCAGCCCCTCTGTTTCTCACCCTCTGTTTCAGCACCTCTGATTCAGCCCCTCTGATTCAGCCCCTCTGTTTCAGCCGCACTGATTCAGCCCCTCTGATTCAGCCCCTCTGTTTCTCGCCCTCTCTTTCAGCCTTTCTGTTTCAGCCCCTCTGTTTCAGCTCCTCTGTTTCAGCCCCTCTGTTTCTCGCCCCCTGTTTCAGCCCCTCTGTTTCTCGCCCTCTGTTTCAGCCCATCTGTTTCAGCCCCTCTGTTTCAGCCCCTCTGTTTCTCGCCCTCTGTTTCAGCCCGTCTGTTTCTTGCCCTCTGTTTCAGCCCCTCTGTTTCTCGCCCTCTGTTTCAGCTCCTCTGTTTCTGCCGCTCTGTTTCTCGCCCTCTGTTTCAGGCTTCTGTTTCTCGCTCTCTGTTTCAGCCCCTCTGTTTCAGCCCCTCTGTTTCAGCCCCTCTGTTTCAGCCCCTCTGATTCAGCCCCTCTGTTTCTCGCCCTCTGTTTCAGCCCCTCTGTTTCAGCCCTTCGGTTTCAACCCCTCTGTATCAGCCCCTCTGTTTCTCGCCCTCTGTTTCAGCCCCTCTGTTTCTCACACTCTATTTCAGCCCCTCTGATTCAGCCCCTCTGAAACAGCCCCTCTGTTTCTCGCCCTCTGTTTCAGCCCCTCTGTTTCTCGCCCTCTGTTTCAGCCACTCTGATTTAGCCCCTCTGTTTCAGCCCCTCTGTTTCAGCCCCTCTGTTTCTCGCTCTCTGTTTCAGCCACTCTGTTTCGCGCTCTCTGTTTCAGCCCCTCTGTTTCAGCCCCTCTGTTTCTCACCCTCTGTTTATGCCCCTCTGTTTCTCACCCTCTGTTTCAGCCCCTCTGTTTCTCGCCCTCTGTTTCAGCCCCTATGTTTCAGCCCCTCTGTTTCAGCCCCTCTGTTTCTCGCCCTCTGTTTCAGCCCCTCTGTTCCTCGCCCTCTGTTTCAGCCCCTCTGTTTCAGCCCGTCTGTTTCAGCCCCTCTGTTTCAGCCCCTCTGTTTCTCACCCTCTGTTTCTCGCCCTCTGTTTCAGACCCTCTGTTTTTCGCCCTCTGTTTCAGCCCCTCTGTTTCTCGCCCTCTGTTTCAGGCTCTCTGTTTCAGCCCCTCTGTTTCTCGCCCTCTGTTTCTCGCCCGCTGTTTCAGCCCCTTTGTTTCTCGCCCTCTGTTTCAGCCCCTCTGTTTCAGCCCCTCTAATTCAGCCCCTCTGATTCAGCCCTTCTGTTTCTCGCCCTCTGTTTCAGCCCCTCTGTTTCAGCCCCTCTGTTTCAGCTCCTCTGTTTCAGCCCCTCTGTTTCTCGCCCTCTGTTTCAGCCCCTCTGTTTCTCGCCCTCTGTTTCAGCCCCTCTGTTTCTCGCCCTCTGTTTCAGCCCCTCTGTTTCAGCCCCTCTGTTTCAGCCCCTCTGTTTCTCGCCCTCTGTTTCAGCCCCTCTGTTTCTCGCCCTCTGTTTCAGCTACTCTGTTTCAGCCCCTCTGTTTCAGCCCCTCTGTTTCTCGCACTTTTTTTCAGCCCCTCTGTTTCAGCCCCTCTGTTTCAGCCCCTCTGTTTCAGCCCCTCTGTTTCTCGCCCTGTGTTTCAGCCCCTCTGTTTCTCGCCCTCTGTTCAGCCCCTATGTTTCTCGCCCTCTGTTTCAGCCCCTCTGTTTCTCGCCCTCTGTTTCAGCCCCTCTGTTTCAGCCCCTCTGTTTCTCGCCTTCTGTTTCTGCCCGTCTGTTTCTCGCCCTCTGTTTCAGCCCCTCTGTTTCGCGCCCTCTGTTTCAGCCCCGCTGATTCAGCCCCTATGTTTCAGCTCCTCTGTTTCAGCCCCTCTGTTTCAGCCGCTCTGTTTCTCTCCCTATGTTTCAGCCCATCTGATTCTCGCCCTCTGTTTCAGCCCCTCTGATTCTCGCCCTCTGTTTCAGCCCCTCTGATTCAGCCCCTCTGTTTCAGCCCCTCTGATTCAGCCCCTCTGATTCAGCCCCTCTGTTTCAGCACCACTGATTCAGCCCCTCTGATTCAGCCCCTCTGTTTCAGCCGCACTGATTCAGCCCCTCTGATTCAGCCCCTCTGTTTCTCGCCCTCTCTTTCAGCCTTTCTGTTTCAGCCCCTCTGTTTCAGCTCCTCTGTTTCAGCCCCTCTGTTTCTCGCCCCCTGTTTCAGCCCCTCTGTTTCTCGCCCTCTGTTTCAGCCCATCTGTTTCAGCACCTCTGTTTCAGCCCCTCTGTTTCTCGCCCTCTGTTTCAGCCCCTCTGTTTCTTGCCCTCTGTTTCAGCCCCTCTGTTTCTCGCCCTCTGTTTCAGCCCCTCTGTTTCAGCCCCTCTGTTTCTCGCCCTCTGTTTCTGCCCCTCTGTTTCTCGCCCTCTGTTTCAGCCCCGCTGTTTCTCGCCCTCTGTTTAAGCCCCGCTGATTCAGCCCCTCTGTTTCAGCCCCTCTGAATTAGCCCCTCTGATTCAGACCCTCTTTTTCAGCCCCTCTGTTTCAGCCACTCTGTTTCAGCCCCTCTGTTTCTCGCCCTCTGTTTCAGCCCCTCTGTTTATCGCCCTCTGTTTCAGCCCCTCTGATTCAGCCCCTCTGATTCAGCCCCTCTGATTCAGCCCCTCTGATTCAGCCCCTCTTATTCAGCCCCTCTGTTTCTCGCCCTCTGTTTCAGCCCCTCTGTTTCAGCCCCTCTGTTTCAGCCCCTCTGTTTCTCACCCTCTGTTTCAGCCCCTCTGATTCAGCCCCTCTGATTCAGCCCCTCTGATTCAGCCCCTCTGTTTCCCGCCCCTCTGTTTCAGCCCCTCTGTTTCTGCCCCTCTGTTTCAGCCCCTCTGATTCAGCCCCTCTGTTTCAGCCCCTCTGTTTCTCCCCCTCTGTTACAGCCCCTCTGTTTCAGCCCCTCTGTTTCAGCCACTCTGTTTCAGCCCCTCTGTTTCAGCCCCTCTGTTTCTCGCCCTCTGTTTCAGCCCCTCTGTTTCTCGCCCTCTGTTTCAGCCCCTCTGTTTCAGCCCGTCTGTTTCAGCCACTCTGTTTCTCGCCCTCTGTTTCAGCCCCTCTGTTTCTCACCCTCTGTTTCAGCCCCTCTGATTCAGCCCCTCTGTTTCTCGCCCTATGTTTCAGCCCCACTGTTTCTCGCCCTCTGTTTCAGCCCCTCTGTTTCTCGCCCTCTGTTTCTCCCCCTCTGTTTCAGCCACTCTGTTTCTCGCCCTCTGTTTCAGCCCTCTGTTTCTCGCCGTCTGTTTCAGCCCTGCTGATTCAGCCCCTCTGTTTCAGCCCCTCTGAATCAGCCCCTCTGATTCAGCCCCTCTGGTTCAGCCACTCTGTTTCAGCCCCTCTGTTTCTTGCCCACTCTTTCAGCCCCTCCGTTTCTCGCCCTCTGTTTCAGCCACTCTGATTCAGCCCCTCTGTTTCAGCCCCTCTGATTCAGCCCCTCTGATTCAGCCACTCTGTTACTCGCCCACTGTTTCAGCCCCTCTGTTTCAGCCCCTCTGTTTCTCACCCTCTGCTTCAGCCCCTCTGATTCAGCCCCTCTGATTCAGCCCCTCTGATTCAGCCCCTCTTATTCAGCCCCTCTGTTTCCCGCCCCTCTGTTTCAGCCCCTCTGTTTCTCGCCCTCTGTTTCAGCCCCTCTGTTTCTGCCCCTCTGTTTCAGCCCCTCTGTTTCAGCACCTCTGTTTCTCGCCCTTTGTTTCAGCCCCTCTGTTTCTCGCCCTCTGTTTTTGCCCCTCTGTTTCTCGCCCTCTGTTTCAGCCCTCTGTTTCTCGCCGTCTGTTTCAGCCCTGCTGATTCAGCCCCTCTGTTTCAGCCCCTCTGAATCAGCCCCTCTGATTCAGCCCCTCTGTTTCAGCCACTCTGTTTCAGCCCCTCTGTTTCTCGCCCACTCTTTCAGCCCCTCCGTTTCTCGCCCTCTGTTTCAGTCCCTCTGATTCAGCCCCTCTGTTTCAGCCCCTCTGATTCAGCCCCTCTGATTCAGCCACTCTGTTTCTCGCCCACTGTTTCAGCCCCTCTGTTTCTCACCCTCTGGTTCAGCCCCTCTGATTCAGCCCCTCTGATTCAGCCCCTCTGATTCAGCCCCTCTTATTCAGCCCCTCTGTTTCCCGCCCCTCTGTTTCAGCCCTTCTGTTTCTCGCCCTCTGTTTCAGCCCCTCTGTTTCAGCCCCTCTGTTTCAGCCCCTCTGTTTCAGCACCTCTGTTTCTCGCCCTCTGTATCAGCCCCTCTGTTTCACGCCCTCTGTTTCAGCCCCTCTGATTCAGCCCCTCTGATTCAGCCTCTCTGTTTCAGCCCCTCTGTTTCTCGCCCTCTGTTTCAGCCCCTCTGTTTCTCGCACTCTGTTTCAGCCCCTCTGATTTAGCCCCTCTGTTTCAGCCCCTCTGTTTCAGCCCCTCTGATTCAGCCCCCCTGTTTCAGCCCCACTGTTTCAGCCCCTCTGTTTCTCACCCTCTGTTTCTGCCCCTCTGTTTCTCACCCTCTGTTTCAGCCCCTCTGTTTCTCGCCCTCTGTTTCAGCCCCTCTGATTCAGCCCCTCTGATTCAGCCCCTCTGTTTCTCGCGCTCTGTTTCAGCCCCTCTGTTTCTCGCCCTCTATTTCTGCCCCTCTGTTTCTCGCCCTCTGTTTCAGGCTTCTGTTTCTCGCCCTCTGTTTCAGCCCCTCTGTTTCAGCCCCTCTGTTTCAGCCCCTCTGTTTCAGCCCTCTGTTTCAGCTCCTCTGTTTCTCGCCCTCTGTTTCAGCCCCTCTGTTTCTCGCCCTCTGTTTCAGCCCCTCTGTTTCAGCCCCTCTGATTCAGCCCCTCTGATTCAGCCCCTCTGTTTCTCGCTCTCTGTTTCAGCCCCTCTGTTTCAGCCCTTCTGTTTAAGCCCCTCTGTTTCAGCCCCTCTGTTTCTCGCCCTCTGTTTCAGCCCCTCTGTTTCTCGCCCTCTGTTTCAGCCCCTCTGTTTCTCGCCCTCTGTTTCATCCCCTCGGATTTAGCCCCTCTGTTTCAGCCCCTCTGTTTCCGCACCACTGTTTCTCGCCCTCTGTTTCATCACCTCTGTTTCGCGCTCTCTGTTTCAGCCCCTCGGATTCTTGCCCTCTGTTTCAGCCCCTCTGTTTCAGCCCCTCTGTTCCAGCCCCTCTGTTTCTCGCCCTCTGTTTCAGCCATTCTGTTTCTCGCCCTCTGTTTCAGCCCCTCTGATTCAGCCCCTCTGTTTCAGCCCCTCTGTTTCAGCCCCTCTGTTTCATCCTCTCTGTTTCTCGCCCTCTGTTTCAGCCCCTCTTTTTCTCGCCCTCTGTTTCAGCCCCTCTGTTTCAGCCCCCTGTTTCAGCCCCTCTATTTCTCGCCCTCTGTTTCAGCCCCTATTTTTCTCGCCCTCTGTTTCAGCCCCTCTGTTTCAGCCCCTCTGTTTCTCGCCCTCTGTTTTTGCCCCTCTGTTTCTCGCCCTCTGTTTCATCACCTCTGTTTCGCGCTCTCTGTTTCAGCCCCTATGTTTCAGCTCCTCTGTTTCAGCCCCTCTGTTTCAGCCGCTCTGTTTCTCTCCCTATGTTTCAGCCCATCTGTTTCTCGCCCTCTGTTTCAGCTACTCTGTTTCAGCCCCTCTGTTTCAGCCCCTCTGTTTCTCGCACTCTTTTTCAGCCCCTCTGTTTCAGCCCCTCTGTTTCACCCCCTCTGTTTCTCGCACTGTGTTTCAGCCCCTCTGTTTCTCGCCCTCTGTTCAGCCCCTATGTTTCTCGCCCTCTGTTTCAGCCCCTCTGTTTCTCGCCCTCTGTTTCAGCCCCTCTGTTTCAGCCCCTCTGTTTCTCGCCTTCTGTTTCTGCCCGTCTGTTTCTCGCCCTCTGTTTCAGCCCCTCTGTTTCGCGCCCTCTGTTTCAGCCCCGCTGATTCAGCCCCTATGTTTCAGCTCCTCTGTTTCAGCCCCTATGATTCAGCCGCTCTGTTTCTCTCCCTATGTTTCAGCCCCTCTGTTTCAGCCCCTCTGTTTCAGCCCCTCTGTTTTAGCCCCTCTGTTTCAGCCCCTCTGATTCTCGCCCTCTGTTTCAGCCCCTCTGATTCAGCCCCTCTGTTTCAGCCCCTCTGATTCAGCCCCTCTGATTCAGCCCCTCTGTTTCTCGCCCTCTGTTTCAGCCCCTCTGTTTCGCGCTCTCTGTTTCAGCCGCTCTGTTTCTCACCCTCTGTTTCAGCACCTCTGATTCAGCCCCTCTGATTCAGCCCCTCTGTTTCAGCCGCACTGATTCAGCCCCTCTGATTCAGCCCCTCTGTTTCTCGCCCTCTCTTTCAGCCTTTCTGTTTCAGCCCCTCTGTTTCAGCTCCTCTGTTTCAGCCCCTCTGTTTCTCGCCCCCTGTTTCAGCCCCTCTGTTTCTCGCCCTCTGTTTCAGCCCATCTGTTTCAGCCCCTCTGTTTCAGCCCCTCTGTTTCTCGCCCTCTGTTTCAGCCCCTCTGTTTCTTGCCCTCTGTTTCAGCCCCTCTGTTTCTCGCCCTCTGTTTCAGCCCCTCTGTTTCAGCCCCTCTGTTTCTCGCCCTCTGTTTCTGCCCCTCTGTTTCTCGCCCTCTGTTTCAGCCCCGCTGTTTCTCGCCCTCTGTTTAAGCCCCGCTGATTCAGCCCCTCTGTTTCAGCCCCTCTGAATTAGCCCCTCTGATTCAGACCCTCTTTTTCAGCCCCTCTGTTTCAGCCACTCTGTTTCAGCCCCTCTGTTTATCGCCCTCTGTTTCAGCCCCTCTGATTCAGCCCCTATGATTCAGCCCCTCTGATTCAGCCCCTCTGATTCAGCCCCTCTTATTCAGCCCCTCTGTTTCTCGCCCTCTGTTTCAGCCCCTCTGTTTCAGCCCCTCTGTTTCAGCCCCTCTGTTTCTCACGCTCTGTTTCAGCCCCTCTGATTCAGCCCCTCTGATTCAGCCCCTCTGATTCAGCCCCTCTGTTTCCCGCCCCTCTGTTTCAGCCCCTCTGTTTCAGCCCCTCTGTTTCAGCCCCTCTGATTCAGCCCCTCTGTTTCAGCCCCTCTGTTTCTCCCCCTCTGTTACATCCCCTCTGTTTCAGCCCCTCTGTTTCAGCCACTCTGTTTCAGCCCCTCTGTTTCAGCCCCTCTGTTTCTCGCCCTCTGTTTCAGCCCCTCTGTTTCTCGCCCTCTGTTTCAGCCCCTCTGTTTCAGCCCGTCTGTTTCAGCCACTCTGTTTCTCGCCCTCTGTTTCAGCCCCTCTGTTTCTCACCCTCTGTTTCAGCCCCTCTGATTCAGCCCCTCTGTTTCTCGCCCTATGTTTCAGCCCCACTGTTTCTCGCCCTCTGTTTCAGCCCCTCTGTTTCTCGCCCTCTGTTTCTCCCCCTCTGTTTCAGCCACTCTGTTTCTCGCCCTCTGTTTCAGCCCTCTGTTTCTCGCCGTCTGTTTCAGCCCTGCTGATTCAGCCCCTCTGTTTCAGCCCCTCTGAATCAGCCCCTCTGATTCAGCCCCTCTGTTTCAGCCACTCTGTTTCAGCCCCTCTGTTTCTTGCCCACTCTTTCAGCCCCTCCGTTTCTCGCCCTCTGTTTCAGCCACTCTGATTCAGCCCCTCTGTTTCAGCCCCTCTGATTCAGCCCCTCTGATTCAGCCACTCTGTTTCTCGCCCACTGTTTCAGCCCCTCTGTTTCAGCCCCTCTGTTTCTCACCCTCTGGTTCAGCCCCTCTGATTCAGCCCCTCTGATTCAGCCCCTCTGATTCAGCCCCTCTTATTCAGCCCCTCTGTTTCCCGCCCCTCTGTTTCAGCCCCTCTGTTTCTCGCCCTCTGTTTCAGCCCCTCTGTTTCAGCCCCTCTGTTTCAGCCCCTCTGTTTCAGCACCTCTGTTTCTCGCCCTTTGTTTCAGCCCCTCTGTTTCCCGCCCTCTGTTTTTGCCCCTCTGTTTCTCGCCCTCTGTTTCAGCCCTCTGTTTCTCGCCGTCTGTTTCAGCCCTGCTGATTCAGCCCCTCTGTTTCAGCCCCTCTGAATCAGCCCCTCTGATTCAGCCCCTCTGTTTCAGCCACTCTGTTTCAGCCCCTCGGTTTCTCGCCCACTCTTTCAGCCCCTCCGTTTCTCGCCCTCTGTTTCAGTCCCTCTGATTCAGCCCCTCTGTTTCAGCCCCTCTGATTCAGCCCCTCTGATTCAGCCACACTGTTTCTCGCCCACTGTTTCAGCCCCTCTGTTTCAGCCCCTCTGTTTCTCACCCTCTGGTTCAGCCCCTCTGATTCAGCCCCTCTGATTCAGCCCCTCTGATTCAGCCCCTCTTATTCAGCCCCTCTGTTTCCCGCCCCTCTGTTTCAGCCCTTCTGTTTCTCGCCCTCTGTTTCAGCCCCTCTGTTTCAGCCCCTCTGTTTCAGCCCCTCTGTTTCAGCACCTCTGTTTCTCGCCCTCTGTTTCAGCCCCTCTGTTTCACGCCCTCTGTTTCAGCCCCTCTGTTTCAGCCCCTCTGAATCAGCCCCTCTGATTCAGCCCCTCTGTTTCAGCCACTCTGTTTCAGCACCTCTGTTTCTCGCCCACTCTTTCAGCCCCTCCGTTTCTCGCCCTCTGTTTCAGCCACTCTGTATCTCGCCCTCTGTTTCAGCCCCTCTGATTCAGCCCCTCGGTTTCAGCCCCTCTGATTCAGCCCCTCTGATTCAGCCACTCTGTTTCTCGCCCACTGTTTCAGCCCCTCTGTTTCAGCCCCTCTGTTTCTCACCCTCTGGTTCAGCCCCTCTGATTCAGCCCCTCTGATTCAGCCCCTCTGATTCAGCCCCTCTTATTCAGCCCCTCTATTTCCCGCCCCTCTGTTTCAGCCCCTCTGTTTCTCGCCCTCTGTTTCAGCCCCTCTGTTTCAGCCCCTCTGTTTCAGCCCCTCTGTTTCAGCACCTCTGTTTCTCGCCCTCTGTTTCAGCCCCTCTGTTTCTCGCCCTCTGTTTCAGCCCTTCTGATTCAGCCCCTCTGATTCAGGCCCTCTGTTTCAGCCCCTCTGTTTCAGCCCCTCTGTTTCTCGCCCTCTGTTTCTCACCCTCTGTTTCTCGCCCTCTGTTTCAGCCCCTCTGTTTCTCGCCCTCTGTTTCAGCCCCTCTGTTTCTCGCCCTCTGTTTCAGACCACTCTGTTTCTCGCCCTCTGCTTCAGCCCCTCTGTTTCTCGCCCTCTGTTTCAGCCCCTCTCTTTTAGCCCCTCTGTTTCAGCCCCTCTGTTTCAGCCGCTCTGTTTCAGCCCCGCTGTTTCTCGCCCTCTGTTTCGGCCCGTCTCATTCAGCCCGTCTGATTCAGCCCCTCTGTTTCTCGCCCTCTGTTTCAGCCCCTCTGTTTCAGCCCCTCTGTTTCAGCCCCTCTGTTTCTCGCCCTCTGTTTCAGCCCCTCTGTTTCTCGCCCTCTGTTTCAGCCCCTCTGTCTCTCGCCCTCTGTTTCAGCCCCTCTGTTTCAGCCCCTCTGTTTCTCGCCCTCTGTTTCTGCCCCTCTGTTTCTCGCCCTCTGTTTCAGCCCCGCTGTTTCTCGCCCTCTGTTTCAGCCCCGCTGATTCAGCCCCTCTGTTTCAGCCCCTCTGAATCAGCCCCTCTGATTCAGCCCCTCTGTTTCAGCCCCTCTGTTTCAGCCCCTCTGTTTCTCGCCCTCTGTTTCAGCCCCTCTGATTCTCGCCCTCTGTTTCAGCCCCTCTGTTTCTCGCCCTCTGTTTCAGCCCCTCTGATTCAGCCCCTCTGTTTCAGTCCCTCTGATTCAGCCCCTCTGATTCAACCCCTCTGATTCAGCCCCTCTGTTTCTCGCCCTCTGATTCTCGCCCTCTGTTTCAGCCCCTCTGTTTCTCGCCCTCTGTTTCAGCCCCTCTGATTCAGCCCCTCTGTTTCAGTCCCTCAGATTCAGCCCCTCTGATTCAACCCCTCTGATTCAGCCCCTCTGTTTCTCGCCCTCTGTTTCAGCCCCTCTGTTTCAGCCCCGCTGTTTCAGCCCCTCTGTTTCTCACCCTCTGTTTCAGCCCCTCTGATTCAGCCCCTCTGATTCAGCCCCTCAGATTCAGACCCTCTGTTTCCCGCCCCTCTGTTTCAGCCCCTCTGTTTCTCGCCGTCTGTTTCAGCCCCGCTGTTTCTCGCCCTCTGTTTCAGCCCCGCTGATTCAGCCCCTCTGTTTCAGCCCCTCTGAATCAGCCCCTCTGATTCAGCCCCTCTGTTTCAGCCCCTCTGTTTCAGCCCCTCTGTTTCTCGCCCTCTGTTTCAGCCCCTCTGATTCTCGCCCTCTGTTTCAGCCCCTCTGTTTCTCGCCCTCTGTTTCAGCCCCTCTGATTCAGCCCCTCTGTTTCAATCCCTCTGATTCAGCCCCTCTGATTCAACCCCTCTGATTCAGCCCCTCTGTTTCTCGCCCTCTGATTCTCGCCCTCTGTTTCAGCCCCTCTGTTTCTCGCCCTCTGTTTCAGCCCCTCTGATTCAGCCCCTCTGTTTCAGTCCCTCAGATTCAGCCCCTCTGATTCAACCCCTCTGATTCAGCCCCTCTGTTTCTCACCCTCTGTTTCAGTCCCTCTGATTCAGCCCCTCTGATTCAGCCCCTCTGATTCAGCCCCTCTGTTTCCCGCCCCTCTGTTTCAGCCCCTCTGTTTCAGCCCCTCTGTTTCAGCCCCTCTGATTCAGCCCCTCTGTTTCAGCCCCTCTGTTTCTCCCCCTCTGTTCCAGCCCCTCTGTTTCAGCCCCTCTGTTTCAGCCACTCTGTTTCAGCCCCTCTGTTTCAGCCCCTCTGTTTCTCGCCCTCTGTTTCAGCCCCTCTGTTTCTCGCCCTCTATTTCAGCCCCTCTGTTTCAGCCCGTCTGTTTCAGCCACTCTGTTTCTCGCCCTCTGTTTCAGCCCCTCTGTTTCTCACCCTCTGTTTCAGCCCCTCTGATTCAGCCCCTCTGTTTCTCGCCCTATGTTTCAGCCCCTCTGTTTCTCGCCCTCTGTTTCAGCCCCTCTGTTTCTCGCCCTCTGTTTCAGCCCCTCTGTTTCAGCCACTCTGTTTCAGCCCCTCTGTTTCTCGCCCTCTGTTTCAGCCCCTCTGTTTCTCGCCCTCTGTTTCAGCCCCTCTGTTTCAGCCCCTCTGTTTCTCGCCCTCTGTTTCTGCCCCTCTGTTTCTCGCCCTCTGTTTCAGCCCTCTGTTTCTCGCCGTCTGTTTCAGCCCCGCTGATTCAGCCCCTCTGTTTCAGCCCCTCTGAATCAGCCACTCTGATTCAGCCCCTCTGTTTCAGCCCCTCTGTTTCAGCCCCTCTGTTTCTCGCCCACTCTTTCAGCCCCTCTGTTTCTCGCCCTCTGTTTCAGCCACTCTGTTTCTCGCCCTCTATTGCAGACCCTCTGATTCAGCCCCTCTGTTTCAGGCCTCTGTTTCAGCCCCTCTGTGTCTCACCCACTGTTTCAGCCCCTCTGATTCAGCCCCTCTGATTCAGCACCTCTGATTCAGCCCCTCTTATTCAGCCCCTCTGTTTCCCGCCCCTCTGTTTCAGCCCCTCTGTTTCTCGCCCTCTGTTTCAGCCACTCTGTTTCTCGCCCTCTATTTCAGACCCTCTGATTCAGCCCCTCTGTTTCAGCCCCTCTGATTCAGCCCCTCTGTTTCTCGCCCTCTGTTTCAGCCCCTATGTTTCAGCCCCTCTGTTTCTCACCGACTGTTTCAGCCCCTCTGATTCAGCCCCTCTGATTCAGCACCTCTGATTCAGCCCCTCTTATTCAGCCCTCTGTTTCCCGCCCCTCTGTTTCAGCCCCTCTGTTTATCGCCCTCTGTTTCAACCCCTCTGTTTCAGCCCCTCTGTTTCAGCCCTTCTGTTTCAGCCCCTCTGTTTCTCGCCCTCTGTTTCAGCCCCTCTGTTTCTCGCCCTCTGTTTCAGCCCCTCTGTTTCTCGCCCTCAGTTTCAGCCCCTCTGATTCAGCCCCTCTGATTCAGCACCTCTGTTTCAGCCCCTCTGTATCAGCCCCTCTGTTTCTCGCCCTCTGCTTCAGCCCCTCTGTTTCTCGCCCTCTGTTTCAGCCCCTTTGTTTTAGCCCCTCTGTTTCAGCCCCTCTGTTTCAGCCCCACTGTTTCAGCCCCTCTGTTTCACGCCCTCTTTGTCAGCCCCTCAGCTTCAGCCACTCTGTTTCAGCCCCTCTGTTTCTCGCCCTCTGTTTCAGCCCCTCTGATTCAGCCCCTCTGTTTCTCGCCCTCTGTTTCAGCCCCTCTGTTTCAGCCCGTCTGATTCAGCCCCTCTGTTTCTCGCCCTCTGTTTCTCACCCTCTGTTTCAGCCCCTCTGTTTTTCGCCCTCTGTTTCAGCCCCTCTGTTTCTCGCCCTCTGTATCAGACCCTCTGTTTCAGCCCCTCTGTTTCAGCCACTCTGTTTCAGCCCCTCTGTTTCTCGCCCTCTGTTTCTCGCCCTCTGTTTCAGCCCCTCAGTTTCTCGCCCTCTGATTCAGCCCCTCTGTTTCGCGTTCTCTGTTTCAGCCCCTCTGTTTCAGCCCCTCTGTTTCTCGCCCTCTGTTTCTGCCACTCTGTTTCTCGCCCTCTGTTTCATCCCCTCTGTTTCTCGCCCTCTGTTTCAGCCCCGCTGATTCAGCCCCTCTGTTTCAGCCCCTCTGATTCAGCCCCTCTGTTTCTCGCCCACTGTTTCAGCCCCTCTGTTTCAGCCCTTCGGTTTCAACCCCTCTGTATCAGCCCCTCTGTTTCTCGCCCTCTGTTTCAGCTCCTCTGTTTCTCACACTCTGTTTCAGCCCCTCTGATTCAGCCCCTCTGTTTCAGCCCCTCTGTTTCTCGCCCTCTGTTTCAGCCCCTCTGTTTCTCGCCCTCTGTTTCAGCCACTCTGATTTAGCCCCTCTGTTTCAGCCCCTCTGTTTCAGCCCCTCTGTTTCTCGCCCTCTGTTTCAGCCACTCTGTTTCGCGCTCTCTGTTTCAGCCCCTCTGTTTCTCACCCTCTGTTTATGCCCCTCTGTTTCTCACCCTCTGTTTCTCGCCCTCTGTTTCAGCCCCTATGTTTCAGCCCCTCTGTTTCAGCCCCTCTGTTTCTCGCCCTCTGTTTCAGCCCCTCTGTTCCTCGCCCTCTGTTTCAGCCCCTCTGTTTCAGCCCGTCTGTTTCAGCCCCTCTGTTTCAGCCCCTCTGTTTCTCACCCTCTGTTTCTCGCCCTCTGTTTCAGCCCCTCTGTTTTTCGCCCTCTGTTTCAGCCCCTCTGTTTCTCGCCCTCTGTTTCAGGCTCTCTGTTTCAGCCCCTCTGTTTCTCGCCCTCTGTTTCTCGCCCGCTGTTTCAGCCCCTTTGTTTCTCGCCCTCTGTTTCAGCCCCTCTGTTTCAGCCCCTCTAATTCCGCCCCTCTGATTCAGCACTTCTGTTTCTCGCCCTGTGTTTCAGCCCCTCTGTTTCAGCCCCTCTGTTTCAGCTCCTCTGTTTCAGCCCCTCTGTTTCAGCCCCTCTGTTTCAGCCCCTCTGTTTCTCACCCTCTGTATCAGCCCCTCTGTTTCTCGCCCTCTGTTTCAGCCCCTCTGTTTCAGCCCCTCTGTTTCAGCCCCTGTGTTTCTCGCCCTCTGTTTCAGCCCCTCTGTTTCTCGCCCTCTGTTTCAGCTACTCTGTTTCAGCCCCTCTGTTTCAGCCCCTCTGTTTCTCGCACTCTTTTTCAGCCCCTCTGTTTCAGCCCCTCTGTTTCAGCCCCTCTATTTCTCGCCCTGTGTTTCAGCCCCTCTGTTTCTCGCCCTCTGTTCAGCCCCTATGTTTCTCGCCCTCTGTTTCAGCCCCTCTGTTTCTCGCCCTCTGTTTCAGCCACTCTGTTTCAGCCCCTCTGTTTCTCGCCCTCTGTTTCTGCCCGTCTGTTTCTCGCCATCTGTTTCAGCCCCTCTGTTTCGCGCCCTCTGTTTCAGCCCCGCTGATTCAGCCCCTATGTTTCAGCTCCTCTGTTTCAGCCCCTCTGTTTCAGCCCCTCTGTTTCTCTCCCTATGTTTCAGCCCATCTGATTCTCGCCCTCTGTTTCAGCCCCTCTGATTCTCGCCCTCTGTTTCAGCCCCTCTGATTCAGCCCCTCTGTTTCAGCCCCTCTGATTCAGCCCCTCTGATTCAGCCCCTCTGTTTCTCGCCTCTGTTTCAGCCACTCTGTTTCGCGCTCTCTGTTTCAGCCCCTCTGTTTCTCACCCTCTGTTTCAGCACCTCTGATTCAGCCCCTCTGATTCAGCCCCTCTGTTTCAGCGCCACTGATTCAGCCCCTCTGATTCAGCCCCTCTGTTTCTCGCCCTCTCTTTCAGCCCCTCTGTTTCAGCCCCTCTGTTTCAGAACCTCTGTTTCAGCCCCTCTGTTTCTCGCCCCCTGTTTCAGCCCCTCTGTTTCTCGCCCTCTGTTTCAGCCCATCTGTTTCAGCCCCTCTGTTTCAGCCCCTCTGTTTCTCGCCCTCTGTTTCAGCCCCTCTGTTTCTTGCCCTCTGTTTCAGCCCCTCTGTTTCTCGCCCTCTGTTTCAGCCCCTCTGTTTCAGCCCCTCTGTTTCTCGCCCTCTGTTTCTGCCCCTGTGTTTCTCGCCCTCTGTTTCAGCCCCGCTGTTTCTCGCCCTCTGTTTAAGCCCCGCTGATTCAGCCCCTCTGTTTCAGCCCCTCTGAATTAGCCCCTCTGATTCAGACCCACTTTTTCAGCCCCTCTGTTTCAGCCCCTCTGTTTCAGCCCCTCTGTTTCTCGCCCTCTGTTTCAGCCCCTCTGTTTATCGCCCTCTGTTTCAGCCCCTCTGATTCAGCCCCTCTGTTTCAGCCCCTCTGATTCAGCCCCTCTGATTCAGCCCCTCTGTTTCTCGCTCTCTGTTTCAGCCCCTCTGTTTCAGCCCCTCTGTTTCAGCCCCTCTGTTTCTCACCCTCTGTTTCAGCCCCTCTGATTCAGCCCATCTGATTCAGCGCCTCTGTTTCCCGCCCCTCTGTTTCAGCCCCTCTGTTTCAGCCCCTCTGTTTCAGCCCCTCTGATTCAGCCCCTCTGTTTCAGCCCCTCTGTTTCTCCCCCTCTGTTACAGCCCCTCTGTTTCAGCCCCTCTGTTTCAGCCACTCTGTTTCAGCCCCTCTGTTTCAGCCCCTCTGTTTCTCGCCCTCTGTTTCAGCCCCTCTGTTTCTCGCCCTCTGTTTCAGCCCCTCTGTTTCAGCCCGTCTGTTTCAGCCACTCTGTTTCTCGCCCTCTGTTTCAGCCCCTCTGTTTCTCACCCTCTGTTTCAGCCCCTCTGATTCAGCCCCACTGTTTCTCGCCCTATGTTTCAGCCCCTCTGTTTCTCGCCCGCTGTTTCAGCCCCTCTGTTTCTCGCCCTCTGTTTCAGCCCCTCTGTTTCAGCCACTCTGTTTCAGCGCCTCTCTTTCTCGCCCTCTGTTTCAGCCCCTCTGTTTCTCGCCCTCTGTTTCAGCCCCTCTGTTTCAGCACCTCTGTTTCTCGCCCTCTGTTTCTGCCCCTCTGTTTCTCGCCCTCTGTTTCAGCCCTCTGTTTCTCGCCGTCTGTTTCAGCCCCGCTGATTCAGCCCCTCTGTTTCAACCCCTCTGTATCAGCCCCTCTGTTTCTCGCCCTCTGTTTCAGCCCCTCTGTTTCTCGCTCTCTGTTTCAGCCCCATTGTTTCAGCCCCTCTGTTTCAGCCCCTCTGTTTCTCGACCTCTGTTTCAGCCCCTCTGATTTAGCCCCTCTGTTTCAGCCCCTCTGTTTCAGCCCCTCTGTTTCTCGCCCTCTGTTTCAGCGCCACTGTTTCGCGCTCTCTGTTTCAGCCCCTCTGTTTCAGCCCCTCTGTTTCTCACCCTCTGTTTCTGCCACTCTGTTTCTCACCCTCTGTTTCTGCCACTCTGTTTTTCGCCCTCTGTTTCAGCCCCTCTGATTCAGCCCCTCTGATTCAGCCCGTCTGTTTTAGCCCCTCTGTTTCAGCCCCTCTGTTTCAGCCCCTCTGTTTCTCGCGCTCTGTTTCAGCCCCTCTGTTTCTCGCCCTCTGTTTCTGCCGCTCTGTTTCTCGCCCTCTGTTTCAGGCTTCTGTTTCTCGCTCTCTGTTTCAGCCCCTCTGTTTCAGCCCCTCTGTTTCAGCCCCTCTGTTTCAGCCCCTCTGATTCAGCCCCTCTGTTACTCGCCCTCTGTTTCAGCCCCTCTGTTTCAGCCCTTCGGTTTCAACCCCTCTGTATCAGCCCCTCTGTTTCTCGCCCTCTGATTCAGCCCCTCTGTTTCTCACACTCTGTTTCAGCCCCTCTTATTCAGCCCCTTTGAAACAGCCCCTCTGTTTCTCGCCCTCTGTTTCAGCCCCTCTGTTTCTCGCCCTCTGTATCAGCCACTCTGATTTAGCCCCTCTGTTTAGGCCCCTCTGATTCAGCCCCTCTGTTTCTCGCTCTCTGTTTCAGCCACTCTGTTTCGCGCTCTCTGTTTCAGCCCCTCTGTTTCAGCCCCTCTGTTTCTCACCCTCTGTTTATGCCCCTCTGTTTCTCACCCTCTGTTTCAGCCCCTCTGTTTCTCGCCCTCTGTTTCAGCCCCTATGTTTCAGCCCCTCTGTTTCAGCCCCTCTGTTTCTCGCCCTCTGTTTCAGCCCCTCTGTTCCTCGCCCTCTGTTTCAGCCCCTCTGTTTCAGCCCGTCTGTTTCAGCCCCTCTGTTTCTCACCCTTTGTTTCTCGCCCTCTGTTTCAGACCCTCTGTTTTTCGCCCTCTGTTTCAGCCCCTCTGTTTCTCGCCCTCTGTTTCAGGCTCTCTGTTTCAGCCCCTCTGTTTCTCGCCCTCTGTTTCTCGCCCGCTGTTTCAGCCCCTTTGTTTCTCGCCCTCTGTTTCAGCCCCTCTGTTTCAGCCCCTCTAATTCAGCCCCTCTGATTCAGCCCTTCTGTTTCTCGCCCTCTGTTTCAGCCCCTCTGTTTCAGCCCCTCTGTTTCAGCTCCTCTGTTTCAGCCCCTCTGTTTCTCGCCCTCTGTTTCAGCCCCTCTGTTTCTCGCCCTCTGTTTCAGCCCCTCTGTTTCTCGCCCTCTGTTTCAGCCCCTCTGTTTCAGCCCCTCTGTTTCAGCCCCTCTGTTTCTCGCCCTCTGTTTCAGCCCCTCTGTTTCTCGCCCTCTTTTTCAGCCCCTCTGTTTCAGCCCCTCTGTTTCAGCCCCTCTGTTTCAGCCCCACTGTTTCTCGCCCTGTGTTTCAGCCCCTCTGTTTCTCGCCCTCTGTTCAGCCCCTATGTTTCTCGCCCTCTGTTTCAGCCCCTCTGTTTCTCGCCCTCTGTTTCAGCCCCTCTGTTTCAGCCCCTCTGTTTCTCGCCTTCTGTTTCTGCCTGTCTGTTTCTCGCCCTCTGTTTCAGCCCCTCTGTTTCGCGCCCTCTGTTTCAGCCCCGCTGATTCAGCCCCTATGTTTCAGCTCCTCTGTTTCAGCCCCTCTGTTTCAGCCGCTCTGTTTCTCTCCCTATGTTTCAGCCCATCTGATTCTCGCCCTCTGTTTCAGCCCCTCTGATTCTCGCCCTCTGTTTCAGCCCCTCTGATTCAGCCCCTCTGTTTCAGCCCCTCTGATTCAGCCCCTCTGATTCAGCCCCTCTGTTTCTCGCCCTCTGTTTCAGCCCCTCTGTTTCGCGCTCTCTGTTTCAGCCCCTCTGTTTCTCACCCTCTGTTTCAGCACCTCTGATTCAGCCCCTCTGATTCAGCCCCTCTGTTTCAGCCGCACTGATTCAGCCCCTCTGATTCAGCCCCTCTGTTTCTCGCCCTCTCTTTCAGCCCCTCTGTTTCAGCCCCTCTGTTTCAGCTCCTCTGTTTCAGCCCCTCTGTTTCTCGCCCCCTGTTTCAGCCCCTCTGTTTCTCGCCCTCTGTTTCAGCCCATCTGTTTCAGCCCCGCTGTTTCAGCCCCTCTGTTTCTCGCCCTCTGTTTCAGCCCCTCTGTTTCTTGCCCTCTGTTTCAGCTCCTCTGTTTCTCGCCCTCTGTTTCAGCCCCTCTGTTTCAGCCCCTCTGTTTCTCGCCCTCTGTTTCTGCCCCTCTGTTTCTCGCCCTCTGTTTCAGCCCCGCTGTTTCTCGCCCTCTGTTTAAGCCCCGCTGATTCAGCCCCTCTGTTTCAGCCCCTCTGAATTAGCCCCTCTGATTCAGACCCTCTTTTTCAGCCCCTCTGTTTCAGCCCCTCTGTTTCAGCCCCTCTGTTTCTCGCCCTCTGTTTCAGCCCCTCTGTTTATCGCCCTCTGTTTCAGCCCCTCTGATTCAGCCCCTCTGATTCAGCCCCTCTGATTCAGCCCCTCTGATTCAGCCCCTCTTATTCAGCCCCTCTGTTTCTCGCCCTCTGTTTCAGCCCCTCTGTTTCAGCCCCTCTGTTTCAGCCCCTCTGTTTCTCACCCTCTGTTTCAGCCCCTCTGATTCAGCCCCTCTGATTCAGCCCTTCTGATTCAGCCCCTCTATTTCCCGCCCCTCTGTTTCAGCCCCTCTGTTTCTGCCCCTCTGTTTCAGCCCCTCTGATTCAGCCCCTCTGTTTCAGCCCCTCTGATCCTCCCCCTCTGTTACAGCCCCTCTGTTTCAGCCCCTCTGTTTCAGCCACTCTGTTTCAGCCCCTCTGTTTCAGCCCCTCTGTTTCTCGCCCTCTGTTTCAGCCCCTCTGTTTCTCGCCCTCTGTTTCAGCCCCTCTGTTTCAGCCCGTCTGTTTCAGCCACTCTGTTTCTCGCCCTCTGTTTCAGCCCCTCTGTTTCTCACCCTCTGTTTCAGCCCCTCTGATTCAGCCCCTCTGTTTCTCGCCCTATGTTTCAGCCCCACTGTTTCTCGCCCTCTGTTTCAGCCCCTCTGTTTCTCGCCCTCTGTTTCAGCCCCTCTGTTTCAGCCACTCTGTTTCAGCCCCTCTGTTTCTCGCCCTCTGTTTCAGCCCCTCTGTTTCTCGCCCTCTGTTTCAGCCCCTCTGTTTCAGCCCCTCTGTTTCTCGCCCTCTGTTTCTGCCCCTCTGTTTCTCGCCCTCTGTTTCAGCCCTCTGTTTCTCGCCGTCTGTTTCAGCCCCGCTGATTCAGCCCCTCTGTTTCAGCCCCTCAGAAGCAGCCACTCTGATTCAGCCCCTCTGTTTCAGCCCCTCTGTTTCAGCCCCTCTGTTTCTCGCCCACTCTTTCAGCCCCTCTGTTTCTCGCCCATTGTTTCAGCCACTCTGTTTCTCGCCCTCTATTTCAGACCCTCTGATTCAGCCCCTCTGTTTCAGCCCCTCTGATTCAGCCCCTCTGTTTCTCGCCCTCTGTTTCAGCCCCTCTGTTTCAGCCCCTCTGTTTCTCACCCACTGTTTCAGCCCCTCTGATTCAGCCCCTCTGATTCAGCCCCTCTTATTCAGCCCCTCTGTTTCCCGCCCCTCTGTTTCAGCCCCTCTGTTTCTCGCCCTCTCTTTCAGCCACTCTGTTTCTCGCCCTCTATTTCAGACCCTCTGATTCCGCCCCTCTGTTTCAGCCCCTCTGATTCAGCCCCTCTGTTTCTCGCCCTCTGTTTCAGCCCCTCTGTTTCAGCCCCTCTGTTTCTCACCCACTGTTTCAGCCCCTCTGATTCAGCCCCTCTGATTCAGCACCTCTGATTCAGCCCCTCTTATTCAGCCCCTCTGTTTCCCGCCCCTCTGTTTCAGCCCCTCTGTTTCTCGCCCTCTGTTTCAACCCCTCTGTTTCAGCCCCTCTGTTTCAGCCCTTCTGTTTCAGCCCCTCTGTTTCTCGCCCTCTGTTTCAGCCCCTCTGTTTCTCGCCCTCTGTTTCAGCCCCTCTGATTCTGCCCCTCTGATTCAGCCCCTCTGTTTCAGCCCCTCTGTTTCAGCCCCTCTGTTTCTCGCCCTCTGTTTCTCACCCTCTGTTTCTCACCCTCTGTTTCAGCCCCTCTGTTTCTCGCCCTCTGTATCAGCCCCTCTGTTTCTCGCCCTCTGCTTCAGCCCCTCTGTTTCTCGCCCTCTGTTTCAGCCCCTCTGTTTTAGCCCCTCTGTTTCAGCCCCTCTGTTTCAGCCCCACTGTTTCAGCCCCTCTGTTTCACGCCCTCTTTGTCAGCCCCTCAGTTTCAGCCACTCTGTTTCAGCCCCTCTTATTCTCGCCCTCTGTTTCAGCCCCTCTGATTCAGCCCCTCTGTTTCTCGCCCTCTGTTTCAACCCCTCTGTTTCAGCCCATCTGATTCAGCCCTTCTGATTCAGCCCCTCTGTTTCAGCCCCTCTGTTTCTCACCCTCTGTTTCAGCCCCTCTGTTTTTCGCCCTCTGTATCAGACCCTCTTTTTCAGCCCCTCTGTTTCAGCCACTCTGCTTCAGCCCCTCTGTTTCTCGCCCTCTGTTTCTCGCCCTCTGTTTCAGCCCCTCTGTTTCTCGCCCTCTGATTCAGCCCCTCTGTTTCGCGCTCTCTGTTTCAGCCCCTCTGTTTCACCCCTCTGTTTCTCGCCCTCTGTTTCAGCCCCTCTGTTTCTCGCCCTCTGTTTCAGCCCCTCTGTTTCAGCCCCTCTGTTTCAGCCCCTCTGTTTCTCGCCCTCTGTTTCAGCCCCTCTGTTTCTCGCCCTCTGTTTCATCCCCTCCGATTTAGCCCCTCTGTTTCAGCCCTTCTGTTTCGGCCCCACTGTTTCTCGCCCTCTGTTTCAGCCACTCTGTTTCGCGCTCTGTGTTTCAGCCGCTCGGTTTCTTGCCCTTTGTTTCAGCCCCTCTGTTTCAGCCCCTCTGTTTCAGCCCCTCTGTTTCTCGCCCTCTGTTTCAGCCCTTCTGTTTCTCGCCCTCTGTTTCAGCCCCTCTGTTTCTCGCCCTCTGGTTCAGCCCCTCTGATTCAGCACCTCTGTTTCAGCCCCTCTGATTCAGCCCCTCTGTTTCAGCCCCTCTGTTTCAGCCCCTCTGTTTCATTCCCTCTGTTTCTCGCCCTCTGTTTCAGCCCCACTGTTTCTCGCCCTCTGTTTCAGCCCCTCTGTTTCTCGCCCTCTGTTTCAGCCCCTCTGTTTCAGCCCCTCTGTTTCAGCCCCTCTGTTTCTCGCCCTCTGTTTCTGCCCCTCTGTTTCTCGCCCTCTGTTTCAGCCCCGCTGTTTCTCGCCCTCGGTTTAAGCCCCGCTGATTCAGCCCCTCTGTTTCAGCCCCTCTGAATTAGCCCCTCTGATTCAGACCCTCTTTTTCAGCCCCTCTGTTTCAGCCCCTCTGTTTCAGCCCCTCTGTTTCTCGCCCTCTGTTTCAGCCCCTCTGTTTATCGCCCTCTGTTTCAGCCCCTCTGATTCAGCCCCTCTGATTCAGCCCCTCTGATTCAGCCCCTCTGATTCAGCCCCTCTTATTCAGCCCCTCTGTTTCTCGCCCTCTGTTTCAGCCCCTCTGTTTCAGCCCCTCTGTTTCAGCCCCTCTGTTTCTCACCCTCTGTTTCAGCCCCTCTGATTCAGCCCCTCTGATTCAGCCCCTCTGTTTCCCGCCCCTCTGTTTCAGCCCCTCTGTTTCAGCCCCTCTGTTTCAGCCCCTCTGATTCAGCCCCTCTGTTTCAGCCCCTCTGTTTCTCCCCCTCTGTTACAGCCCCTCTGTTTCAGCCCCTCTGTTTCAGCCACTCTGTTTCAGCCCCTCTGTTTCAGCCCCTCTGTTTCTCGCCCTCTGTTTCAGCCCCTCTGTTTCTCGCCCTCTGTTTCAGCCCCTCTGTTTCAGCCCGTCTGTTTCAGCCACTCTGTTTCTCGCCCTCTGTTTCAGCCCCTCTGTTTCTCACCCTCTGTTTCAGCCCCTCTGATTCAGCCCCTCTGTTTCTCGCCCTATGTTTCAACCCCACTGTTTCTCGCCCTCTGTTTCAGCCCCTCTGTTTCTCGCCCTCTGTTTCAGCCCCTCTGTTTCAGCCACTCTGTTTCAGCCCCTCTGTTTCTCGCCCTCTGTTTCAGCCCCTCTGTTTCTGGCCCTCTGTTTCAGCCCCTCTGTTTCAGCCCCTCTGTTTCTCGCCCTCTGTTTCTGCCCCTCTGTTTCTCGCCCTCTGTTTCAGCCCTCTGTTTCTCGCCGTCTGTTTCAGCCCCGCTGATTCAGCCCCGCTGTTTCTCGCCCTCTGTTTCTGCCCCTCTGTTTCTCGCCCTCTGTTTCAGCCCTCTGTTTCTCGCCTTCTGTTTCAGCCCCGCTGATTCAGCCCCTCTGTTTCAGCCCCTCTGAATCAGCCACTCTGATTCAGCCCCTCTGTTTCAGCCCCTCTGTTTCTCGCCCACTCTTTCAGCCCCTCTGTTTCTCGCCCATTGTTTCAGCCACTCTGTTTCTCGCCCTCTATTTCAGACCCTCTGATTCAGCCCCTCTGTTTCAGCCCCTCTGATTCAGCCCCTCTGTTTCTCGCCCTCTGTTTCAACCCCTCTGTTTCAGCCCCTCTGTTTCAGCCCTTCTGTTTCAGCCCCTCTGTTTCTCGCCCTCTGTTTCAGCCCCTCTGTTTCTCGCCCTCTGTTTCAGCCCCTCTGATTCAGCCCCTCTGATTCAGCCCCTCTGTTTCAGCCCCTCTGTTTCAGCCCCTCTGTTTCTCGCCCTCTGTTTCTCACCCTCTGTTTCTCACCCTCTGTTTCAGCCCCTCTGTTTCTCGCCCTCTGTATCAGCCCCTCTGTTTCTCGCCCTCTGCTTCAGCCCCTCTGTTTCTCGCCCTCTGTTTCAGCCCCTCTGTTTTAGCCCCTCTGTTTCAGCCCCTCTGTTTCAGCCCCTCTGTTTCACGCCCTCTTTGTCAGCCCCTCAGTTTCAGCCACTCTGTTTCAGCCCCTCTTATTCTCGCCCTCTGTTTCAGCCCCTCTGATTCAGCCCCTCTGTTTCTCGCCCTCTGTTTAAACCCCTCTGTTTCAGCCCGTCTGATTCAGCCCGTCTGATTCAGCCCCTCTGTTTCAGCCCCTCTGTTTCTCACCCTCTGTTTCAGCCCCTCTGTTTTTCGCCCTCTGTATCAGACCCTCTTTTTCAGCCCCTCTGTTTCAGCCACTCTGTTTCAGCCCCTCTGTTTCTCGCCCTCTGTTTCTCGCCCTCTGTTTCAGCCCCTCTGTTTCTCGCCCTCTGATTCAGCCCCTCTGTTTCGCGCTCTCTGTTTCAGCCCCTCTGTTTCAGCCCCTCTGTTTCTCGCCCTCTGTTTCTGCCCCTCTGTTTCTCGCCCTCTGTTTCATCCCCTCTGTTTCTCGCCCTCTGTTTCAGCCCCGCTGATTCAGCCCCTCTGTTTCAGCCCCTCTGATTCAGCCCCTCTGTTTCTCGCCCTCTGTTTCAGCCCCTCTGTTTCAGCCCTTCGGTTTCAACCCCTCTGTATCAGCCCCTCTGTTTCTCGCCCTCTGTTTCAGCACCTCTGTTTCTCACCCTCTGTTTCAGCCCCTCTGATTCAGCCCCTCTGTTTCAGCCCCTCTGTTTCTCGCCCTCTGTTTCAGCCCCTCTGTTTCTCGCCCTCTGTTTCACCCCTCTGATTTAGCCCCTCTGTTTCTGCCCCTCTGTTTCAGCCCCTCTGTTTCTCGCTCTCTGTTTCAGCCCCTCTGTTTCGCGCTCTCTGTTTCAGCCCCTCTGTTTCAGCCCCTCTGTTTCTCACCCTCTGTTTATGCCCCTCTGTTTCTCACCCTCTGTTTCAGCCCCTCTGTTTCTCGCCCTCTGTTTCAGCCCCTCTGATTCAGCCCCTCTGATTCAGCCCCTCTGTTTTAGCCCCTCTGTTTCTGCCCCTCTGTTTCAGCCCTTCTGTTTCAGCCCCTCTGTTTCACCCCTCTGTTTCTCGCCCTCTGTTTCAGCCCCTCTGTTTCTCGCCCTCTGTTTCAGCCCCTCTGTTTCAGCCCCTCTGTTTCAGCCCCTCTGTTTCAGCCCCTCTGTTTCTCGCCCTCTGTTTCAGCCCCTCTGTTTCTCGCCCTCTGTTTCATCCCCTCCGATTTAGCCCCTCTGTTTCAGCCCTTCTGTTTCGGCCCCACTGTTTCTCGCCCTCTGTTTCAGCCACTCTGTTTCGCGCTCTGTGTTTCAGCCGCTCGGTTTCTTGCCCTTTGTTTCAGCCCCTCTGTTTCAGCCCCTCTGTTTCAGCCCCTCTGTTTCTCGCCCTCTGTTTCAGCCCTTCTGTTTCTCGCCCTCTGTTTCAGCCCCTCTGTTTCTCGCCCTCTGGTTCAGCCCCTCTGATTCAGCACCTCTGTTTCAGCCCCTCTGATTCAGCCCCTCTGTTTCAGCCCCTCTGTTTCAGCCCCTCTGTTTCATTCCCTCTGTTTCTCGCCCTCTGTTTCAGCCCCACTGTTTCTCGCCCTCTGTTTCAGCCCCTCTGTTTCTCGCCCTCTGTTTCAGCCCCTCTGTTTCAGCCCCTCTGTTTCAGCCCCTCTGTTTCTCGCCCTCTGTTTCTGCCCCTCTGTTTCTCGCCCTCTGTTTCAGCCCCGCTGTTTCTCGCCCTCGGTTTAAGCCCCGCTGATTCAGCCCCTCTGTTTCAGCCCCTCTGAATTAGCCCCTCTGATTCAGACCCTCTTTTTCAGCCCCTCTGTTTCAGCCCCTCTGTTTCAGCCCCTCTGTTTCTCGCCCTCTGTTTCAGCCCCTCTGTTTATCGCCCTCTGTTTCAGCCCCTCTGATTCAGCCCCTCTGATTCAGCCCCTCTGATTCAGCCCCTCTGATTCAGCCCCTCTTATTCAGCCCCTCTGTTTCTCGCCCTCTGTTTCAGCCCCTCTGTTTCAGCCCCTCTGTTTCAGCCCCTCTGTTTCTCACCCTCTGTTTCAGCCCCTCTGATTCAGCCCCTCTGATTCAGCCCCTCTGTTTCCCGCCCCTCTGTTTCAGCCCCTCTGTTTCAGCCCCTCTGTTTCAGCCCCTCTGATTCAGCCCCTCTGTTTCAGCCCCTCTGTTTCTCCCCCTCTGTTACAGCCCCTCTGTTTCAGCCCCTCTGTTTCAGCCACTCTGTTTCAGCCCCTCTGTTTCAGCCCCTCTGTTTCTCGCCCTCTGTTTCAGCCCCTCTGTTTCTCGCCCTCTGTTTCAGCCCCTCTGTTTCAGCCCGTCTGTTTCAGCCACTCTGTTTCTCGCCCTCTGTTTCAGCCCCTCTGTTTCTCACCCTCTGTTTCAGCCCCTCTGATTCAGCCCCTCTGTTTCTCGCCCTATGTTTCAACCCCACTGTTTCTCGCCCTCTGTTTCAGCCCCTCTGTTTCTCACCCTCTGTTTCAGCCCCTCTGTTT
This sequence comes from Chiloscyllium punctatum, assembly GCF_047496795.1. NCBI lineage: Eukaryota > Metazoa > Chordata > Chondrichthyes > Orectolobiformes > Hemiscylliidae > Chiloscyllium > Chiloscyllium punctatum. The sequence continues at coordinate 95,409,963 of NC_092758.1, forward strand.
CAGCCACTCTGTTTCAGCCCCTCTGTTTCTCGCCCTCTGTTTCAGCCCCTCTGTTTCTGGCCCTCTGTTTCAGCCCCTCTGTTTCAGCCCCTCTGTTTCTCGCCCTCTGTTTCTGCCCCTCTGTTTCTCGCCCTCTGTTTCAGCCCTCTGTTTCTCGCCGTCTGTTTCAGCCCCGCTGATTCAGCCCCGCTGTTTCTCGCCCTCTGTTTCTGCCCCTCTGTTTCTCGCCCTCTGTTTCAGCCCTCTGTTTCTCGCCGTCTGTTTCAGCCCCGCTGATTCAGCCCCTCTGTTTCAGCCCCTCTGAATCAGCCACTCTGATTCAGCCCCTCTGTTTCAGCCCCTCTGTTTCTCGGCCACTCTTTCAGCCCCTCTGTTTCTCGCCCATTGTTTCAGCCACTCTGTTTCTCGCCCTCTATTTCAGACCCTCTGATTTAGCCCCTCTGTTTCAGCCCCTCTGATTCAGCCCCTCTGTTTCTCGCCCTCTGTTTCAGCCCCTCTGTTTCAGCCCCTCTGTTTCTCACCCACTGTTTCAGCCCCTCTGATTCAGCCCCTCTGATTCAGCCCCTCTTATTCAGCCCCTCTGTTTCCTGCCCCTCTGTTTCAGCCCCTCTGTTTCTCGCCCTCTGTTTCAGCCACTCTGTTTCTCGCCCTCTATTTCAGACCCTCTGATTCAGCCCCTCTGTTTCAGCCCCTCTGATTCAGCCCCTCTGTTTCTCGCCCTCTGTTTCAGCCCCTCTGATTCAGCCCCTCTGATTCAGCACCTCTGATTCAGCCCCTCTTATTCAGCCCCTCTGTTTCCCGCCCCTCTGTTTCAGCCCCTCTGTTTCTCGCCCTCTGTTTCAACCCCTCTGTTTCAGCCCCTCTGTTTCAGCCCTTCTGTTTCAGCCCCTCTGTTTCTCGCCCTCTGTTTCAGCCCCTCTGTTTCTCGCCCTCTGTTTCAGCCCCTCTGATTCAGCCCCTCTGATTCAGCCCCTCTGTTTCAGCCCCTCTGTTTCAGCCCCTCTGTTTCTCGCCCTCTGTTTCTCACCCTCTGTTTCTCACCCTCTGTTTCAGCCCCTCTGTTTCTCGCCCTCTGTATCAGCCCCTCTGTTTCTCGCCCTCTGCTTCAGCCCCTCTGGTTCTCGCCCTCTGTTTCAGCCCCTCTGTTTTAGCCCCTCTGTTTCAGCCCCTCTGTTTCAGCCCCTCTGTTTCACGCCCTCTTTGTCAGCCCCTCAGTTTCAGCCACTCTGTTTCAGCCCCTCTTATTCTCGCCCTCTGTTTCAGCCCCTCTGATTCAGCCCCTCTGTTTCTCGCCCTCTGTTTCAACCCCTCTGTTTCAGCCCGTCTGATTCAGCCCGTCTGATTCAGCCCCTCTGTTTCAGCCCCTCTGTTTCTCACCCTCTGTTTCAGCCCCTCTGTTTTTCGCCCTCTGTATCAGACCCTCTTTTTCAGCCCCTCTGTTTCAGCCACTCTGTTTCAGCCCCTCTGTTTCTCGCCCTATGTTTCTCGCCCTCTGTTTCAGCCCCTCTGTTTCTCGCCCTCTGATTCAGCCCCTCTGTTTCGCGCTCTCTGTTTCAGCCCCTCTGTTTCAGCCCCTCTGTTTCTCGCCCTCTGTTTCTGCCCCTCTGTTTCTCGCCCTCTGTTTCATCCCCTCTGTTTCTCGCCCTCTGTTTCAGCCCCGCTGATTCAGCCCCTCTGTTTCAGCCCCTCTGATTCAGCCCCTCTGTTTCTCGCCCTCTGTTTCAGCCCCTCTGTTTCAGCCCTTCGGTTTCAACCCCTCTGTATTAGCCCCTCTGTTTCTCGCCCTCTGTTTCAGCACCTCTGTTTCTCACCCTCTGTTTCAGCCCCTCTGATTCAGCCCCTCTGTTTCAGCCCCTCTGTTTCTCGCCCTCTGTTTCAGCCCCTCTGTTTCTCGCCCTCTGTTTCACCCCTCTGATTTAGCCCCTCTGTTTCTGCCCCTCTGTTTCAGCCCCTCTGTTTCTCGCTCTCTGTTTCAGCCCCTCTGTTTCGCGCTCTCTGTTTCAGCCCCTCTGTTTCTCACCCTTTGTTTATGCCCCTCTGTTTCTCACCCTCTGTTTCAGCCCCTCTGTTTCTCGCCCTCTGTTTCAGCCCCTCTGATTCAGCCCCTCTGATTCAGCCCCTCTGTTTTAGCCCCTCTGTTTCTGCCCCTCTGTTTCAGCCCCTCTGTTTTAGCCCCTCTGTTTCAGCCCCTCTGTTCAGCCCCTCTGTTTCTCGCGCTCTGTTTCAGCCCCTCTGTTTCTCGCCCTCTGTGTCTTCCCCTCTGTTTCTCGCCCTCTGTTTCAGGCTTCTGTTTCTCGCCCTCTGTTTCAGCCCCTCTGTTTCAGCCCCTCTGTTTCTCACCCACTGTTTCAGCCCCTCTGATTCAGCCCCTCTGATTCAGCACCTCTGATTCAGCCCCTCTTATTCAGCCCCTCTGTTTCCCGCCCCTCTGTTTCAGCCCCTCTGTTTCTCGCCCTCTGTTTCAACCCCTCTGTTTCAGCCCCTCTGTTTCAGCCCTTCTGTTTCAGCCCCTCTGTTTCTCGCCCTCTGTTTCAGCCCCTCTGTTTCTCGCCCTCTGTTTCAGCCCCTCTGTTTCAGCCCCTCTGTTTCAGCCCCTCTGTTTCACGCCCTCTTTGTCAGCCCCTCAGTTTCAGCCACTCTGTTTCAGCCCCTCTTATTCTCGCCCTCTGTTTCAGCCCCTCTGATTCAGCCCCTCTGTTTCTCGCCCTCTGTTTCAACCCCTCTGTTTCAGCCCGTCTGATTCAGCCCGTCTGATTCAGCCCCTCTGTTTCTCACCCTCTGTTTCAGCCCCTCTGTTTTTCGCCCTCTGTATCAGACCCTCTTTTTCAGCCCCTCTGTTTCAGCCACTCTGTTTCAGCCCCTCTGTTTCTCGCCCTCTGTTTCTCGCCCTCTGTTTCAGCCCCTCTGTTTCTCGCCCTCTGATTCAGCCCCTCTGTTTCGCGCTCTCTGTTTCAGCCCCTCTGTTTCAGCCCCTCTGTTTCTCGCCCTCTGTTTCTGCCCCTCTGTTTCTCGCCCTCTGTTTCATCCCCTCTGTTTCTCGCCCTCTGTTTCAGCCCCGCTGATTCAGCCCCTCTGTTTCAGCCCCTCTGATTCAGCCCCTCTGTTTCTCGCCCTCTGTTTCAGCCCCTCTGTTTCAGCCCTTCGGTTTCAACCCCTCTGTATCAGCCCCTCTGTTTCTCGCCCTCTGTTTCAGCACCTCTGTTTCTCACCCTCTGTTTCAGCCCCTCTGATTCAGCCCCTCTGTTTCAGCCCCTCTGTTTCTCGCCCTCTGTTTCAGCCCCTCTGTTTCTCGCCCTCTGTTTCACCCCTCTGATTTAGCCCCTCTGTTTCTGCCCCTCTGTTTCAGCCCCTCTGTTTCTCGCTCTCTGTTTCAGCCCCTCTGTTTCGCGCTCTCTGTTTCAGCCCCTCTGTTTCTCACCCTTTGTTTATGCCCCTCTGTTTCTCACCCTCTGTTTCAGCCCCTCTGTTTCTCGCCCTCTGTTTCAGCCCCTCTGATTCAGCCCCTCTGATTCAGCCCCTCTGTTTTAGCCCCTCTGTTTCTGCCCCTCTGTTTCAGCCCCTCTGTTTTAGCCCCTCTGTTTCAGCCCCTCTGTTCAGCCCCTCTGTTTCTCGCGCTCTGTTTCAGCCCCTCTGTTTCTCGCCCTCTGTGTCTTCCCCTCTGTTTCTCGCCCTCTGTTTCAGGCTTCTGTTTCTCGCCCTCTGTTTCAGCCCCTCTGTTTCAGCCCCTCTGTTTCTCACCCACTGTTTCAGCCCCTCTGATTCAGCCCCTCTGATTCAGCACCTCTGATTCAGCCCCTCTTATTCAGCCCCTCTGTTTCCCGCCCCTCTGTTTCAGCCCCTCTGTTTCTCGCCCTCTGTTTCAACCCCTGTGTTTCAGCCCCTCTGTTTCAGCCCTTCTGTTTCAGCCCCTCTGTTTCTCGCCCTCTGTTTCAGCCCCTCTGTTTCTCGCCCTCTGTTTCAGCCCCTCTGATTCAGCCCCTCTGATTCAGCCCCTCTGTTTCAGCCCCTCTGTTTCAGCCCCTCTGTTTCTCGCCCTCTGTTTCTCACCCTCTGTTTCTCACCCTCTGTTTCAGCCCCTCTGTTTCTCGCCCTCTGTATCAGCCCCTCTGTTTCTCGCCCTCTGCTTCAGCCCCTCTTATTCTCGCCCTCTGTTTCAGCCCCTCTGATTCAGCCCCTCTGTTTCTCGCCCTCTGTTTCAACCCCTCTGTTTCAGCCCGTCTGATTCAGCCCGTCTGATTCAGCCCCTCTGTTTCAGCCCCTCTGTTTCTCACCCTCTGTTTCAGCCCCTCTGTTTTTCGCCCTCTGTATCAGACCCTCTTATTCAGCCCCTCTGTTTCAGCCACTCTGTTTCAGCCCCTCTGTTTCTCGCCCTCTGTTTCTCGCCCTCTGTTTCAGCCCCTCTGTTTCTCGCCCTCTGATTCAGCCCCTCTGTTTCGCGCTCTCTGTTTCAGCCCCTCTGTTTCAGCCCCTCTGTTTCTCGCCCTCTGTTTCTGCCCCTCTGTTTCTCGCCCTCTGTTTCATCCCCTCTGTTTCTCGCCCTCTGTTTCAGCCCCGCTGATTCAGCCCCTCTGTTTCAGCCCCTCTGATTCAGCCCCTCTGTTTCTCGCCCTCTGTTTCAGCCCCTCTGTTTCAGCCCTTCGGTTTCAACCCCTCTGTATCAGCCCCTCTGTTTCTCGCCCTCTGTTTCAGCACCTCTGTTTCTCACCCTCTGTTTCAGCCCCGCTGATTCAGCCCCTCTGTTTCAGCCCCTCTGTTTCTCGCCCTCTGTTTCAGCCCCTCTGTTTCTCGCCCTCTGTTTCACCCCTCTGATTTAGCCCCTCTGTTTCTGCCCCTCTGTTTCAGCCCCTCTGTTTCTCGCTCTCTGTTTCAGCCCCTCTGTTTCGCGCTCTCTGTTTCAGCCCCTCTGTTTCAGCCCCTCTGTTTCTCACCCTCTGTTTATGCCCCTCTGTTTCTCACCCTCTGTTTCAGCCCCTCTGTTTCTCGCCCTCTGTTTCAGCCCCTCTGATTCAGCCCCTCTGATTCAGCCCCTCTGTTTTAGCCCCTCTGTTTCTGCCCCTCTGTTTCAGCCCTTCTGTTTCAGCCCCTCTGTTTCACCCCTCTGTTTCTCGCCCTCTGTTTCAGCCCCTCTGTTTCTCGCCCTCTGTTTCAGCCCCTCTGTTTCAGCCCCTCTGTTTCAGCCCCTCTGTTTCTCGCCCTCTGTTTCAGCCCCTCTGTTTCTCGCCCTCTGTTTCATCCCCTCCGATTTCGCCCCTCTGTTTCAGCCCTTCTGTTTCGGCCCCACTGTTTCTCGCCCTCTGTTTCAGCCACTCTGTTTCGCGCTCTGTGTTTCAGCCGCTCGGTTTCTTGCCCTTTGTTTCAGCCCCTCTGTTTCAGCCCCTCTGTTTCAGCCCCTCTGTTTCTCGCCCTCTGTTTCAGCCCTTCTGTTTCTCGCCCTCTGTTTCAGCCCCTCTGTTTCTCGCCCTCTGGTTCAGCCCCTCTGATTCAGCACCTCTGTTTCAGCCCCTCTGATTCAGCCCCTCTGTTTCAGCCCCTCTGTTTCAGCCCCTCTGTTTCATTCCCTCTGTTTCTCGCCCTCTGTTTCAGCCCCACTGTTTCTCGCCCTCTGTTTCAGCCCCTCTGTTTCTCGCCCTCTGTTTCAGCCCCTCTGTTTCAGCCCCTCTGTTTCAGCCCCTCTGTTTCTCGCCCTCTGTTTCTGCCCCTCTGTTTCTCGCCCTCTGTTTCAGCCCCGCTGTTTCTCGCCCTCGGTTTAAGCCCCGCTGATTCAGCCCCTCTGTTTCAGCCCCTCTGAATTAGCCCCTCTGATTCAGACCCTCTTTTTCAGCCCCTCTGATTCAGCCCCTCTGTTTCAGCCCCTCTGTTTCTCGCCCTCTGTTTCAGCCCCTCTGTTTATCGCCCTCTGTTTCAGCCCCTCTGATTCAGCCCCTCTGATTCAGCCCCTCTGATTCAGCCCCTCTGATTCAGCCCCTCTTATTCAGCCCCTCTGTTTCTCGCCCTCTGTTTCAGCCCCTCTGTTTCAGCCCCTCTGTTTCAGCCCCTCTGTTTCTCACCCTCTGTTTCAGCCCCTCTGATTCAGCCCCTCTGATTCAGCCCCTCTGTTTCCCGCCCCTCTGTTTCAGCCCCTCTGTTTCAGCCCCTCTGTTTCAGCCCCTCTGATTCAGCCCCTCTGTTTCAGCCCCTCTGTTTCTCCCCCTCTGTTACAGCCCCTCTGTTTCAGCCCCTCTGTTTCAGCCACTCTGTTTCAGCCCCTCTGTTTCAGCCCCTCTGTTTCTCGCCCTCTGTTTCAGCCCCTCTGTTTCTCGCCCTCTGTTTCAGCCCCTCTGTTTCAGCCCGTCTGTTTCAGCCACTCTGTTTCTCGCCCTCTGTTTCAGCCCCTCTGTTTCTCACCCTCTGTTTCAGCCCCTCTGATTCAGCCCCTCTGTTTCTCGCCCTATGTTTCAACCCCACTGTTTCTCGCCCTCTGTTTCAGCCCCTCTGTTTCTCGCCCTCTGTTTCAGCCCCTCTGTTTCAGCCACTCTGTTTCAGCCCCTCTGTTTCTCGCCCTCTTTTTCAGCCCCTCTGTTTCTGGCCCTCTGTTTCAGCCCCTCTGTTTCAGCCCCTCTGTTTCTCGCCCTCTGTTTCTGCCCCTCTGTTTCTCGCCCTCTGTTTCAGCCCTCTGTTTCTCGCCGTCTGTTTCAGCCCCGCTGATTCAGCCCCGCTGTTTCTCGCCCTCTGTTTCTGCCCCTCTGTTTCTCGCCCTCTGTTTCTCGCCGTCTGTTTCAGCCCCGCTGATTCAGCCCCTCTGTTTCAGCCCCTCTGAATCAGCCACTCTGATTCAGCCCCTCTGTTTCAGCCCCTCTGTTTCTCGCCCACTCTTTCAGCCCCTCTGTTTCTCGCCCATTGTTTCAGCCACTCTGTTTCTCGCCCTCTATTTCAGACCCTCTGATTCAGCCCCTCTGTTTCAGCCCCTCTGATTCAGCCCCTCTGTTTCTCGCCCTCTGTTTCAGCCCCTCTGTTTCAGCCCCTCTGTTTCTCACCCACTGTTTCAGCCCCTCTGATTCAGCCCCTCTGATTCAGCCCCTCTTATTCAGCCCCTCTGTTTCCTGCCCCTCTGTTTCAGCCCCTCTGTTTCTCGCCCTCTGTTTCAGCCACTCTGTTTCTCGCCCTCTATTTCAGACCCTCTGATTCAGCCCCTCTGTTTCAGCCCCTCTGATTCAGCCCCTCTGTTTCTCGCCCTCTGTTTCAGCCCCTCTGTTTCAGCCCCTCTGTTTCTCACCCACTGTTTCAGCCCCTCTGATTCAGCCCCTCTGATTCAGCACCTCTGATTCAGCCCCTCTTATTCAGCCCCTCTGTTTCCCGCCCCTCTGTTTCAGCCCCTCTGTTTCTCGCCCTCTGTTTCAACCCCTCTGTTTCAGCCCCTCTGTTTCAGCCCTTCTGTTTCAGCCCCTCTGTTTCTCGCCCTCTCTTTCAGCCCCTCTGTTTCTCGCCCTCTGTTTCAGCCCCTCTGATTCAGCCCCTCTGATTCAGCCCCTCTGTTTCAGCCCCTCTGTTTCAGCCCCTCTGTTTCTCACCCTCTGTTTCTCACCCTCTGTTTCTCACCCTCTGTTTCAGCCCCTCTGTTTCTCGCCCTCTGTATCAGCCCCTCTGTTTCTCGCCCTCTGCTTCAGCCCCTCTGTTTCTCGCCCTCTGTTTCAGCCCCTCTGTTTTAGCCCCTCTGTTTCAGCCCCTCTGTTTCAGCCCCTCTGTTTCACGCCCTCTTTGTCAGCCCCTCAGTTTCAGCCACTCTGTTTCAGCCCCTCTTATTCTCGCCCTCTGTTTCAGCCCCTCTGATTCAGCCCCTCTGTTTCTCGCCCTCTGTTTCAACCCCTCTGTTTCAGCCCGTCTGATTCAGCCCGTCTGATTCAGCCCCTCTGTTTCAGCCCCTCTGTTTCTCACCCTCTGTTTCAGCCCCTCTGTTTTTCGCCCTCTGTATCAGACCCTCTTTTTCAGCCCCTCTGTTTCAGCCACTCTGTTTCAGCCCCTCTGTTTCTCGCCCTCTGTTTCTCGCCCTCTGTTTCAGCCCCTCTGTTTCTCGCCCTCTGATTCAGCCCCTCTGTTTCGCGCTCTCTGTTTCAGCCCCTCTGTTTCAGCCCCTCTGTTTCTCGCCCTCTGTTTCTGCCCCTCTGTTTCTCGCCCTCTGTTTCATCCCCTCTGTTTCTCGCCCTCTGTTTCAGCCCCGCTGATTCAGCCCCTCTGTTTCAGCCCCTCTGATTCAGCCCCTCTGTTTCTCGCCCTCTGTTTCAGCCCCTCTGTTTCAGCCCTTCGGTTTCAACCCCTCTGTATCAGCCCCTCTGTTTCTCGCCCTCTGTTTCAGCACCTCTGTTTCTCACCCTCTGTTTCAGCCCCTCTGATTCAGCCCCTCTGTTTCAGCCCCTCTGTTTCTCGCCCTCTGTTTCAGCCCCTCTGTTTCTCGCCCTCTGTTTCACCCCTCTGATTTAGCCCCTCTGTTTCTGCCCCTCTGTTTCAGCCCCTCTGTTTCTCGCTCTCTGTTTCAGCCCCTCTGTTTCGCGCTCTCTGTTTCAGCCCCTCTGTTTCAGCCCCTCTGTTTCTCACCCTCTGTTTATGCCCCTCTGTTTCTCACCCTCTGTTTCAGCCCCTCTGTTTCTCGCCCTCTGTTTCAGCCCCTCTGATTCAGCCCCTCTGATTCAGCCCCTCTGTTTTAGCCCCTCTGTTTCTGCCCCTCTGTTTCAGCCCCTCTGTTTTAGCCCCTCTGTTTCAGCCCCTCTGTTCAGCCCCTCTGTTTCTCGCGCTCTGTTTCAGCCCCTCTGTTTCTCGCCCTCTGTGTCTTCCCCTCTGTTTCTCGCCCTCTGTTTCAGGCTTCTGTTTCTCGCCCTCTGTTTCAGCCCCTCTGTTTCAGCCCCTCTGTTTCTCACCCACTGTTTCAGCCCCTCTGATTCAGCCCCTCTGATTCAGCACCTCTGATTCAGCCCCTCTTATTCAGCCCCTCTGTTTCCCACCCCTCTGTTTCAGCCCCTCTGTTTCTCGCCCTCTGTTTCAACCCCTCTGTTTCAGCCCCTCTGTTTCAGCCCTTCTGTTTCAGCCCCTCTGTTTCTCGCCCTCTGTTTCAGCCCCTCTGTTTCTCGCCCTCTGTTTCAGCCCCTCTGATTCAGCCCCTCTGATTCAGCCCCTCTGTTTCAGCCCCTCTGTTTCAGCCCCTCTGTTTCTCGCCCTCTGTTTCTCACCCTCTGTTTCTCACCCTCTGTTTCAGCCCCTCTGTTTCTCGCCCTCTGTATCAGCCCCTCTGTTTCTCGCCCTCTGCTTCAGCCCCTCTGTTTCTCGCCCTCTGTTTCAGCCCCTCTGTTTCAGCCCCACTGTTTCAGCCCCTCTGTTTCACGCCCTCTTTGTCAGCCCCTCAGTTTCAGCCACTCTGTTTCAGCCCCTCTTATTCTCGCCCTCTGTTTCAGCCCCTCTGATTCAGCCCCTCTGTTTCTCGCCCTCTGTTTCAACCCCTCTGTTTCAGCCCGTCTGATTCAGCCCGTCTGATTCAGCCCCTCTGTTTCAGCCCCTCTGATTCAGACCCTCTTTTTCAGCCCCTCTGATTCAGCCCCTCTGTTTCAGCCCCTCTGTTTCTCGCCCTCTGTTTCAGCCCCTCTGTTTATCGCCCTCTGTTTCAGCCCCTCTGATTCAGCCCCTCTGATTCAGCCCCTCTGATTCAGCCCCTCTGATTCAGCCCCTCTTATTCAGCCCCTCTGTTTCTCGCCCTCTGTTTCAGCCCCTCTGTTTCAGCCCCTCTGTTTCAGCCCCTCTGTTTCTCACCCTCTGTTTCAGCCCCTCTGATTCAGCCCCTCTGATTCAGCCCCTCTGTTTCCCGCCCCTCTGTTTCAGCCCCTCTGTTTCAGCCCCTCTGTTTCAGCCCCTCTGATTCAGCCCCTCTGTTTCAGCCCCTCTGTTTCTCCCCCTCTGTTACAGCCCCTCTGTTTCAGCCCCTCTGTTTCAGCCACTCTGTTTCAGCCCCTCTGTTTCAGCCCCTCTGTTTCTCGCCCTCTGTTTCAGCCCCTCTGTTTCTCGCCCTCTGTTTCAGCCCCTCTGTTTCAGCCCGTCTGTTTCAGCCACTCTGTTTCTCGCCCTCTGTTTCAGCCCCTCTGTTTCTCACCCTCTGTTTCAGCCCCTCTGATTCAGCCCCTCTGTTTCTCGCCCTATGTTTCAACCCCACTGTTTCTCGCCCTCTGTTTCAGCCCCTCTGTTTCTCGCCCTCTGTTTCAGCCCCTCTGTTTCAGCCACTCTGTTTCAGCCCCTCTGTTTCTCGCCCTCTGTTTCAGCCCCTCTGTTTCTGGCCCTCTGTTTCAGCCCCTCTGTTTCAGCCCCTCTGTTTCTCGCCCTCTGTTTCTGCCCCTCTGTTTCTCGCCCTCTGTTTCAGCCCTCTGTTTCTCGCCGTCTGTTTCAGCCCCGCTGTTTCTCGCCCTCTGTTTCTGCCCCTCTGTTTCTCGCCCTCTGTTTCTCGCCGTCTGTTTCAGCCCCGCTGATTCAGCCCCTCTGTTTCAGCCCCTCTGAATCAGCCACTCTGATTCAGCCCCTCTGTTTCAGCCCCTCTGTTTCTCGCCCACTCTTTCAGCCCCTCTGTTTCTCGCCCATTGTTTCAGCCACTCTGTTTCTCGCCCTCTATTTCAGACCCTCTGATTCAGCCCCTCTGTTTCAGCCCCTCTGATTCAGCCCCTCTGTTTCTCGCCCTCTGTTTCAGCCCCTCTGTTTCAGCCCCTCTGTTTCTCACCCACTGTTTCAGCCCCTCTGATTCAGCCCCTCTGATTCAGCCCCTCTTATTCAGCCCCTCTGTTTCCTGCCCCTCTGTTTCAGCCCCTCTGTTTCTCGCCCTCTGTTTCAGCCACTCTGTTTCTCGCCCTCTATTTCAGACCCTCTGATTCAGCCCCTCTGTTTCAGCCCCTCTGATTCAGCCCCTCTGTTTCAGCCCCTCTGTTTCAGCCCCTCTGTTTCTCACCCACTGTTTCAGCCCCTCTGATTCAGCCCCTCTGATTCAGCACCTCTGATTCAGCCCCTCTTATTCAGCCCCTCTGTTTCCCGCCCCTCTGTTTCAGCCCCTCTGTTTCTCGCCCTCTGTTTCAACCCCTCTGTTTCAGCCCCTCTGTTTCAGCCCTTCTGTTTCAGCCCCTCTGTTTCTCGCCCTCTGTTTCAGCCCCTCTGTTTCTCGCCCTCTGTTTCAGCCCCTCTGATTCAGCCCCTCTGATTCAGCCCCTCTGTTTCAGCCCCTCTGTTTCAGCCCCTCTGTTTCTCGCCCTCTGTTTCTCACCCTCTGTTTCTCACCCTCTGTTTCAGCCCCTCTGTTTCTCGCCCTCTGTATCAGCCCCTCTGTTTCTCGCCCTCTGCTTCAGCCCCTCTGTTTCTCGCCCTCTGTTTCAGCCCCTCTGTTTTAGCCCCTCTGTTTCAGCCCCTCTGTTTCAGCCCCTCTGTTTCACGCCCTCTTTGTCAGCCCCTCAGTTTCAGCCACTCTGTTTCAGCCCCTCTTATTCTCGCCCTCTGTTTCAGCCCCTCTGATTCAGCCCCTCTGTTTCTCGCCCTCTGTTTCAACCCCTCTGTTTCAGCCCGTCTGATTCAGCCCGTCTGATTCAGCCCCTCTGTTTCAGCCCCTCTGTTTCTCACCCTCTGTTTCAGCCCCTCTGTTTTTCGCCCTCTGTATCAGACCCTCTTTTTCAGCCCCTCTGTTTCAGCCACTCTGTTTCAGCCCCTCTGTTTCTCGCCCTCTGTTTCTCGCCCTCTGTTTCAGCCCCTCTGTTTCTCGCCCTCTGATTCAGCCCCTCTGTTTCGCGCTCTCTGTTTCAGCCCCTCTGTTTCAGCCCCTCTGTTTCTCGCCCTCTGTTTCTGCCCCTCTGTTTCTCGCCCTCTGTTTCATCCCCTCTGTTTCTCGCCCTCTGTTTCAGCCCCGCTGATTCAGCCCCTCTGTTTCAGCCCCTCTGATTCAGCCCCTCTGTTTCTCGCCCTCTGTTTCAGCCCCTCTGTTTCAGCCCTTCGGTTTCAACCCCGCTGTATCAGCCCCTCTGTTTCTCGCCCTCTGTTTCAGCACCTCTGTTTCTCACCCTCTGTTTCAGCCCCTCTGATTCAGCCCCTCTGTTTCAGCCCCTCTGTTTCTCGCCCTCTGTTTCAGCCCCTCTGTTTCTCGCCCTCTGTTTCACCCCTCTGATTTAGCCCCTCTGTTTCTGCCCCTCTGTTTCAGCCCCTCTGTTTCTCGCTCTCTGTTTCAGCCCCTCTGTTTCGCGCTCTCTGTTTCAGCCCCTCTGTTTCAGCCCCTCTGTTTCTCACCCTCTGTTTATGCCCCTCTGTTTCTCACCCTCTGTTTCAGCCCCTCTGTTTCTCGCCCTCTGTTTCAGCCCCTCTGATTCAGCCCCTCTGATTCAGCCCCTCTGTTTTAGCCCCTCTGTTTCTGCCCCTCTGTTTCAGCCCCTCTGTTTTAGCCCCTCTGTTTCAGCCCCTCTGTTCAGCCCCTCTGTTTCTCGCGCTCTGTTTCAGCCCCTCTGTTTCTCGCCCTCTGTGTCTTCCCCTCTGTTTCTCGCCCTCTGTTTCAGGCTTCTGTTTCTCGCCCTCTGTTTCAGCCCCTCTGTTTCAGCCCCTCTGTTTCTCACCCACTGTTTCAGCCCCTCTGATTCAGCCCCTCTGATTCAGCACCTCTGATTCAGCCCCTCTTATTCAGCCCCTCTGTTTCCCACCCCTCTGTTTCAGCCCCTCTGTTTCTCGCCCTCTGTTTCAACCCCTCTGTTTCAGCCCCTCTGTTTCAGCCCTTCTGTTTCAGCCCCTCTGTTTCTCGCCCTCTGTTTCAGCCCCTCTGTTTCTCGCCCTCTGTTTCAGCCCCTCTGATTCAGCCCCTCTGATTCAGCCCCTCTGTTTCAGCCCCTCTGTTTCAGCCCCTCTGTTTCTCGCCCTCTGTTTCTCACCCTCTGTTTCTCACCCTCTGTTTCAGCCCCTCTGTTTCTCGCCCTCTGTATCAGCCCCTCTGTTTCTCGCCCTCTGCTTCAGCCCCTCTGTTTCTCGCCCTCTGTTTCAGCCCCTCTGTTTCAGCCCCACTGTTTCAGCCCCTCTGTTTCACGCCCTCTTTGTCAGCCCCTCAGTTTCAGCCACTCTGTTTCAGCCCCTCTTATTCTCGCCCTCAGTTTCAGCCCCTCTGATTCAGCCCCTCTGTTTCTCGCCCTCTGTTTCAACCCCTCTGTTTCAGCCCGTCTGATTCAGCCCGTCTGATTCAGCCCCTCTGTTTCAGCCCCTCTGTTTCAGCCCCTCTGTTTCTCGCCCTCTGTTTCAGCCCCTCTGTTTCTCGCCCTCTGTTTCATCCCCTCCGATTTCGCCCCTCTGTTTCAGCCCTTCTGTTTCGGCCCCACTGTTTCTCGCCCTCTGTTTCAGCCACTCTGTTTCGCGCTCTGTGTTTCAGCCGCTCGGTTTCTTGCCCTTTGTTTCAGCCCCTCTGTTTCAGCCCCTCTGTTTCAGCCCCTCTGTTTCTCGCCCTCTGTTTCAGCCCTTCTGTTTCTCGCCCTCTGTTTCAGCCCCTCTGTTTCTCGCCCTCTGGTTCAGCCCCTCTGATTCAGCACCTCTGTTTCAGCCCCTCTGATTCAGCCCCTCTGTTTCAGCCCCTCTGTTTCAGCCCCTCTGTTTCATTCCCTCTGTTTCTCGCCCTCTGTTTCAGCCCCACTGTTTCTCGCCCTCTGTTTCAGCCCCTCTGTTTCTCGCCCTCTGTTTCAGCCCCTCTGTTTCAGCCCCTCTGTTTCAGCCCCTCTGTTTCTCGCCCTCTGTTTCTGCCCCTCTGTTTCTCGCCCTCTGTTTCAGCCCCGCTGTTTCTCGCCCTCGGTTTAAGCCCCGCTGATTCAGCCCCTCTGTTTCAGCCCCTCTGAATTAGCCCCTCTGATTCAGACCCTCTTTTTCAGCCCCTCTGATTCAGCCCCTCTGTTTCAGCCCCTCTGTTTCTCGCCCTCTGTTTCAGCCCCTCTGTTTATCGCCCTCTGTTTCAGCCCCTCTGATTCAGCCCCTCTGATTCAGCCCCTCTGATTCAGCCCCTCTGATTCAGCCCCTCTTATTCAGCCCCTCTGTTTCTCTCCCTCTGTTTCAGCCCCTCTGTTTCAGCCCCTCTGTTTCAGCCCCTCTGTTTCTCACCCTCTGTTTCAGCCCCTCTGATTCAGCCCCTCTGATTCAGCCCCTCTGTTTCCCGCCCCTCTGTTTCAGCCCCTCTGTTTCAGCCCCTCTGTTTCAGCCCCTCTGATTCAGCCCCTCTGTTTCAGCCCCTCTGTTTCTCCCCCACTGTTACAGCCCCTCTGTTTCAGCCCCTCTGTTTCAGCCACTCTGTTTCAGCCCCTCTGTTTCAGCCCCTCTGTTTCTCGCCCTCTGTTTCAGCCCCTCTGTTTCTCGCCCTCTGTTTCAGCCCCTCTGTTTCAGCCCGTCTGTTTCAGCCACTCTGTTTCTCGCCCTCTGTTTCAGCCCCTCTGTTTCTCACCCTCTGTTTCAGCCCCTCTGATTCAGCCCCTCTGTTTCTCGCCCTATGTTTCAACCCCACTGTTTCTCGCCCTCTGTTTCAGCCCCTCTGTTTCTCGCCCTCTGTTTCAGCCCCTCTGTTTCAGCCACTCTGTTTCAGCCCCTCTGTTTCTCGCCCTCTGTTTCAGCCCCTCTGTTTCTGGCCCTCTGTTTCAGCCCCTCTGTTTCAGCCCCTCTGTTTCTCGCCCTCTGTTTCTGCCCCTCTGTTTCTCGCCCTCTGTTTCAGCCCTCTGTTTCTCGCCGTCTGTTTCAGCCCCGCTGATTCAGCCCCGCTGTTTCTCGCCCTCTGTTTCTGCCCCTCTGTTTCTCGCCCTCTGTTTCAGCCCTCTGTTTCTCGCCGTCTGTTTCAGCCCCGCTGATTCAGCCCCTCTGTTTCAGCCCCTCTGAATCAGCCACTCTGATTCAGCCCCTCTGTTTCAGCCCCTCTGTTTCTCGCCCACTCTTTCAGCCCCTCTGTTTCTCGCCCATTGTTTCAGCCACTCTGTTTCTCGCCCTCTATTTCAGACCCTCTGATTCAGCCCCTCTGTTTCAGCCCCTCTGATTCAGCCCCTCTGTTTCTCGCCCTCTGT
Organism: Chiloscyllium punctatum; assembly: GCF_047496795.1. NCBI lineage: Eukaryota > Metazoa > Chordata > Chondrichthyes > Orectolobiformes > Hemiscylliidae > Chiloscyllium > Chiloscyllium punctatum. The sequence continues at coordinate 95,425,004 of NC_092758.1, forward strand.
TTCAGCCCCTCTGTTTCAGCCCCTCTGTTTCTCACCCACTGTTTCAGCCCCTCTGATTCAGCCCCTCTGATTCAGCCCCTCTTATTCAGCCCCTATGTTTCCTGCCCCTCTGTTTCAGCCCCTCTGTTTCTCGCCCTCTGTTTCAGCCACTCTGTTTCTCGCCCTCTATTTCAGACCCTCTGATTCAGCCCCTCTGTTTCAGCCCCTCTGATTCAGCCCCTCTGTTTCTCGCCCTCTGTTTCAGCCCCTCTGTTTCAGCCCCTCTGTTTCTCACCCACTGTTTCAGCCCCTCTGATTCAGCCCCTCTGATTCAGCACCTCTGATTCAGCCCCTCTTATTCAGCCCCTCTGTTTCCCGCCCCTCTGTTTCAGCCCCTCTGTTTCTCGCCCTCTGTTTCAACCCCTCTGTTTCAGCCCCTCTGTTTCAGCCCTTCTGTTTCAGCCCCTCTGTTTCTCGCCCTCTGTTTCAGCCCCTCTGTTTCTCGCCCTCTGTTTCAGCCCCTCTGATTCAGCCCCTCTGATTCAGCCCCTCTGTTTCAGCCCCTCTGTTTCAGCCCCTCTGTTTCTCGCCCTCTGTTTCTCACCCTCTGTTTCTCACCCTCTGTTTCAGCCCCTCTGTTTCTCGCCCTCTGTATCAGCCCCTCTGTTTCTCGCCCTCTGCTTCAGCCCCTCTGTTTCTCGCCCTCTGTTTCAGCCCCTCTGTTTTAGCCCCTCTGTTTCAGCCCCTCTGTTTCAGCCCCTCTGTTTCACGCCCTCTTTGTCAGCCCCTCAGTTTCAGCCACTCTGTTTCAGCCCCTCTTATTCTCGCCCTCTGTTTCAGCCCCTCTGATTCAGCCCCTCTGTTTCTCGCCCTCTGTTTCAACCCCTCTGTTTCAGCCCGTCTGATTCAGCCCGTCTGATTCAGCCCCTCTGTTTCAGCCCCTCTGTTTCTCACCCTCTGTTTCAGCCCCTCTGTTTTTCGCCCTCTGTATCAGTCCCTCTTTTTCAGCCCCTCTGTTTCAGCCACTCTGTTTCAGCCCCTCTGTTTCTCGCCCTCTGTTTCTCGCCCTCTGTTTCAGCCCCTCTGTTTCTCGCCCTCTGATTCAGCCCCTCTGTTTCGCGCTCTCTGTTTCAGCCCCTCTGTTTCAGCCCCTCTGTTTCTCGCCCTCTGTTTCTGCCCCTCTGTTTCTCGCCCTCTGTTTCATCCCCTCTGTTTCTCGCCCTCTGTTTCAGCCCCGCTGATTCAGCCCCTCTGTTTCAGCCCCTCTGATTCAGCCCCTCTGTTTCTCGCCCTCTGTTTCAGCCCCTCTGTTTCAGCCCTTCGGTTTCAACCCCTCTGTATCAGCCCCTCTGTTTCTCGCCCTCTGTTTCAGCACCTCTGTTTCTCACCCTCTGTTTCAGCCCCTCTGATTCAGCCCCTCTGTTTCAGCCCCTCTGTTTCTCGCCCTCTGTTTCAGCCCCTCTGTTTCTCGCCCTCTGTTTCACCCCTCTGATTTAGCCCCTCTGTTTCTGCCCCTCTGTTTCAGCCCCTCTGTTTCTCGCTCTCTGTTTCAGCCCCTCTGTTTCGCGCTCTCTGTTTCAGCCCCTCTGTTTCAGCCCCTCTGTTTCTCACCCTCTGTTTATGCCCCTCTGTTTCTCACCCTCTGTTTCAGCCCCTCTGTTTCTCGCCCTCTGTTTCAGCCCCTCTGATTCAGCCCCTCTGATTCAGCCCCTCTGTTTTAGCCCCTCTGTTTCTGCCTCTCTGTTTCAGCCCCTCTGTTTTAGCCCCTCTGTTTCAGCCCCTCTGTTCAGCCCCTCTGTTTCTCGCGCTCTGTTTCAGCCCCTCTGTTTCTCGCCCTCTGTGTCTTCCCCTCTGTTTCTCGCCCTCTGTTTCAGGCTTCTGTTTCTCGCCCTCTGTTTCAGCCCCTCTGTTTCAGCCCCTCTGTTTCTCACCCACTGTTTCAGCCCCTCTGATTCAGCCCCTCTGATTCAGCACCTCTGATTCAGCCCCTCTTATTCAGCCCCTCTGTTTCCCGCCCCTCTGTTTCAGCCCCTCTGTTTCTCGCCCTCTGTTTCAACCCCTCTGTTTCAGCCCCTCTGTTTCAGCCCTTCTGTTTCAGCCCCTCTGTTTCTCGCCCTCTGTTTCAGCCCCTCTGTTTCTCGCCCTCTGTTTCAGCCCCTCTGATTCAGCCCCTCTGATTCAGCCCCTCTGTTTCAGCCCCTCTGTTTCAGCCCCTCTGTTTCTCGCCCTCTGTTTCTCACCCTCTGTTTCTCACCCTCTGTTTCAGCCCCTCTGTTTCTCGCCCTCTGTATCAGCCCCTCTGTTTCTCGCCCTCTGCTTCAGCCCCTCTGTTTCTCGCCCTCTGTTTCAGCCCTTCTGTTTTAGCCCCTCTGTTTCAGCCCCTCTGTTTCAGCCCCACTGTTTCAGCCCCTCTGTTTCACGCCCTCTTTGTCAGCCCCTCAGTTTCAGCCACTCTGTTTCAGCCCCTCTTATTCTCGCCCTCTGTTTCAGCCCCTCTGATTCAGCCCCTCTGTTTCTCGCCCTCTGTTTCAACCCCTCTGTTTCAGCCCGTCTGATTCAGCCCGTCTGATTCAGCCCCTCTGTTTCAGCCCCTCTGTTTCTCACCCTCTGTTTCAGCCCCTCTGTTTTTCGCCCTCTGTATCAGACCCTCTTTTTCAGCCCCTCTGTTTCAGCCACTCTGTTTCAGCCCCTCTGTTTCTCGCCCTCTGTTTCTCGCCCTCTGTTTCAGCCCCTCTGTTTCTCGCCCTCTGATTCAGCCCCTCTGTTTCGCGCTCTCTGTTTCACCCCCTCTGTTTCAGCCCCTCTGTTTCTCGCCCTCTGTTTCTGCCCCTCTGTTTCTCGCCCTCTGTTTCATCCCCTCTGTTTCTCGCCCTCTGTTTCAGCCCCGCTGATTCAGCCCCTCTGTTTCAGCCCCTCTGATTCAGCCCCTCTGTTTCTCGCCCTCTGTTTCAGCCCCTCTGTTTCAGCCCTTCGGTTTCAACCCCTCTGTATCAGCCCCTCTGTTTCTCGCCCTCTGTTTCAGCACCTCTGTTTCTCACCCTCTGTTTCAGCCCCTCTGATTCAGCCCCTTTGTTTCAGCCCCCTCTGTTTCTCGCCCTCTGTTTCAGCCCCTCTGTTTCTCGCCCTCTGTTTCACCCCTCTGATTTAGCCCCTCTGTTTCTGCCCCTCTGTTTCAGCCCCTCTGTTTCTCGCTCTCTGTTTCAGCCCCTCTGTTTCGCGCTCTCTGTTTCAGCCCCTCTGTTTCAGCCCCTCTGTTTCTCACCCTCTGTTTATGCCCCTCTGTTTCTCACCCTCTGTTTCAGCCCCTCTGTTTCTCGCCCTCTGTTTCAGCCCCTCTGATTCAGCCCCTCTGATTCAGCCCCTCTGTTTTAGCCCCTCTGTTTCTGCCCCTCTGTTTCAGCCCCTCTGTTTTAGCCCCTCTGTTTCAGCCCCTCTGTTCAGCCCCTCTGTTTCTCGCGCTCTGTTTCAGCCCCTCTGTTTCTCGCCCTCTGTGTCTTCCCCTCTGTTTCTCGCCCTCTGTTTCAGGCTTCTGTTTCTCGCCCTCTGTTTCAGCCCCTCTGTTTCAGCCCCTCTGTTTCAGCCCCTCTGTTTCTCGCCCTCTGTTTCAGCTCCTCTGTTTCTCACCCTCTTTTTCAGCCCCTCTGTTTCTCGCCCTCTGTTTCAGCCCCTCTGTTGCAGCCCCTCTGATTCAGCCCCTCTGATTCAGCCCCTCTGTTTCTCGCTCTCTGTTTCAGCCCCTCTGTTTCAGCCCTTCTGTTTCAGCCCCTCTGTTTCACCCCTCTGTTTCTCGCCCTCTGTTTCAGCCCCTCTGTTTCTCGCCCTCTGTTTCAGCCCCTCTGTTTCAGCCCCTCTGTTTCAGCCCCTCTGTTTCTCGCCCTCTGTTTCAGCCCCTCTGTTTCTCGCCCTCTGTTTCATCCCCTCCGATTTCGCCCCTCTGTTTCAGCCCTTCTGTTTCGGCCCCACTGTTTCTCGCCCTCTGTTTCAGCCACTCTGTTTCGCGCTCTGTGTTTCAGCCGCTCGGTTTCTTGCCCTTTGTTTCAGCCCCTCTGTTTCAGCCCCTCTGTTTCAGCCCCTCTGTTTCTCGCCCTCTGTTTCAGCCCTTCTGTTTCTCGCCCTCTGTTTCAGCCCCTCTGTTTCTCGCCCTCTGGTTCAGCCCCTCTGATTCAGCACCTCTGTTTCAGCCCCTCTGATTCAGCCCCTCTGTTTCAGCCCCTCTGTTTCAGCCCCTCTGTTTCATTCCCTCTGTTTCTCGCCCTCTGTTTCAGCCCCACTGTTTCTCGCCCTCTGTTTCAGCCCCTCTGTTTCTCGCCCTCTGTTTCAGCCCCTCTGTTTCAGCCCCTCTGTTTCAGCCCCTCTCTTTCTCGCCCTCTGTTTCAGCCCCACTTTTTCTCGCCCTCTGTTTCAGCCCCTCTGTTTCAGCCCCTCTGTTTCTCGCCCTCTGTTTCTGCCCCTCTGTTTCTCGCCCTCTGTTTCAGCCCTCTGTTTCTCGTCGTCTGTTTCAGCCCTCTGTTTCTCGCCCTCTGTTTCAGCCCCTCTGTTTCTCGCCCTCTGTTTCAGCCCCTCTGATTCAGCCCCTCTGATTCAGCCCCTCTGTTTTAGCCCCTCTGTTTCTGCCCCTCTGTTTCAGCCCCTCTGTTTTAGCCCCTCTGTTTCAGCCCCTCTGTTCAGCCCCTCTGTTTCTCGCGCTCTGTTTCAGCCCCTCTGTTTCTCGCCCTCTGTGTCTTCCCCTCTGTTTCTCGCCCTCTGTTTCAGGCTTCTGTTTCTCGCCCTCTGTTTCAGCCCCTCTGTTTCAGCCCCTCTGTTTCTCACCCACTGTTTCAGCCCCTCTGATTCAGCCCCTCTGATTCAGCACCTCTGATTCAGCCCCTCTTATTCAGCCCCTCTGTTTCCCGCCCCTCTGTTTCAGCCCCTCTGTTTCTCGCCCTCTGTTTCAACCCCTCTGTTTCAGCCCCTCTGTTTCAGCCCTTCTGTTTCAGCCCCTCTGTTTCTCGCCCTCTGTTTCAGCCCCTCTGTTTCTCGCCCTCTGTTTCAGCCCCTCTGATTCAGCCCCTCTGATTCAGCCCCTCTGTTTCAGCCCCTCTGTTTCAGCCCCTCTGTTTCTCGCCCTCTGTTTCTCACCCTCTGTTTCTCACCCTCTGTTTCAGCCCCTCTGTTTCTCGCCCTCTGTATCAGCCCCTCTGTTTCTCGCCCTCTGCTTCAGCCCCTCTTATTCTCGCCCTCTGTTTCAGCCCCTCTGATTCAGCCCCTCTGTTTCTCGCCCTCTGTTTCAACCCCTCTGTTTCAGCCCGTCTGATTCAGCCCGTCTGATTCAGCCCCTCTGTTTCAGCCCCTCTGTTTCTCACCCTCTGTTTCAGCCCCTCTGTTTTTCGCCCTCTGTATCAGACCCTCTTATTCAGCCCCTCTGTTTCAGCCACTCTGTTTCAGCCCCTCTGTTTCTCGCCCTCTGTTTCTCGCCCTCTGTTTCAGCCCCTCTGTTTCTCGCCCTCTGATTCAGCCCCTCTGTTTCGCGCTCTCTGTTTCAGCCCCTCTGTTTCAGCCCCTCTGTTTCTCGCCCTCTGTTTCTGCCCCTCTGTTTCTCGCCCTCTGTTTCATCCCCTCTGTTTCTCGCCCTCTGTTTCAGCCCCGCTGATTCAGCCCCTCTGTTTCAGCCCCTCTGATTCAGCCCCTCTGTTTCTCGCCCTCTGTTTCAGCCCCTCTGTTTCAGCCCTTCGGTTTCAACCCCGCTGTATCAGCCCCTCTGTTTCTCGCCCTCTGTTTCAGCACCTCTGTTTCTCACCCTCTGTTTCAGCCCCTCTGATTCAGCCCCTCTGTTTCAGCCCCTCTGTTTCTCGCCCTCTGTTTCAGCCCCACTGTTTCTCGCCCTCTGTTTCACCCCTCTGATTTAGCCCCTCTGTTTCTGCCCCTCTGTTTCAGCCCCTCTGTTTCTCGCTCTCTGTTTCAGCCCCTCTGTTTCGCGCTCTCTGTTTCAGCCCCTCTGTTTCAGCCCCTCTGTTTCTCACCCTCTGTTTATGCCCCTCTGTTTCTCACCCTCTGTTTCAGCCCCTCTGTTTCTCGCCCTCTGTTTCAGCCCCTCTGATTCAGCCCCTCTGATTCAGCCCCTCTGTTTTAGCCCCTCTGTTTCTGCCCCTCTGTTTCAGCCCTTCTGTTTCAGCCCCTCTGTTTCACCCCTCTGTTTCTCGCCCTCTGTTTCAGCCCCTCTGTTTCTCGCCCTCTGTTTCAGCCCCTCTGTTTCAGCCCCTCTGTTTCAGCCCCTCTGTTTCTCGCCCTCTGTTTCAGCCCCTCTGTTTCTCGCCCTCTGTTTCATCCCCTCCGATTTAGCCCCTCTGTTTCAGCCCTTCTGTTTCGGCCCCACTGTTTCTCGCCCTCTGTTTCAGCCACTCTGTTTCGCGCTCTGTGTTTCAGCCGCTCGGTTTCTTGCCCTTTGTTTCAGCCCCTCTGTTTCAGCCCCTCTGTTTCAGCCCCTCTGTTTCTCGCCCTCTGTTTCAGCCCTTTTGTTTCTCGCCCTCTGTTTCAGCCCCTCTGTTTCTCGCCCTCTGGTTCAGCCCCTCTGATTCAGCACCTCTGTTTCAGCCCCTCTGATTCAGCCCCTCTGTTTCAGCCCCTCTGTTTCAGCCCCTCTGTTTCATTCCCTCTGTTTCTCGCCCTCTGTTTCAGCCCCACTGTTTCTCGCCCTCTGTTTCAGCCCCTCTGTTTCTCGCCCTCTGTTTCAGCCCCTCTGTTTCAGCCCCTCTGTTTCAGCCCCGCTGTTTCTCGCCCTCGGTTTAAGCCCCGCTGATTCAGCCCCTCTGTTTCAGCCCCTCTGAATTAGCCCCTCTGATTCAGACCCTCTTTTTCAGCCCCTCTGATTCAGCCCCTCTGTTTCAGTCCCTCTGTTTCTCGCCCTCTGTTTCAGCCCCTCTGTTTATCGCCCTCTGTTTCAGCCCCTCTGATTCAGCCCCTCTGATTCAGCCCCTCTGATTCAGCCCCTCTTATTCAGCCCCTCTGTTTCTCGCCCTCTGTTTCAGCCCCTCTGTTTCAGCCCCTCTGTTTCAGCCCCTCTGTTTCTCACCCTCTGTTTCAGCCCCTCTGATTCAGCCCCTCTGATTCAGCCCCTCTGTTTCCCGCCCCTCTGTTTCAGCCCCTCTGTTTCAGCCCCTCTGTTTCAGCCCCTCTGATTCAGCCCCTCTGTTTCAGCCCCTCTGTTTCTCCCCCTCTGTTACAGCCCCTCTGTTTCAGCCCCTCTGTTTCAGCCACTCTGTTTCAGCCCCTCTGTTTCAGCCCCTCTGTTTCTCGCCCTCTGTTTCAGCCCCTCTGTTTCTCGCCCTCTGTTTCAGCCCCTCTGTTTCAGCCCGTCTGTTTCAGCCACTCTGTTTCTCGCCCTCTGTTTCAGCCCCTCTGTTTCTCACCCTCTGTTTCAGCCCGTCTGATTCAGCCCCTCTGTTTCTCGCCCTATGTTTCAACCCCACTGTTTCTCGCCCTCTGTTTCAGCCCCTCTGTTTCTCGCCCTCTGTTTCAGCCCCTCTGTTTCAGCCACTCTGTTTCAGCCCCTCTGTTTCTCGCCCTCTGTTTCAGCCCCTCTGTTTCAGCCCCTCTGTTTCAGCCCCTCTGTTTCAGCCCCTCTGTTTCTCGCCCTCTGTTTCAGCCCCTCTGTTTCTCGCCCTCTGTTTCATCCCCTCCGATTTCGCCCCTCTGTTTCAGCCCTTCTGTTTCGGCCCCACTGTTTCTCGCCCTCTGTTTCAGCCACTCTGTTTCGCGCTCTGTGTTTCAGCCGCTCGGTTTCTTGCCCTTTGTTTCAGCCCCTCTGTTTCAGCCCCTCTGTTTCAGCCCCTCTGTTTCTCGCCCTCTGTTTCAGCCCTTCTGTTTCTCGCCCTCTGTTTCAGCCCCTCTGTTTCTCGCCCTCTGGTTCAGCCCCTCTGATTCAGCACCTCTGTTTCAGCCCCTCTGATTCAGCCCCTCTGTTTCAGCCCCTCTGTTTCAGCCCCTCTGTTTCATTCCCTCTGTTTCTCGCCCTCTGTTTCAGCCCCACTGTTTCTCGCCCTCTGTTTCAGCCCCTCTGTTTCTCGCCCTCTGTTTCAGCCCCTCTGTTTCAGCCCCTCTGTTTCAGCCCCTCTCTTTCTCGCCCTCTGTTTCAGCCCCACTTTTTCTCGCCCTCTGTTTCAGCCCCTCTGTTTCAGCCCCTCTGTTTCTCGCCCTCTGTTTCTGCCCCTCTGTTTCTCGCCCTCTGTTTCAGCCCTCTGTTTCTCGTCGTCTGTTTCAGCCCTCTGTTTCTCGCCCTCTGTTTCAGCCCCTCTGTTTCTCGCCCTCTGTTTCAGCCCCTCTGATTCAGCCCCTCTGATTCAGCCCCTCTGTTTTAGCCCCTCTGTTTCTGCCCCTCTGTTTCAGCCCCTCTGTTTTAGCCCCTCTGTTTCAGCCCCTCTGTTCAGCCCCTCTGTTTCTCGCGCTCTGTTTCAGCCCCTCTGTTTCTCGCCCTCTGTGTCTTCCCCTCTGTTTCTCGCCCTCTGTTTCAGGCTTCTGTTTCTCGCCCTCTGTTTCAGCCCCTCTGTTTCAGCCCCTCTGTTTCTCACCCACTGTTTCAGCCCCTCTGATTCAGCCCCTCTGATTCAGCACCTCTGATTCAGCCCCTCTTATTCAGCCCCTCTGTTTCCCGCCCCTCTGTTTCAGCCCCTCTGTTTCTCGCCCTCTGTTTCAACCCCTCTGTTTCAGCCCCTCTGTTTCAGCCCTTCTGTTTCAGCCCCTCTGTTTCTCGCCCTCTGTTTCAGCCCCTCTGATTCAGCCCCTCTGATTCAGCCCCTCTGTTTCAGCCCCTCTGTTTCAGCCCCTCTGTTTCTCGCCCTCTGTTTCTCACCCTCTGTTTCTCACCCTCTGTTTCAGCCCCTCTGTTTCTCGCCCTCTGTATCAGCCCCTCTGTTTCTCGCCCTCTGCTTCAGCCCCTCTTATTCTCGCCCTCTGTTTCAGCCCCTCTGATTCAGCCCCTCTGTTTCTCGCCCTCTGTTTCAACCCCTCTGTTTCAGCCCGTCTGATTCAGCCCGTCTGATTCAGCCCCTCTGTTTCAGCCCCTCTGTTTCTCACCCTCTGTTTCAGCCCCTCTGTTTTTCGCCCTCTGTATCAGACCCTCTTATTCAGCCCCTCTGTTTCAGCCACTCTGTTTCAGCCCCTCTGTTTCTCGCCCTCTGTTTCTCGCCCTCTGTTTCAGCCCCTCTGTTTCTCGCCCTCTGATTCAGCCCCTCTGTTTCGCGCTCTCTGTTTCAGCCCCTCTGTTTCAGCCCCTCTGTTTCTCGCCCTCTGTTTCTGCCCCTCTGTTTCTCGCCCTCTGTTTCATCCCCTCTGTTTCTCGCCCTCTGTTTCAGCCCCGCTGATTCAGCCCCTCTGTTTCAGCCCCTCTGATTCAGCCCCTCTGTTTCTCGCCCTCTGTTTCAGCCCCTCTGTTTCAGCCCTTCGGTTTCAACCCCGCTGTATCAGCCCCTCTGTTTCTCGCCCTCTGTTTCAGCACCTCTGTTTCTCACCCTCTGTTTCAGCCCCTCTGATTCAGCCCCTCTGTTTCAGCCCCTCTGTTTCTCGCCCTCTGTTTCAGCCCCACTGTTTCTCGCCCTCTGTTTCACCCCTCTGATTTAGCCCCTCTGTTTCTGCCCCTCTGTTTCAGCCCCTCTGTTTCTCGCTCTCTGTTTCAGCCCCTCTGTTTCGCGCTCTCTGTTTCAGCCCCTCTGTTTCAGCCCCTCTGTTTCTCACCCTCTGTTTATGCCCCTCTGTTTCTCACCCTCTGTTTCAGCCCCTCTGTTTCTCGCCCTCTGTTTCAGCCCCTCTGATTCAGCCCCTCTGATTCAGCCCCTCTGTTTTAGCCCCTCTGTTTCTGCCCCTCTGTTTCAGCCCTTCTGTTTCAGCCCCTCTGTTTCACCCCTCTGTTTCTCGCCCTCTGTTTCAGCCCCTCTGTTTCTCGCCCTCTGTTTCAGCCCCTCTGTTTCAGCCCCTCTGTTTCAGCCCCTCTGTTTCTCGCCCTCTGTTTCAGCCCCTCTGTTTCTCGCCCTCTGTTTCATCCCCTCCGATTTAGCCCCTCTGTTTCAGCCCTTCTGTTTCGGCCCCACTGTTTCTCGCCCTCTGTTTCAGCCACTCTGTTTCGCGCTCTGTGTTTCAGCCGCTCGGTTTCTTGCCCTTTGTTTCAGCCCCTCTGTTTCAGCCCCTCTGTTTCAGCCCCTCTGTTTCTCGCCCTCTGTTTCAGCCCTTTTGTTTCTCGCCCTCTGTTTCAGCCCCTCTGTTTCTCGCCCTCTGGTTCAGCCCCTCTGATTCAGCACCTCTGTTTCAGCCCCTCTGATTCAGCCCCTCTGTTTCAGCCCCTCTGTTTCAGCCCCTCTGTTTCATTCCCTCTGTTTCTCGCCCTCTGTTTCAGCCCCACTGTTTCTCGCCCTCTGTTTCAGCCCCTCTGTTTCTCGCCCTCTGTTTCAGCCCCTCTGTTTCAGCCCCTCTGTTTCAGCCCCGCTGTTTCTCGCCCTCGGTTTAAGCCCCGCTGATTCAGCCCCTCTGTTTCAGCCCCTCTGAATTAGCCCCTCTGATTCAGACCCTCTTTTTCAGCCCCTCTGATTCAGCCCCTCTGTTTCAGCCCCTCTGTTTCTCGCCCTCTGTTTCAGCCCCTCTTTTTATCGCCCTCTGTTTCAGCCCCTCTGATTCAGCCCCTCTGATTCAGCCCCTCTGATTCAGCCCCTCTTATTCAGCCCCTCTGTTTCTCGCCCTCTGTTTCAGCCCCTCTGTTTCAGCCCCTCTGTTTCAGCCCCTCTGTTTCTCACCCTCTGTTTCAGCCCCTCTGATTCAGCCCCTCTGATTCAGCCCCTCTGTTTCCCGCCCCTCTGTTTCAGCCCCTCTGTTTCAGCCCCTCTGTTTCAGCCCCTCTGATTCAGCCCCTCTGTTTCAGCCCCTCTGTTTCTCCCCCTCTGTTACAGCCCCTCTGTTTCAGCCCCTCTGTTTCAGCCACTCTGTTTCAGCCCCTCTGTTTCAGCCCCTCTGTTTCTCGCCCTCTGTTTCAGCCCCTCTGTTTCTCGCCCTCTGTTTCAGCCCCTCTGTTTCAGCCCGTCTGTTTCAGCCACTCTGTTTCTCGCCCTCTGTTTCAGCCCCTCTGTTTCTCACCCTCTGTTTCAGCCCGTCTGATTCAGCCCCTCTGTTTCTCGCCCTATGTTTCAACCCCACTGTTTCTCGCCCTCTGTTTCAGCCCCTCTGTTTCTCGCCCTCTGTTTCAGCCCCTCTGTTTCAGCCACTCTGTTTCAGCCCCTCTGTTTCTCGCCCTCTGTTTCAGCCCCTCTGTTTCTGGCCCTCTGTTTCAGCCCCTCTGTTTCAGCCCCTCTGTTTCTCGCCCTCTGTTTCTGCCCCTCTGTTTCTCGCCATCTGTTTCAGCCCTCTGTTTCTCGCCGTCTGTTTCAGCCCCGCTGATTCAGCCCCGCTGTTTCTCGCCCTCTGTTTCTGCCCCTCTGTTTCTCGCCCTCTGTTTCAGCCCTCTGTTTCTCGCCGTCTGTTTCAGCCCCGCTGATTCAGCCCCTCTGTTTCAGCCCCTCTGAATCAGCCACTCTGATTCAGCCCCTCTGTTTCAGCCCCTCTGTTTCTCGCCGACTCTTTCAGCCCCTCTGTTTCTCGCCCATTGTTTCAGCCACTCTGTTTCTCGCCCTCTATTTCAGACCCTCTGATTCAGCCCCTCTGTTTCAGCCCCTCTGATTCAGCCCCTCTGTTTCTCGCCCTCTGTTTCAGCCCCTCTGTTTCAGCCCCTCTGTTTCTCACCCACTGTTTCAGCCCCTCTGATCCAGCCCCTCTGATTCAGCCCCTCTTATTCAGCCCCTCTGTTTCCTGCCCCTCTGTTTCAGCCCCTCTGTTTCTCGCCCTCTGTTTCAGCCACTCTGTTTCTCGCCCTCTATTTCAGACCCTCTGATTCAGCCCCTCTGTTTCAGCCCCTCTGATTCAGCCCCTCTGTTTCTCGCCCTCTGTTTCAGCCCCTCTGTTTCAGCCCCTCTGATTCAGCACCTCTGATTCAGCCCCTCTTATTCAGCCCCTCTGTTTCCCGCCCCTCTGTTTCAGCCACTCTGTTTCTCGCCCTCTGTTTCAGACCCTCTGATTCAGCCCCTCTGTTTCAGCCCCTCTGATTCAGCCCCTCTGTTTCTCACCCACTGTTTCAGCCCCTCTGATTCAGCCCCTCTGATTCAGCACCTCTGATTCAGCCCCTCTTATTCAGCCCCTCTGTTTCCCGCCCCTCTGTTTCAGCCCCTCTGTTTCTCGCCCTCTGTTTCAACCCCTCTGTTTCAGCCCCTCTGTTTCAGCCCTTCTGTTTCAGCCCCTCTGTTTCTCGCCCTCTGTTTCAGCCCCTCTGTTTCTCGCCCTCTGTTTCAGCCCCTCTGATTCAGCCCCTCTGATTCAGCCCCTCTGTTTCAGCCCCTCTGTTTCAGCCCCTCTGTTTCTCGCCCTCTGTTTCTCACCCTCTGTTTCTCACCCTCTGTTTCAGCCCCTCTGTTTCTCGCCCTCTGTATCAGCCCCTCTGTTTCTCGCCCTCTGCTTCAGCCCCTCTGTTTCTCGCCCTCTGTTTCAGACCCTCTGTTTTAGCCCCTCTGTTTCAGCCCCTCTGTTTCACGCCCTCTTTGTCAGCCCCTCAGTTTCAGCCACTCTGTTTAAGCCCCTCTTATTCTCGCCCTCTGTTTCAGCCCCTCTGATTCAGCACCTCTGTTTCAGCCCCTCTGATTCAGCCCCTCTGTTTCAGCCCCTCTGTTTCAGCCCCTCTGTTTCATTCCCTCTGTTTCTCGCCCTCTGTTTCAGCCCCACTGTTTCTCGCCCTCTGTTTCAGCCCCTCTGTTTCTCGCCCTCTGTTTCAGCCCCTCTGTTTCAGCCCCTCTGTTTCAGCCCCGCTGTTTCTCGCCCTCGGTTTAAGCCCCGCTGATTCAGCCCCTCTGTTTCAGCCCCTCTGAATTAGCCCCTCTGATTCAGACCCTCTTTTTCAGCCCCTCTGATTCAGCCCCTCTGTTTCAGCCCCTCTGTTTCTCGCCCTCTGTTTCAGCCCCTCTGTTTATCGCCCTCTGTTTCAGCCCCTCTGATTCAGCCCCTCTGATTCAGCCCCTCTGATTCAGCCCGTCTGATTCAGCCCCTCTGTTTCTCGCCCTATGTTTCAACCCCACTGTTTCTCGCCCTCTGTTTCAGCCCCTCTGTTTCTCGCCCTCTGTTTCAGCCCCTCTGTTTCAGCCACTCTGTTTCTCGCCCTATGTTTCAACCCCACTGTTTCTCGCCCTCTGTTTCAGCCCCTCTGTTTCTCGCCCTCTGTTTCAGCCCCTCTGTTTCAGCCACTCTGTTTCAGCCCCTCTGTTTCTCGCCCTCTGTTTCAGCCCCTCTGTTTCTGGCCCTCTGTTTCAGCCCCTCTGTTTCAGCCCCTCTGTTTCTCGCCCTCTGTTTCTGCCCCTCTGTTTCTCGCCATCTGTTTCAGCCCTCTGTTTCTCGCCGTCTGTTTCAGCCCCGCTGATTCAGCCCCGCTGTTTCTCGCCCTCTGTTTCTGCCCCTCTGTTTCTCGCCCTCTGTTTCAGCCCTCTGTTTCTCGCCGTCTGTTTCAGCCCCGCTGATTCAGCCCCTCTGTTTCAGCCCCTCTGAATCAGCCACTCTGATTCAGCCCCTCTGTTTCAGCCCCTCTGTTTCTCGCCGACTCTTTCAGCCCCTCTGTTTCTCGCCCATTGTTTCAGCCACTCTGTTTCTCGCCCTCTATTTCAGACCCTCTGATTCAGCCCCTCTGTTTCAGCCCCTCTGATTCAGCCCCTCTGTTTCTCGCCCTCTGTTTCAGCCCCTCTGTTTCAGCCCCTCTGTTTCTCACCCACTGTTTCAGCCCCTCTGATCCAGCCCCTCTGATTCAGCCCCTCTTATTCAGCCCCTCTGTTTCCTGCCCCTCTGTTTCAGCCCCTCTGTTTCTCGCCCTCTGTTTCAGCCACTCTGTTTCTCGCCCTCTATTTCAGACCCTCTGATTCAGCCCCTCTGTTTCAGCCCCTCTGATTCAGCCCCTCTGTTTCTCGCCCTCTGTTTCAGCCCCTCTGTTTCAGCCCCTCTGATTCAGCACCTCTGATTCAGCCCCTCTTATTCAGCCCCTCTGTTTCCCGCCCCTCTGTTTCAGCCACTCTGTTTCTCGCCCTCTGTTTCAGACCCTCTGATTCAGCCCCTCTGTTTCAGCCCCTCTGATTCAGCCCCTCTGTTTCTCACCCACTGTTTCAGCCCCTCTGATTCAGCCCCTCTGATTCAGCACCTCTGATTCAGCCCCTCTTATTCAGCCCCTCTGTTTCCCGCCCCTCTGTTTCAGCCCCTCTGTTTCTCGCCCTCTGTTTCAACCCCTCTGTTTCAGCCCCTCTGTTTCAGCCCTTCTGTTTCAGCCCCTCTGTTTCTCGCCCTCTGTTTCAGCCCCTCTGTTTCTCGCCCTCTGTTTCAGCCCCTCTGATTCAGCCCCTCTGATTCAGCCCCTCTGTTTCAGCCCCTCTGTTTCAGCCCCTCTGTTTCTCGCCCTCTGTTTCTCACCCTCTGTTTCTCACCCTCTGTTTCAGCCCCTCTGTTTCTCGCCCTCTGTATCAGCCCCTCTGTTTCTCGCCCTCTGCTTCAGCCCCTCTGTTTCTCGCCCTCTGTTTCAGACCCTCTGTTTTAGCCCCTCTGTTTCAGCCCCTCTGTTTCAGCCCCTCTGTTTCACGCCCTCTTTGTCAGCCCCTCAGTTTCAGCCACTCTGTTTAAGCCCCTCTTATTCTCGCCCTCTGTTTCAGCCCCTCTGATTCAGCACCTCTGTTTCAGCCCCTCTGATTCAGCCCCTCTGTTTCAGCCCCTCTGTTTCAGCCCCTCTGTTTCATTCCCTCTGTTTCTCGCCCTCTGTTTCAGCCCCACTGTTTCTCGCCCTCTGTTTCAGCCCCTCTGTTTCTCGCCCTCTGTTTCAGCCCCTCTGTTTCAGCCCCTCTGTTTCAGCCCCGCTGTTTCTCGCCCTCGGTTTAAGCCCCGCTGATTCAGCCCCTCTGTTTCAGCCCCTCTGAATTAGCCCCTCTGATTCAGACCCTCTTTTTCAGCCCCTCTGATTCAGCCCCTCTGTTTCAGCCCCTCTGTTTCTCGCCCTCTGTTTCAGCCCCTCTGTTTATCGCCCTCTGTTTCAGCCCCTCTGATTCAGCCCCTCTGATTCAGCCCCTCTGATTCAGCCCCTCTGATTCAGCCCCTCTTATTCAGCCCCTCTGTTTCTCGCCCTCTGTTTCAGCCCCTCTGTTTCAGCCCCTCTGTTTCAGCCCCTCTGTTTCTCACCCTCTGTTTCAGCCCCTCTGATTCAGCCCCTCTGATTCAGCCCCTCTGTTTCCCGCCCCTCTGTTTCAGCCCCTCTGTTTCAGCCCCTCTGTTTCAGCCCCTCTGATTCAGCCCCTCTGTTTCAGCCCCTCTGTTTCTCCCCCTCTGTTACAGCCCCTCTGTTTCAGCCCCTCTGTTTCAGCCACTCTGTTTCAGCCCCTCTGTTTCAGCCCCTCTGTTTCTCGCCCTCTGTTTCAGCCCCTCTGTTTCTCGCCCTCTGTTTCAGCCCCTCTGTTTCAGCCCGTCTGTTTCAGCCACTCTGTTTCTCGCCCTCTGTTTCAGCCCCTCTGTTTCTCACCCTCTGTTTCAGCCCCTCTGATTCAGCCCCTCTGTTTCTCGCCCTATGTTTCAACCCCACTGTTTCTCGCCCTCTGTTTCAGCCCCTCTGTTTCTCGCCCTCTGTTTCAGCCCCTCTGTTTCAGCCACTCTGTTTCAGCCCCTCTGTTTCTCGCCCTCTGTTTCAGCCCCTCTGTTTCTGGCCCTCTGTTTCAGCCCCTCTGTTTCAGCCCCTCTGTTTCTCGCCCTCTGTTTCTGCCCCTCTGTTTCTCGCCATCTGTTTCAGCCCTCTGTTTCTCGCCGTCTGTTTCAGCCCCGCTGATTCAGCCACTCTGTTTCAGCCACTCTGTTTCAGCCCCTCTGTTTCTCGCCCTCTGTTTCAGCCCCTCTGTTTCAGCCACTCTGTTTCAGCCCCTCAGTTTCAGCCCCTCAGTTTCTCGCCCTCTGTTTCAGCCCCTCTGTTTCTCGCCCTCTGTTTCAGCCCCTCTGTTTCAGCCCGTCTGTTTCAGCCACTCTGTTTCTCGCCCTCTGTTTCAGCCCCTCTGATTCAGCCCCTCTGTTTCAGCCCCTCTGTCTCAGCCCCTCTGTGTCTCACCCTCTGTTTCAGCCCCTCTGATTCAGCCCCTCTGATTCAGCCCCTCTGATTCAGCCCCTCTGTTTCCCGCCCCTCTGTTTCAGCCCCTCTGTTTCTCGCCCTCTGTTTCAGACCCTCTGTTTCTCGCCCTCTGTTTCAGCCCCTCTGTTTAAGCCCCTCTGTTTCAGCCCCTCTGTTTCAGCGCCTCTGTTTCGCCCTCTGTTTCTGCCCCTCTGTCTCTCGCCCTCTGTTTCAGCCCCTCTGATTCAGTCCCTCTGTTTCAGCTCCTCTGTTTCTCCCCCTCTGTTCCAGCCCATCTGTTTCAGCCCCTCTGTTTCAGCCCCTCTGTTTAAGCCCCTCTGTTTCAGCCCCTCTGTTTCAGCCCCTCTGTTTCTCGCCCTCTGTTTCAGCCCCTCTGTTTCTCGCCCTCTGTTTCAGCCCCTCTGATTCTCGCCCTCTGTTTCAGCCCCTCTGTTTCTCGCCCTCTGTTTCAGCCCCTCTGATTCAGCCCCTCTGTTTCAGCCCCTCTGATTCAGCACCTCTGATTCAGCCCCTCTGATTCAGCCCCTCTGTTTCTCACCCTCTGTTTCAGCCCCTCTGATTCAGCCCCTCTGATTCAGCCCCTCTGTTTCCCGCCCCTCTGTTTCAGCCCCTCTGTTTCTCGCCCTCTGTTTCAGTCCCTCTGTTTCTCGCCCTCTGTTTCAGCCCCTCTGTTTCAGCCCCTCTGTTTCAGCCCCTCTGTTTCAGCGCCTCTGTTTCGCCCTCTGTTTCAGCCCCTCTGTTTCTCGCCCTCTGTTTCAGCCCCTCTGAATCAGCCCCTCTGTTTCAGCTCCTCTGTTTCTCCCCCTCTGTTCCAGCCCCTCTGCTTCAGCCCCTCTGTTTCAGCCACTCTGTTTCAGCCCCTCTGTTTCAGCCCTCTCTGTTTCAGCCCATCTGTTTTTGGCCCTCTGTTTCAGCCCCTCTGTTTCTCACCCTATGTTTCAGCCCCTCTGAATCAGCCCCTCTGTTTCTCGCCCTCTGTTTCAGCCCCTCTGTTTCTCGCCCTCTGTTTCAGCCCCTCTGTTTCTTGACCTCTGTTTCAGCCCCTCTCTTTCAGCCCCACTGTTTCAGCCCCTCTGTTTCTCGCCCTCTGTTTCAGCCCCTCTGTTTCTCGCCTTCTGTTTCAGCCCCTCTGTTTCAGCCCCTCTGTTTCTCACCCTCTGTTTCAGCCCCTCTGATTCAGCCCCTCTGATTCAGCCCCTCTGTTTCCCGCCCCTCTGTTTCAGCCCCTCTGTTTCTCGCCCTCTGTTTCAGCCCCTCTGTTTCTCGCCCTCTGTTTCAGTCCCACTGTTTCAGCCCCTCTGTTTCAGCCCCTCTGTTTCAGCGACGCTGTTTCTCGCCCTCTGTTTCAGCCCTTCTGTTTCTCGCCCTCTGTTTCTGCCCCTCTGTTTCTGGCCCTCTGTTTCAGCCCCTATGTTTCTCCCCCTCTGTTTCAGTCGCACTGTTTCAGCCCCTCTGTTTCAGCCCCTCTGTTTCAGCGACGCTGTTTCTCGCCCTCTGTTTCAGCCCCTCTGTTTCTCGCCCTCTGTTTCTGCCCCTCTGTTTCTGGCCCTCTGTTTCAGCCCCTATGTTTCTCCCCCTCTGTTCCAGCCCCTCTGTTTCAGCCCCTCTGTTTCAGCCACTCTTTTTCAGCCCCTCTGTTTCAGCCCCTCTTTTTCAGCCCCTCTGTTTCTCGCCCTCTGTTTCAGCCCCTCTGTTTCTCACCCTCTGTTTCAGCCCCTCTGTTTCTCGCCCTCTGTTTCAGCCCCTCTGTTTCTCGCCCTCTGTTTCAGCCCCTCTGTTTCAGCCCCTCTGTTTCTTGCCCTCTGTTTCAGCCCCTCTGTTTCTCGCCCTCTGTTTCAGGCCCTCTGTTTCTCGCCCTCTGTTTCAGCCCCTCTGATTCAGCCCCTCTGTTTCAGCCCCTCTGATTCAGCCACTCTGTTTCAGCCCCTCTGTTTCAGCCCCTCTGTTTCAGCCCCTGTGTTTCTCGCCCTCTATTTCTCACCCTCTGTTTCTTGCCCTCTGTTTCAGCCCATCTGTTTTTGGCCCTCTGTTTCAGCCCCTCTGTTTCTTGCCCTCTGTTTCAGGCTCTCTGTTTCAGCCCGTCTGTTTCAGCCCCTCTGTTTCAGCCCCTCTGTTTCTCGCCCTCTGTTTCAGCCCCTCTGATTCTCACCCTCTGTTTCAGCCCCTCTGTTTCTCGCCCTCTGTTCCAGCCCCTCTGATTCAGCCCCTCTGTTTCAGCCCCTCTGATTCAGCCCCTCTGATTCAGCCCCTCTGATTCAGCCCCTCTGTTTCTCGCCCTCTGTTTTAGCCCCTCTGATTCAGCCCCTCTGTTTCTCACCCTCTGATTCAGCCCCTCTGATTCAGCCCCTCTGATTCAGCCCCTCTGATTCAGCCCCTCTGTTTCCCGCCCCTCTGTTTCAACCCCTCTGTTTCTCGCACTCTGTTTCAGCCCCTCTGTTTCTCGCCCTCTGTTTCAGCCCCACTGATTAAGCACCTCTGTTTCACCGCATCTCATTCAGTCCCTCTGTTTAAGCCCCTCTGTTTCTCCGCCTCTATTCCAGCCCCTCTGTTTCAGCACTTCTGTTTCAGCCACTCTGTTTCAGCCCCTCTTTTTCAGCCCCTCTGTTTCAGCCCCTCTGTTTCTCGTCCTCTGTTTCAGCCCCTCTGATTCAGCCCCTCTGTTTCTCGCCCTCTGTTTCAGCCCCTCAGTTTCTCGCCCTCTGTTTCAGCCCCTCTGTTTCAGCCCCTCTGTTTCAGCCCCTCTGTTTCTCGCCCTCTGTTTCAGCCCCTCTGTTTCTCGCCCTCTGTTTCAGGCCCTCTGTTTCTCGCCCTCTGTTTCAGCCCCTCTGATTCAGCCCCTCTGTTTCAGCCCCTCTGATTCAGCCCCTCTGTTTCAGCCCCTCTGTTTCAGCCCCTCTGTTTCTCGCCCTCTGTTTCAGCCCCTCTGTTTTTCGCCCTCTGTTTCTGCCCCTCTGTTTCAGGCCCTCTGTTTCTCGCCCTCTGTTTCAGCCCCTCTGATTCAGCCATTCTGTTTCAGCACCTCTGATTCAGCCCCTCTGTTTCAGCCCCTCTGTTTCAGCCCCTCTGTTTCTCGCCCTCTGTTTCAGCCCCTCTGTTTTTCGCCCTCTGTTTCTGCCCCTCTGTTTCTCGCCCTCTGTTTCAGGCTCTCTGTTTCAGCCCCTCTGATTCAGCCCCTCTGATTCAGCCCCTCTGTTTCTCGCCCTCTGTTTCAGACCCACTGTTTCAGCCCCTCTGTTTCAGCCCCTCTGTTTCTCGCCCTCTGTTTCAGCCCCTCTGTTTCTCGCCCTCTGTTTCAGCCCCTCTGTTTCTGCCCCTCTGTTTCTCGCCCTCTGTTTCAGCCCCGCTGTTTCTCGCCCTCTGTTTCAGCCCCGCTGATTCAGCCCCTCTGTTTCAGCCCCTCTGAATCAGCCCCTCTGATTCAGCCCCTCTGTTTCAGCCCCTCTGTTTCAGCCCCTCTGTTTCTCGCCCTCTGTTTCAGCCCCTCTGATTCTCGCCCTCTGTTTCAGCTCTCTGTTTCTCGCCCTCTGTTTCAGCCCCTCTGATTCAGCCCCTCTGTTTCAGCCGCTCTGATTCAGCCCCTCTGATTCAGCCCCTCTGATTCAACCCCTCTGTTTCTCGCCCTCTGTTTCAGCCCCTCTGTTTCCGCCCCTCTGTTTCTCACCCTCTGTTTCAGCCCCTCTGATTCAGCCCCTCTGATTCAGCCCCTCTGATTCAGCCCCTCTGTTTCCCGCCCCTCTGTTTCAGCCCCTCTGTTTCTCGCCCTCTGTTTCAGAGCCGCTGTTTCATCCCCTCTGTTTCAGCCCCTCTGTTTCAGCGCCTCTGTTTCTCGCCCTCTGTTTCAGCCCCTCTGTTTCTCGCCCTCTGTTTCAGCCCCTCTGATTCAGACCCTCTGTTTCAGTCCCTCTGTTTCTCCCCCTCTGTTCCAGCCCCTCTGTTTCAGCCCCTCTGTTTAAGCCACTCTGTTTCAGCACCTCTCTTTCAGCCCCTCTTTTTCAGCCCCTCTGTTTCTCGCCCTCTGTTTCAGCCCCTCTGTTTCTCGCCCTCTGTTTCAGCCCCTCTGTTTCAGCCCGTCTGTTTCAGCCACTCTGTTTCTCGCCGTCTGTTTCAGCCCCTCTGTTTCTCACCCTCTGTTTCAGCCCCTCTGATTCAGCCCCTCTGTTTCTCGCCCTCTGTTTCAGCCCCTCTGTTTCTCGCCCTCTGTTTCAGCCCCTCTGTTTCTCGCCCTCTGATTCAGCCCCTCTGTTTCAGCCCCTCTGATTCAGCCCCTCTGTTTCTCGCCCTCTGTTTCAGCCCCTCTGTTTCTCGCCCTCAGTTTCAGCCCCTCTGTTTCTCGCCCTCTGTTTCAGCACCTCTGATTCAGCCCCTCTGTTTCTCGCCCTCTGTTTCAGGCTCTCTGTTTCAGCCCCTCTGATTCAGCCCCTCTGATTCAGACCCTCTGTTTCTCGCCCTCTGTTTCAGACCCACTGTTTCAGCCCCTCTGTTTCAGCCCCTCTGTTTCTCGCCCTCTGTTTCAGCCCCTCTGTTTCTCGCCCTCTGTTTCAGCCCCTCTGTTTCTGCCCCTCTGTTTCTCGCCCTCTGTTTCAGCCCCGCTGTTTCTCGCCCTCTGTTTCAGCCCCGCTGATTCAGCCCCTCTGTTTCAGCCCCTCTGAATCAGCCCCTCTGATTCAGGCCCTCTGTTTCAGCCCCTCTGTTTCAGCCCCTCTGTTTCTCGCCCTCTGTTTCAGCCCCTCTGATTCTCGCCCTCTGTTTCAGCTCCTCTGTTTCTCGCCCTCTGTTTCAGCCCCTCTGATTCAGCCCCTCTGTTTCAGCCGCTCTGATTCAGCCCCTCTGATTCAGCCCCTCTGATTCAACCCCTCTGTTTCTCGCCCTCTGTTTCAGCCCCTCTGTTTCCGCCCCTCTGTTTCTCACCCTCTGTTTCAGCCCCTCTGATTCAGCCCCTCTGATTCAGCCCCTCTGATTCAGCCCCTCTGTTTCCCGCCCCTCTGTTTCAGCCCCTCTGTTTCTCGCCCTCTGTTTCAGACCCGCTGTTTCATCCCCTCTGTTTCAGCCCCTCTGTTTCAGCGCCTCTGTTTCTCGCCCTCTGATTCAGCCCCTCTGTTTCTCGCCCTCTGTTTCAGCCCCTCTGATTCAGACCCTCTGTTTCAGTCCCTCTGTTTCTCCCCCTCTGTTCCAGCCCCTCTGTTTCAGCCCCTCTGTTTAAGCCACTCTGTTTCAGCACCTCTCTTTCAGCCCCTCTTTTTCAGCCCCTCTGTTTCTCGCCCTCTGTTTCAGCCCCTCTGTTTCTCACCCTCTGTTTCAGCCCCTCTGTTTCAGCCCGTCTGTTTCAGCCACTCTGTTTCTCGCCGTCTGTTTCAGCCCCTCTGTTTCTCACCCTCTGTTTCAGCCCCTCTGATTCAGCCCATCTGTTTCTCGCCCTCTGTTTCAGCCCCTCTGTTTCTCGCCCTCTGTTTCAGCCCCTCTGTTTCTCGCCCTCTGATTCAGCCCCTCTGTTTCAGCCCCTCTGATTCAGCCCCTCTGTTTCTCGCCCTCTGTTTCAGCCCCTCTGTTTCTCGCCCTCTGTTTCAGCCCCTCTGTTTCTCGCCCTCTGTTTCAGCACCTCTGATTCAGCCCCTCTGTTTCTCGCCCTCTGTTTCAGGCTCTCTTTTTCAGCCCCTCTGTTTCTCGCCCTCTGTTTCTGCCCCTCTGTTTCTCGCCCTCTGTTTCAGCCCCGCTGTTTCTCGCCCTCTGTTTCAGCCCCGCTGATTCAGCCCCTCTGTTTCAGCCCCTCTGAATCAGCCCCTCTGATTCAGCCCCTCTGTTTCAGCCCCTCTGTTTCAGCCCCTCTGTTTCTCGCCCTCTGTTTCAGCCCCTCTGATTCTCGCCCTCTGTTTCAGCCCCTCTGTTTCTCGCCCTCTGTTTCAGCCCCTCTGATTCAGCCCCTCTGTTTCAGCCCCTCTGATTCAGCCCCTCTGATTCAGCCCCTCTGTTTCTTGCCCTCTGTTTCAGCCCCTCTGTTTCAGCCCCTCTGTTTCAGCCCCTCTGTTTCTCGCCCTCTGTTTCAGCCCCTCTGATTCTCTCCCTCTGTTGCAGCCCCTCTGTTTCAGCCCCTCTGTTTCTCGCACTGAGTTTCTGCCCCTCTGTTTCTCGCCCTCTGTTTCAGCCCCGCTGTTTCTCGCCCTCTGTTTCAGCCCCGCTGATTCAGCCCCTCTGTTTCAGCCCCTCTGAATCAGCCCCTCTGATTCAGCCCCTCTGTTTCAGCCCCTCTGTTTCAGCCCCTCTGTTTCTCGCCCTCTGTTTCAGCCCCTCTGATTCTCGCCCTCTGTTTCAGCCCCTCTGTTTCTTGCCCTCTGTTTCAGCCCCTCTGATTCAGCCCCTTTGTTTCAGCCACTCTGATTCAGCCCCTCTGATTCAGCCCCTCTGCTCAGCCCCTCTGTTTCTCGCCCTCTGTTTCAGCCCCTCTGTTTCAGCCCGTCTGTTTCAGCCCCTCTGTTTCTCACCCTCTGATTCAGCCCCTCTGATTCAGCCCATCTGATTCAGCCCCTCTGATTTAGCCCCTCTGTTTCCCGCCGCTCTGTTTCAGTCCCTCTGTTTCTCGCCCTCTGTTTCAGCCCCTCTGTTTCTCGCCCTCTGTTTCAGCCCCACAGTTTCAGCCCCTCTGTTTCAGCCCCTCTGTTTCAGCCCCTCTGTTTCTCGCGCTCTATTTCTCACCCTCTGTTTCTCGCCCTCTGTTTCCGCCCCTCTGTTTTTCGCCCTCTGTTTCAGCCCCTCTGTTTCTTGCCCTCTGTATCAGGCTCTCTGTTTCAGCGCCTCTGTTTCTCGCCCTCTGTTTTAGCCCCTCTGTTTCTCGCCCTCTGTTTCATCCCCTCTGATTCAGCCCCTCTGTTTCAGCCCCTATGTTTCTCCCGCTCTGTTCCAGCCCCTCTGTTTCAGCCACTCTGTTTCAGCCACTCTGTTTCAGCCCCTCTGTTTCAGCCCCTCGGTTTCAGCCCCTCTGTTTCTCGCCCTCTGTTTCAGCCCCTCTGTTTCTCGCCCACTGTTTCAGCCCCTCTGTTTCAGCCCCTCTGTTTCAGCCACTCTGTTTCTCGCCCTCTGTTTCAGCCCCTCTGTTTCTCACCCTCTGTTTCAGCCCCTCTGATTCAGCCCCTCTGTTTCTCGCCCTCTGTTTCAGCCCCTCTGTTTCTCGCACTCTGTTTCAGCCCCTCTGTTTCAGCCCCTCTGTTTCTCGCCCTCTGTTTCAGGCCCTCTGTTTCTCGCCCTCTGTTTCAGCCCCTCTGATTCAGCCCCTCTGTTTCAGCTCCTCTGTTTCTCCCCCTCTGTTCCAGCCCCTCTGTTTCAGCCCCTCTGTTTCAGCCACTCTGTTTCAGCTCCTCTGTTTCTCCCCCTCTGTTCCAGCCCCTCTGTTTCAGCCCCTCTGTTTCAGCCACTCTGTTTCAGCCGCTCTGATTCAGCCCCTCTGTTTCAGCCCCTCTATTACAGCCCCTCTGTTTCAGCCCCTCTGTTTCTCGCGCTCTATTTCTCACCCTCTGTTTCTCGCCCTCTGTTTCAGCCCCTCTGTTTTTTGCCCTCTGTTTCAGCCCCTCTGTTTCTTGCCCTCTGTATCAGGCTCTCTGTTTCAGCCCCTCTGTTTCTCGCCCTCTGTTTCAGCCCCTCTGATTCTCGCCCTCTGTTTCAGCCCCTCTGTTTCTCGCCCTCTGTTTCAGCCCCTATGATTCAGCCCCTCTGTTTCAGCCCCTCTGATTCAGCCCCTCTGATTCAGCCCCTCTGATTCAGCCCCTCTGTTTCTCGCCCTCTGTTTCAGCCCCTCTGTTTCAGCCCCTCTGTTTCAGCCCCTCTGTTTCTCACCCTCTGTTTCAGCCCCTCTGATTCAGCCCCTCTGATTCTGCCCCTCTGATTCAGCCCCTCTGTTTCCCGCCACTCTGTTACAGCCCCTCTGTTTCTCGCCCTCTGTTTCAGCCCCTCTGTTTCTCGCCCTCTGTTTCAGCCCCACTGTTTCAGCCCCTCTGTTTCAGCCCCTCTGTTTCAGTGCCTCTGTTTCTCGTCCTCTGTTTCAGCCCCTCTGATTCAGCCCCTCTGTTTCAGCCCCTCTGTTTCTCCCCCTCTGTTCCAGACCCTCTGTTTCAGCCCCTCTGTTTCAGCCACTCTGTTTCAGCCCCTCTGTTTCAGCCACTCTGTTTCAGCCACTCTGTTTCAGCCCCTCTGTTTCTCGCCCTCTGTTTCAGCCCCTCTGTTTCTCGCCCTCTGTTTCAGCCCCTCTGTTTCAGCCCGTCTGTTTCAGCCCCTCTGTTTCTCGCCCTCTGTTTCAGCCCCTCTGTTTCTCACCCTCTGTTTCAGCCCCTCTGATTCAGCCCCTCTGTTTCTCGCCCTCTGTTTCAGCCCCTCTGTTTCTCGCCCTCTGTTTCAGCCTCTCTGTTTTAGCCCCTCTGTTTCAGCCCCTCTGATTCTCGCCCTCTGGTTCAGCCCCTCTGTTTCTCGCCCTCTGTTTCAGGCCCTCTGTTTCTCGGCCTCTGTTTCAGCCCCTCTGATTCAGCCCCTCTGTTTCAGCCCCTCTGATTCAGCCCCTCTGTTTCAGCCACTCTGTTTCAGCCCATCTTTTTCAGCCCCTCTGTTTCTCGCCGGCTGTTTCAGCCCCACTGTTTCTCGCCCTCTGTTTCAGCCCCTCTGTTTCTCGCCCTCTGTTTCAGTCCCTCTGTTTCTCGCCCTCTGTTTCAGCCCCTCTGTTTCAGCCCCTCTGTTTCTCGCCCTCTGTTTCTGCCCCTCTGTTTCTCGCCCTCTGTTTCAGCCTCGCTGTTTCTCGCCCTCTGTTTCAGCCCCGCTGATTCAGCCCCTCTGTTTCAGCCCCTCTGAATCAGCCCCTCTGATTCAGCCCCTCTGTTTCAGCCCCTCTGTTTCAGCCCCTCTGTTTCTCGCCCTCTGTTTCAGCCCCTCTGATTCTCGCCCTCTGTTTCAGCCCCTCTGTTTCTCGCCCTCTGTTTTAGCCTATCTGATTCAGCCCCTCTGTAACAGCCCCTCTGATTCAGCCCCTCTGATTCAGCCCCTCTGTTTCTCGCCCTCAGTTTCAGCCCCTCTGTTTCAGCCCCTCTGTTTCTCGCCCTCTGTTTCAGCCACTCTGTTTCTCGCTCTCTGTTTCTCGCCCTCTGTTTCAGCCCCTCTGATTCAGCCCCTCTGTTTCTCGCCCCTGTTTCAGCCCCTCTGTTTCTCGCCCTCTGTTTCAGCCCCTCTGTTTCTCGCCCTCTGTTTCAGCCCCTCTGTTTCAGCCCCTCTGATTCAGCCTCTCTGTTTCTCGCCCTCTGTTTCAGCCCCGCTGTTTCTCACCCTCTGTTTCAGCCCCTCTGTTTCTCGCCCTCTGATCCAGCCGCTCTGTTTCAGTCCGTCTGTTTCAGACCCTCTGTTTCAGCCCCTCTGTTTCTCATCCTCTGTTACTCGCCCTCTGTTTCTTGCCCTCTGTTTCTCACCCGCAGTTTCAGCCCCTTTGTTTCTCGCCCTCTGTTTCAGCCCCTCTGTTTCAGCCCCTCTGATTCAGCCCCTCAGATTCAGCCCCTCTGTTTCTCGCACTCTGTTTCAGCCCCTCTGTTTCAGCCACTCTGTTTCAGCTCCTCTGTTTCAGCCCCTCTGTTTCTCGCCCTCTGTTTCAGCCCCTCTGTTTCTCGCCCTCTGTTTCAGCCCTTCTGTTTCAGCCCCTCTGTTTCAGCCCCTCTGTTTCTCGCCCTCTGTTTCAGCCCCTCTGTTTCTCGCCCTCTGTTTCTCGCCCGCTGTTTCAGCCCCTCTGTTTCAGCCCCTCTGATTCTCACCCTCTGTTTCAGCCCCTCTGTTTCAGCCCCTCTGTTTCAGCCCCTCTGTTTCTCGCCCTCTGTTTCAGCCCCTCTGTTTCTCGCCCTCTGTTCAGCCCCTATGTTTCTCGCCCTCTGTTTCAGCCCCTCTGTTTCTCGCCCTCTGTTTCAGCCCCTCTGTTTCATTCCCTCTGTTTCTCGCCCTCTGTTTCTGCCCCTCTGTTTCTCGCCCTCTGTTTCAGCTCCTCTGTTACTCGCCCTCTGTTTCAGGCCCGCTGATTCAGCCCCTCTGTTTCAGCCCCTCTGTTTCAGCCCCTCTGTTTCTCACCCTCTGTTTCAGCCCCTCTGATTCAGCCCCTCTGATTCAGCCCCTCTGTTTCCCGCCCACTGTTTAAGCCACACTGTTTCTCGCCCTCTGTTTCTCGCCCTCTGTTTCAGCCCCTCTGATTCAGCCCCTCTGTTTCTCGCCCTCTGTTTCAGCCCCTCTGTTTCTCGCCCTCTGTTTCAGCCCCTCTGTTTCAGCCCCTCTGATTCAGCCCTCTGTTTCTCGCCCTCTGTTTCAGCCCATCTGATTCTCGCCCTCTGTTTCAGCCCCTCTGATTCTCGCCCTCTGTTTCAGCCCCTCTGATTCAACCCCTCTGTTTCAGCCCCTCTGATTCAGCCCCTCTGATTCAGCCCCTCTGTTTCAGCCCCTCTGTTTCTCACCCTCTGTTTCAGCCCCTCTGATTCAGCACCTCTGATTCAGCCCCTCTGATTCAGCCCCTCTGTTTCAGCGCCTCTGATTCAGCCCCTCTGATTCAGCCCCTCTGTTTCTCGCCCTCTCTTTCAGCCCCTCTGTTTCAGCCCCTCTGATTCAGCCCCTCTGTTTCAGTCCCTCTGTTTCTCCCCCTCTGTTCCAGCCCCTCTGTTTCAGCCCCTCTGTTTAAGAACTCTGTTTCAGCCCCTCTCTTTCAGCCCCTCTGTTTCAGCCCCTCTGTTTCTCGCCCTCTGTTTCAGCCCCTCTGTTTCTCGCCCTCTGTTTCAGCCCCTCTGTTTCAGCCACTCTGTTTCTCGCCGTCTGTTTCAGCCCCTCTGATTCTCACCCTCTGTTTCAGCCCCTCTGATTCAGCCCCTCTGTTTCTCGCCCTCTGTTTCAGCCCCTCTGTTTCTCGCCCTCTGTTTCAGCCCCTCTGTTTCTCGCAATCTGTTTCAGCCCCTCTGTTTCTCGCCCTCTGTTTCAGCCCCTCTGTTTCAGCCCGTCTGTTTCAGCCCCTCTGTTTCTCGCCCTCTGTTTCAGCCCCTCTGTTTCTCACCCTCTGTTTCAGCACCTCTGATTCAGCCCCTCTGTTTCTCGCCCTCTGTTTCAGCCCCTCTGTTTCTCGCCCTCTGTTTCAGCCCCTCTGTTTCTCGCCCTCTGTTTCAGCCCCTCTGTTTTAGCCCCTCTGTTTCAGCCCCTCTGATTCTCGCCCTCTGGTTCAGCCCCTCTGTTTCTCGCCCTCTGTTTCAGGCCCTCTGTTTCTCGGCCTCTGTTTCAGCCCCTCTGATTCAGCCCCTCTGTTTCAGCCCCTCTGATTCAGCCCCTCTGTTTCAGCCACTCTGTTTCAGCCCATCTTTTTCAGCCCCTCTGTTTCTCGCTGGCTGTTTCAGCCCCACTGTTTCTCGCCCTCTGTTTCAGCCCCTCTGTTTCTCGCCCTCTGTTTCAGTCCCTCTGTTTCTCGCCCTCTGTTTCAGCCCCTCTGTTTCAGCCCCTCTGTTTCTCGCCCTCTGTTTCTGCCCCTCTGTTTCTCGCCCTCTGTTTCAGCCTCGCTGTTTCTCGCCCTCTGTTTCAGCCCCGCTGATTCAGCCCCTCTGTTTCAGCCCCTCTGAATCAGCCCCTCTGATTCAGCCCCTCTGTTTCAGCCCCTCTGTTTCAGCCCCTCTGTTTCTCGCCCTCTGTTTCATCCCCTCTGATTCTCGCCCTCTGTTTCAGCCCCTCTGTTTCTCGCCCTCTGTTTTAGCCTATCTGATTCAGCCCCTCTGTAACAGCCCCTCTGATTCAGCCCCTCTGATTCAGCCCCTCTGTTTCTCGCCCTCAGTTTCAGCCCCTCTGTTTCAGCCCCTCTGTTTCTCGCCCTCTGTTTCAGCCACTCTGTTTCTCGCTCTCTGTTTCTCGCCCTCTGTTTCAGCCCCTCTGATTCAGCCCCTCTGTTTCTCGCCCCTGTTTCAGCCCCTCTGTTTCTCGCCCTCTGTTTCAGCCCCTCTGTTTCTCGCCCTCTGTTTCAGCCCCTCTGTTTCAGCCCATCTGATTCAGCCTCTCTATTTCTCGCCCTCTGTTTCAGCCCCGCTGTTTCTCACCCTCTGTTTCAGCCCCTCTGTTTCTCGCCCTCTGTTCCAGCCGCTCTGTTTCAGTCCGTCTGTTTCAGACCCTCTGTTTCAGCCCCTCTGTTTCTCATCCTCTGTTACTCGCCCTCTGTTTCAGCCCCTCTGTTTTTCGCCCTCTGTTTCAGCCCCTCTGTTTCTCACCCTCTGTTTCAGGCTCTCTGTTTCAGCCCCTCTGTTTCTTGCCCTCTGTTTCTCACCCGCTGTTTCAGCCCCTTTGTTTCTCGCCCTCTGTTTCAGCCCCTCTGTTTCAGCCCCTCTGATTCAGCCCCTCAGATTCAGCCCCTCTGTTTCTCGCACTCTGTTTCAGCCCCTCTGTTTCAGCCACTCTGTTTCAGCTCCTCTGTTTCAGCCCCTCTGTTTCTCGCCCTCTGTTTCAGCCCCTCTGTTTCTCGCCCTCTGTTTCAGCCCTCCTGTTTCAGCCCCTCTGTTTCAGCCCCTCTGTTTCTCGCCCTCTGTTTCAGCCCCTCTGTTTCTCGCCCTCTGTTTCTCGCCCGCTGTTTCAGCCCCTCTGGTTCAGCCCCTCTGATTCTCACCCTCTGTTTCAGCCCCTCTGTTTCAGCCCCTCTGTTTCTCGCCCTCTGTTTCAGCCCCTCTGTTTCTCGCCCTCTGTTCAGCCCCTATGTTTCTCGCCCTCTGTTTCAGCCCCTCTGTTTCTCGCCCTCTGTTTCAGCCCCTCTGTTTCATTCCCTCTGTTTCTCGCCCTCTGTTTCTGCCCCTCTGTTTCTCGCCCTCTGTTTCAGCTCCTCTGTTTCTCGCCCTCTGTTTCAGGCCCGCTGATTCAGCCCCTCTGTTTCAGCCCCTCTGTTTCAGCCCCTCTGTTTCAGCCCCTCTGTTTCTCACCCTCTGTTTCAGCCCCTCTGATTCAGCCCCTCTGATTCAGCCCCTCTGTTTCCCGCCCACTGTTTAAGCCACACTGTTTCTTGCCCTCTGTTTCTCGCCCTCTGTTTCAGCCCCTCTGATTCAGCCCCTCTGTTTCTCGCCCTCTGTTTCAGCCCCTCTGTTTCTCGCCCTCTGTTTCAGCCCCTCTGTTTCTCGCCCTCTGTTTCAGGCCCTCTGTTTCTCGCCCTCTGGTTCAGCCCCTCTGTTTCTCGCCCTCTGTTTCAGGCCCTCTGTTTCTCGGCCTCTGTTTCAGCCCCTCTGTTTCATCCCCTCTGTTTCTCGCCCTCTGTTTCAGCCCCTCTGTTTCTCGCCCTCTGTTTCAGCCCCTCTGTTTTAGCCCCTCTGTTTCAGCCCCTCTGATTCTCGCCCTCTGGTTCAGCCCCTCTGTTTCTCGCCCTCTGTTTCAGGCCCTCTGTTTCTCGGCCTATGTTTCAGCCCCTCTGATTCAGCCCCTCTGTTTCAGCCCCTCTGATTCAGCCCCTCTGTTTCAGCCACTCTGTTTCAGCCCATCTTTTTCAGCCCCTCTGTTTCTCGCCGGCTGTTTCAGCCCCACTGTTTCTCGCCCTCTGTTTCAGCCCCTCTGTTTCTCGCCCTCTGTTTCAGTCCCTCTGTTTCTCGCCCTCTGTTTCAGCCCCTCTGTTTCAGCCCCTCTGTTTCTCGCCCTCTGTTTCAGCCTCGCTGTTTCTCGCCCTCTGTTTCAGCCCCGCTGATTCAGCCCCTCTGTTTCAGCCCCTCTGAATCAGCCCCTCTGATTCAGCCCCTGTGTTTCAGCCCCTCTGTTTCAGCCCCTCTGTTTCTCGCCCTCTGTTTCAGCCCCTCTGATTCTCGCCCTCTGTTTCAGCCCCTCTGTTTCTCGCCCTCTGTTTTAGCCTATCTGATTCAGCCCCTCTGTAACAGCCCCTCTGATTCAGCCCCTCTGATTCAGCCCCTCTGTTTCTCGCCCTCAGTTTCAGCCCCTCTGTTTCAGCCCCTCTGTTTCTCGCCCTCTGTTTCAGCCACTCTGTTTCTCGCTCTCTGTTTCTCGCCCTCTGTTTCAGCCCCTCTGATTCAGCCCCTCTGTTTCTCGCCCCTGTTTCAGCCCCTCTGTTTCTCGCCCTCTGTTTCAGCCCCTCTGTTTCTCGCCCTCTGTATCAGCCCCTCTGTTTCAGCCCCTCTGATTCAGCCTCTCTGTTTCTCGCCCTCTGTTTCAGCCCCGCTGTTTCTCACCCTCTGTTTCAGCCCCTCTGTTTCTCGCCCTCTGATCCAGCCGCTCTGTTTCAGTCCGTCTGTTTCAGACCCTCTGTTTCAGCCCCTCTGTTTCTCATCCTCTGTTACTCGCCCTCTGTTTCTTGCCCTCTGTTTCTCACCCGCAGTTTCAGCCCCTTTGTTTCTCGCCCTCTGTTTCAGCCCCTCTGTTTCAGCCCCTCTGATTCAGCCCCTCAGATTCAGCCCCTCTGTTTCTCGCACTCTGTTTCAGCCCCTCTGTTTCAGCCACTCTGTTTCAGCTCCTCTGTTTCAGCCCCTCCGTTTCTCGCCCTCTGTTTCAGCCCCTCTGTTTCTCGCCCTCTGTTTCAGCCCTTCTGTTTCAGCCCCTCTGTTTCAGCCCCTCTGTTTCTCGCCCTCTGTTTCAGCCCCTCTGTTTCTCGCCCTCTGTTTCTCGCCCGCTGTTTCAGCCCCTCTGTTTCAGCCCCTCTGATTCTCACCCTCTGTTTCAGCCCCTCTGTTTCAGCCCCTCTGTTTCAGCCCCTCTGTTTCTCGCCCTCTGTTTCAGCCCCTCTGTTTCTCGCCCTCTGTTCAGCCCCTATGTTTCTCGCCCTCTGTTTCAGCCCCTCTGTTTCTCGCCCTCTGTTTCAGCCCCTCTGTTTCATTCCCTCTGTTTCTCGCCCTCTGTTTCTGCCCCTCTGTTTCTCGCCCTCTGTTTCAGCTCCTCTGTTACTCGCCCTCTGTTTCAGGCCCGCTGATTCAGCCCCTCTGTTTCAGCCACTCTGTTTCAGCCCCTCTGTTTCTCACCCTCTGTTTCAGCCCCTCTGATTCAGCCCCTCTGATTCAGCCCCTCTGTTTCCCGCCCACTGTTTAAGCCACACTGTTTCTCGCCCTCTGTTTCTCGCCCTCTGTTTCAGCCCCTCTGATTCAGCCCCTCTGTTTCTCGCCCTCTGTTTCAGCCCCTCTGTTTCTCGCCCTCTGTTTCAGCCCCTCTGTTTCAGCCCCTCTGATTCAGCCCCTCTGTTTCTCGCCCTCTGTTTCAGCCCATCTGATTCTCGCCCTCTGTTTCAGCCCCTCTGATTCTCGCCCTCTGTTTCAGCCCCTCTGATTCAGCCCCTCTGTTTCAGCCCCTCTGATTCAGCCCCTCTGATTCAGCCCCTCTGCTTCAGCCCCTATGTTTCTCGCCCTCTGTTTCAGCCCCTCTGTTTCAGCCCCTCTGTTTCAGCCCCTCTGTTTCTCACCCTCTGTTTCAGCCCCTCTGATTCAGCACCTCTGATTCAGCCCCTCTGATTCAGCCCCTCTGTTTCAGCGCCTCTGATTCAGCCCCTCTTATTCAGCCCCTCTGTTTCTCGCCCTCTCTTTCAGCCCCTCTGATTCAGCCCCTCTGATTCAGCCCCTCTGTTTCAGTCCCTCTGTTTCTCCCCCTCTGTTCCAGCCCCTCTGTTTCAGCCCCTCTGTTTAAGCCACTCTGTTTCAGCCCCTCTCTTTCAGCCCCTCTGTTTCAGCCCCTCTGTTTCTCGCCCTCTGTTTCAGCCCCTCTGTTTCTCGCCCTCTGTTTCAGCCCCTCTGTTTCAGCCCGTCTGTTTCAGCCACTCTGTTTCTCGCCGTCTGTTTCAGCCCCTCTGTTTCTCACCCTCTGTTTCAGCCCCTCTGATTCAGCCCCTCTGTTTCTCGCCCTCTGTTTCAGCCCCTCTGTTTCTCGCCCTCTGTTTCAGCCCCTCTGTTTCTCGCCCTCTGTTTCAGCCCCTCTGTTTCTCGCCCTCTGTTTCAGCCCCTCTGTTTCAGCCCGTCTGTTTCAGCCCCTCTGTTTCTCGCCCTCTGTTTCAGCCCCTCTGTTTCTCACCCTCTGTTTCAGCCCCTCTGATTCAGCCCCTCTGTTTCTCGCCCTCTGTTTCAGCCCCTCTGTTTCTCGCCCTCTGTTTCAGCCCCTCTGTTTCTCGCCCTCTGTTTCAGCCCCTCTGTTTTAGCCCCTCTGTTTCAGCCCCTCTGATTCTCGCCCTCTGGTTCAGCCCCTCTGTTTCTCGCCCTCTGTTTCAGGCCCTCTGTTTCTCGGCCTCTGTTTCAGCCCCTCTGATTCAGCCCCTCTGTTTCAGCCCCTCTGATTCAGCCCCTCTGTTTCAGCCACTCTGTTTCAGCCCATCTTTTTCAGCCCCTCTGTTTCTCGCCGGCTGTTTCAGCCCCACTGTTTCTCGCCCTCTGTTTCAGCCCCTCTGTTTCTCGCCCTCTGTTTCAGTCACTCTGTTTCTCGCCCTCTGTTTCAGCCCCTCTGTTTCAGCCCCTCTGTTTCTCGCCCTCTGTTTCTGCCCCTCTGTTTCTCGCCCTCTGTTTCAGCCTCGCTGTTTCTCGCCCTCTGTTTCAGCCCCGCTGATTCAGCCCCTCTGTTTCAGCCCCTCTGAATCAGCCCCTCTGATTCAGCCCCTCTGTTTCAGCCCCTCTGATTCTCGCCCTCTGTTTCAGCCCCTCTGTTTCTCGCCCTCTGTTTTAGCCTATCTGATTCAGCCCCGCTGTAACAGCCCCTCTGATTCAGCCCCTCTGATTCAGCCCCTCTGTTTCTCGCCCTCAGTTTCAGCCCCTCTGTTTCAGCCCCTCTGTTTCTCGCCCTCTGTTTCAGCCACTCTGTTTCTCGCTCTCTGTTTCTCGCCCTCTGTTTCAGCCCCTCTGATTCAGCCCCTCTGTTTCTCGCCCCTGTTTCAGCCCCTCTGTTTCTCGCCCTCTGTTTCAGCCCCTCTGTTTCTCGCCCTCTGTTTCAGCCCCTCTGTTTCAGCCCATCTGATTCAGCCTCTCTATTTCTCGCCCTCTGTTTCAGCCCCGCTGTTTCTCACCCTCTGTTTCAGCCCCTCTGTTTCTCGCCCTCTGTTCCAGCCGCTCTGTATCAGTCCGTCTGTTTCAGACCCTCTGTTTCAGCCCCTCTGTTTCTCATCCTCTGTTACTCGCCCTCTGTTTCAGCCCCTCTGTTTTTCGCCCTCTGTTTCAGCCCCTCTGTTTCTCACCCTCTGTTTCAGGCTCTCTGTTTCAGCCCCTCTGTTTCTTGCCCTCTGTTTCTCACCCGCTGTTTCAGCCCCTTTGTTTCTCGCCCTCTGTTTCAGCCCCTCTGTTTCAGCCCCTCTGATTCAGCCCCTCAGATTCAGCCCCTCTGTTTCTCGCACTCTGTTTCAGCCCCTCTGTTTCAGCCACTCTGTTTCAGCTCCTCTGTTTCAGCCCCTCTGTTTCTCGCCCTCTGTTTCAGCCCTCCTGTTTCAGCCCCTCTGTTTCAGCCCCTCTGTTTCTCGCCCTCTGTTTCAGCCCCTCTGTTTCTCGCCCTCTGTTTCTCGCCCGCTGTTTCAGCCCCTCTGTTTCAGCCCCTCTGATTCTCACCCTCTGTTTCAGCCCCTCTGTTTCAGCCCCTCTGTTTCTCGCCCTCTGTTTCAGCCCCTCTGTTTCTCGCCCTCTGTTCAGCCCCTATGTTTCTCGCCATCTGTTTCAGCCCCTCTGTTTCTCGCCCTCTGTTTCAGCCACTCTGTTTCATTCCCTCTGTTTCTCGCCCTCTGTTTCTGCCCCTCTGTTTCTCGCCCTCTGTTTCAGCTCCTCTGTTTCTCGCCCTCTGTTTCAGGCCCGCTGATTCAGCCCCTCTGTTTCCCGCCCACTGTTTAAGCCACACTGTTTCTCGCCCTCTGTTTCTCGCCCTCTGTTTCAGCCCCTCTGATTCAGCCCCTCTGTTTCTCGCCCTCTGTTTCAGCCCCTCTGTTTCTCGCCCTCTGTTTCAGCCCCTCTGTTTCAGCCCCTCTGATTCAGCCCCTCTGTTTCTCGCCCTCTGTTTCAGCCCATCTGATTCTCGCCCTCTGTTTCAGCCCCTCTGATTCTCGCCCTCTGTTTCAGCCCCTCTGATTCAGCCCCTCTGTTTCAGCCCCTCTGATTCAGCCCCTCTGATTCAGCCCCTCTGCTTCAGCCCCTATGTTTCTCGCCCTCTGTTTCAGCCCCTCTGTTTCAGCCCCTTTGTTTCAGCCCCTCTGTTTCTCACCCTCTGTTTCAGCCCCTCTGATTCAGCACCTCTGATTCAGCCCCTCTGATTCAGCCCCTCTGTTTCAGCGCCTCTGATTCAGCCCCTCTGATTCAGCCCCTCTGTTTCTTGCCCTCTCTTTCAGCCCCTCTGTTTCAGCCCCTCTGATTCAGCCCCTCTGTTTCAGTCCCTCTGTTTCTCCCCCTCTGTTCCAGCCCCTCTGATTCAGCCCCTCTGATTCAGCCCCTCTGCTTCAGCCCCTATGTTTCTCGCCCTCTGTTTCAGCCCCTCTGTTTTTCGCCCTCTGTTTCAGCCCCTCTGTTTCTCACCCTCTGTTTCAGGCTCTCTGTTTCAGCCCCTCTGTTTCTTGCCCTCTGTTTCTCACCCGCTGTTTCAGCCCCTTTGTTTCTCGCCCTCTGTTTCAGCCCCTCTGTTTCAGCCCCTCTGATTCAGCCCCTCAGATTCAGCCCCTCTGTTTCTCGCACTCTGTTTCAGCCCCTCTGTTTCAGCCACTCTGTTTCAGCTCCTCTGTTTCAGCCCCTCTGTTTCTCGCCCTCTGTTTCAGCCCTCCTGTTTCAGCCCCTCTGTTTCAGCCCCTCTGTTTCTCGCCCTCTGTTTCAGCCCCTCTGTTTCTCGCCCTCTGTTTCTCGCCCGCTGTTTCAGCCCCTCTGTTTCAGCCCCTCTGATTCTCACCCTCTGTTTCAGCCCCTCTGTTTCAGCCCCTCTGTTGCTCGCCCTCTGTTTCAGCCCCTCTGTTTCTCGCCCTCTGTTCAGCCCCTATGTTTCTCGCCCTCTGTTTCAGCCCCTCTGTTTCTCGCCCTCTGTTTCAGCCCCTCTGTTTCATTCCCTCTGTTTCTCGCCCTCTGTTTCTGCCCCTCTGTTTCTCGCCCTCTGTTTCAGCTCCTCTGTTTCTCGCCCTCTGTTTCAGGCCCGCTGATTCAGCCCCTCTGTTTCAGCCCCTCTGTTTCAGCCCCTCTGTTTCAGCCCCTCTGTTTCTCACCCTCTGTTTCAGCCCCTCTGATTCAGCCCCTCTGATTCAGCCCCTCTGTTTCCCGCCCACTGTTTAAGCCACACTGTTTCTCGCCCTCTGTTTCTCGCCCTCTGTTTCAGCCCCTCTGATTCAGCCCCTCTGTTTCTCGCCCTCTGTTTCTGCCCCTCTGTTTCTCGCCCTCTGTTTCAGCCCCGCTGTTTCTCGCCCTCTGTTTCAGCCCCGCTGATTCAGCCCCTCTGTTTCAGCCCCTCTGAATCAGCCCCTCTGATTCAGCCCCTCTGTTTCAGCCCCTCTGTTTCAGCCCCTCTGTTTCTCGCCCTCTGTTTCAGCCCCTCTGATTCTCGCCCTCTGTTTCAGCCCCTCTGTTCCTCGCCCTCTGTTTCAGCCCCTCTGATTCAACCCCTCTGATTCAGCCCCGCTGATTCAGCCCCTCTGTTTCTTGCCCTCTGTTTCAGCCCCTCTGTTTCAGCCCCTCTGTTTCAGCCCCTCTGTTTCTCGCCCTCTGTTTCAGCCCCTCTGATTCTCTCCCTCTGTTGCAGCCTCTCTGTTTCAGCCCCTCTGTTTCTCGCACTCAGTTTCTGCCCCTCTGTTTCTCGCCCTCTGTTTCAGCCCAGCTGTTTCTCGCCCTCTGTTTCAGCCCCGCTGATTCAGCCCCTCTGTTTCAGCCCCTCTGAATCAGCCCCTCTGATTCAGCCCCTCTGTTTCAGCCCCTCTGTTTCTCGCCCTCTGTTTCAGCCCCTCTGATTCTCGCCCTCTGTTTCAGCCCCTCTGTTTCTTGCCCTCTGTTTCAGCCCCTCTGATTCAGCCCCTCTGTTTCCGCCCCTCTGATTCAGCACCTCTGATTCAGCCCCTCTGCTCAGCCCCTCTGTTTCTCGCCCTCTGTTTCAGCCCCTCTGTTTCAGCCCCTCTGTTTCAGCCCCTCTGTTTCTCACCCTCTGATTCAGCCCCTCTGTTTCAGCCCCTCTGTTTCTCACCCTCTGTTTCAGCCCCTCTGTTTCTCACCCTCTGTTTCAGCCCCTCTGATTCAGCCTCTCTGTTTCTCGCCCTCTGTTTCAGCCCCTCTGTTTTAGCCCCTCTGTTTCAGCCCCTCTGATTCTCGCCCTCTGTTTCAGCCCCTCTGTTTCTCGCCCTCTGTTTCAGGCCCTCTGTTTCTCGGCCTCTGTTTCAGCCCCTCTGATTCAGCCCCTCTGTTTCAGCCCCTCTGATTCAGCCCCTCTGTTTCAGCCACTCTGTTTCAGCCCATCTTTTTCAGCCCCTCTGTTTCTCGCCGGCTGTTTCAGCCCCACTGTTTCTCGCCCTCTGTTTCAGCCCCTCTGTTTCTCGCCCTCTGTTTCATTCCCTCTGTTTCTCGCCCTCTGTTTCAGCCCCTCTGTTTCAGCCCCTCTGTTTCTCGCCCTCTGTTTCTGCCCCTCTGTTTCAGCCCCTCTGATTCAGCCTCTCTGTTTCTCGCCCTCTGTTTCAGCCCCGCTGTTTCTCACCCTCTGTTTCAGCCCCTCTGTTTCTCGCCCTCTGATCCAGCCGCTCTGTTTCAGTCCGTCTGTTTCAGACCCTCTGTTTCAGCCCCTCTGTTTCTCATCCTCTGTTACTCGCCCTCTGTTTCTTGCCCTCTGTTTCTCACCCGCAGTTTCAGCCCCTTTGTTTCTCGCCCTCTGTTTCAGCCCCTCTGTTTCAGCCCCTCTGATTCAGCCCCTCAGATTCAGCCCCTCTGTTTCTCGCACTCTGTTTCAGCCCCTCTGTTTCAGCCACTCTGTTTCAGCTCCTCTGTTTCAGCCCCTCCGTTTCTCGCCCTCTGTTTCAGCCCCTCTGTTTCTCGCCCTCTGTTTCAGCCCTTCTGTTTCAGCCCCTCTGTTTCAGCCCCTCTGTTTCTCGCCCTCTGTTTCAGCCCCTCTGTTTCTCGCCCTCTGTTTCTCGCCCGCTGTTTCAGCCCCTCTGTTTCAGCCCCTCTGATTCTCACCCTCTGTTTCAGCCCCTCTGTTTCAGCCCCTCTGTTTCAGCCCCTCTGTTTCTCGCCCTCTGTTTCAGCCCCTCTGTTTCTCGCCCTCTGTTCAGCCCCTATGTTTCTCGCCCTCTGTTTCAGCCCCTCTGTTTCTCGCCCTCTGTTTCAGCCCCTCTGTTTCATTCCCTCTGTTTCTCGCCCTCTGTTTCTGCCCCTCTGTTTCTCGCCCTCTGTTTCAGCTCCTCTGTTACTCGCCCTCTGTTTCAGGCGCGCTGATTCAGCCCCTCTGTTTCAGCCCCTCTGTTTCAGCCCCTCTGTTTCAGCCCCTCTGTTTCTCACCCTCTGTTTCAGCCCCTCTGATTCAGCCCCTCTGATTCAGCCCCTCTGTTTCCCGCCCACTGTTTAAGCCACACTGTTTCTCGCCCTCTGTTTCTCGCCCTCTGTTTCAGCCCCTCTTATTCAGCCCCTCTGTTTCTCGCCCTCTGTTTCAGCCCCTCTGTTTCTCGCCCTCTGTTTCAGCCCCTCTGTTTCAGCCCCTCTGATTCAGCCCCTCTGTTTCTCGCCCTCTGTTTCAGCCCATCTGATTCTCGCCCTCTGTTTCAGCCCCTCTGATTCTCGCCCTCTGTTTCAGCCCCTCTGATTCAGCCCCTCTGTTTCAGCCCCGCTGATTCAGCCCCTCTGATTCAGCCCCTCTGCTTCAGCCCCTATGTTTCTCGCCCTCTGTTTCAGCCCCTCTGTTTCAGCCCCTCTGTTTCAGCCCCTCTGTTTCTCACCCTCTGTTTCAGCCCCTCTGATTCAGCACCTCTGATTCAGCCCCTCTGATTCAGCCCCTCTGTTTCAGCGCCTCTGATTCAGCCCCTCTGATTCAGCCCCTCTGTTTCTCGCCCTCTCTTTCAGCCCCTCTGTTTCAGCCCCTCTGATTCAGCCCCTCTGTTTCAGTCCCTCTGTTTCTCCCCCTCTGTTCCAGCCCCTCTGTTTCAGCCCCTCTGTTTAAGCCACTCTGTTTCAGCCCCTCTCTTTCAGCCCCTCTGTTTCAGCCCCTCTGTTTCTCGCCCTCTGTTTCAGCCCCGCTGATTCAGCCCCTCTGTTTCAGCCCCTCTGAATCAGCCCCTCTGATTCAGCCCCTCTGTTTCAGCCCCTCTGTTTCAGCCCCTCTGTTTCTCGCCCTCTGTTTCAGCCCCTCTGATTCTCGCCCTCTGTTTCAGCCCCTCTGTTCCTCGCCCTCTGTTTCAGCCCCTCTGATTCAACCCCTCTGTTTCAGCCCCTCTGATTCAGCCCCGCTGATTCAGCCCCTCTGTTTCTTGCCCTCTGTTTCAGCCCCTCTGTTTCAGCCCCTCTGTTTCAGCCCCTCTGTTTCTCGCCCTCTGTTTCAGCCCCTCTGATTCTCTCCCTCTGTTGCAGCCTCTCTGTTTCAGCCCCTCTGTTTCTCGCACTCAGTTTCTGCCCCTCTGTTTCTCGCCCTCTGTTTCAGCCCAGCTGTTTCTCGCCCTCTGTTTCAGCCCTGCTGATTCAGCCCCTCTGTTTCAGCCCCTCTGAATCAGCCCCTCTGATTCAGCCCCTCTGTTTCAGCCCCTCTGTTTCTCGCCCTCTGTTTCAGCCCCTCTGATTCTCGCCCTCTGTTTCAGCCCCTCTGTTTCTTGCCCTCTGTTTCAGCCCCTCTGATTCAGCCCCTCTGTTTCCGCCCCTCTGATTCAGCACCTCTGATTCAGCCCCTCTGCTCAGCCCCTCTGTTTCTCGCCCTCTGTTTCAGCCCCTCTGTTTCAGCCCCTCTGTTTCTCACCCTCTGATTCAGCCCCTCTGTTTCAGCCCCTCTGTTTCTCACCCTCTGTTTCAGCCCCTCTGTTTCTCACCCTCTGTTTCAGCCCCTCTGATTCAGCCTCTCTGTTTCTCGCCCTCTGTTTCAGCCCCTCTGTTTTAGCCCCTCTGTTTCAGCCCCTCTGATTCTCGCCCTCTGGTTCAGCCCCTCTGTTTCTCGCCCTCTGTTTCAGGCCCTCTGTTTCTCGGCCTCTGTTTCAGCCCCTCTGATTCAGCCCCTCTGTTTCAGCCCCTCTGATTCAGCCCCTCTGTTTCAGCCACTCTGTTTCAGCCCATCTTTTTCAGCCCCTCTGTTTCTCGCCGGCTGTTTCAGCCCCACTGTTTCTCGCCCTCTGTTTCAGCCCCTCTGTTTCTCGCCCTCTGTTTCATTCCCTCTGTTTCTCGCCCTCTGTTTCAGCCCCTCTGTTTCAGCCCCTCTGTTTCTCGCCCTCTGTTTCTGCCCCTCTGTTTCAGCCCCTCTGATTCAGCCTCTCTGTTTCTCGCCCTCTGTTTCAGCCCCGCTGTTTCTCACCCTCTGTTTCAGCCCCTCTGTTTCTCGCCCTCTGATCCAGCCGCTCTGTTTCAGTCCGTCTGTTTCAGACCCTCTGTTTCAGCCCCTCTGTTTCTCATCCTCTGTTACTCGCCCTCTGTTTCTTGCCCTCTGTTTCTCACCCGCAGTTTCAGCCCCTTTGTTTCTCGCCCTCTGTTTCAGCCCCTCTGTTTCAGCCCCTCTGATTCAGCCCCTCAGATTCAGCCCCTCTGTTTCTCGCACTCTGTTTCAGCCCCTCTGTTTCAGCCACTCTGTTTCAGCTCCTCTGTTTCAGCCCCTCCGTTTCTCGCCCTCTGTTTCAGCCCCTCTGTTTCTCGCCCTCTGTTTCAGCCCTTCTGTTTCAGCCCCTCTGTTTCAGCCCCTCTGTTTCTCGCCCTCTGTTTCAGCCCCTCTGTTTCTCGCCCTCTGTTTCTCGCCCGCTGTTTCAGCCCCTCTGTTTCAGCCCCTCTGATTCTCACCCTCTGTTTCAGCCCCTCTGTTTCAGCCCCTCTGTTTCAGCCCCTCTGTTTCTCGCCCTCTGTTTCAGCCCCTCTGTTTCTCGCCCTCTGTTCAGCCCCTATGTTTCTCGCCCTCTGTTTCAGCCCCTCTGTTTCTCGCCCTCTGTTTCAGCCCCTCTGTTTCATTCCCTCTGTTTCTCGCCCTCTGTTTCTGCCCCTCTGTTTCTCGCCCTCTGTTTCAGCTCCTCTGTTACTCGCCCTCTGTTTCAGGCGCGCTGATTCAGCCCCTCTGTTTCAGCCCCTCTGTTTCAGCCCCTCTGTTTCAGCCCCTCTGTTTCTCACCCTCTGTTTCAGCCCCTCTGATTCAGCCCCTCTGATTCAGCCCCTCTGTTTCCCGCCCACTGTTTAAGCCACACTGTTTCTCGCCCTCTGTTTCTCGCCCTCTGTTTCAGCCCCTCTGATTCAGCCCCTCTGTTTCTCGCCCTCTGTTTCAGCCCCTCTGTTTCTCGCCCTCTGTTTCAGCCCCTCTGTTTCAGCCCCTCTGATTCAGCCCCTCTGTTTCTCGCCCTCTGTTTCAGCCCATCTGATTCTCGCCCTCTGTTTCAGCCCCTCTGATTCTCGCCCTCTGTTTCAGCCCCTCTGATTCAGCCCCTCTGTTTCAGCCCCGCTGATTCAGCCCCTCTGATTCAGCCCCTCTGCTTCAGCCCCTATGTTTCTCGCCCTCTGTTTCAGCCCCTCTGTTTCAGCCCCTCTGTTTCAGCCCCTCTGTTTCTCACCCTCTGTTTCAGCCCATCTGATTCAGCACCTCTGATTCAGCCCCTCTGATTCAGCCCCTCTGTTTCAGCGCCTCTGATTCAGCCCCTCTGATTCAGCCCCTCTGTTTCTCGCCCTCTCTTTCAGCCCCTCTGTTTCAGCCCCTCTGATTCAGCCCCTCTGTTTCAGTCCCTCTGTTTCTCCCCCTCTGTTCCAGCCCCTCTGTTTCAGCCCCTCTGTTTAAGCCACTCTGTTTCAGCCCCTCTCTTTCAGCCCCTCTGTTTCAGCCCCTCTGTTTCTCGCCCTCTGTTTCAGCCCCTCTGTTTCTCGCCCTCTGTTTCAGCCCCTCTGTTTCAGCCCGTCTGTTTCAGCCACTCTGTTTCTCGCCGTCTGTTTCAGCGCCTCTGTTTCTCACCCTCTGTTTCAGCCCCTCTGATTCAGCCCCTCTGTTTCTCGCGCTCTGTTTCAGCCCCTCTGTTTCTCGCCCTCTGTTTCAGCCCCTCTGTGTCTCGCCCTCTGTTTCAGCCCCTCTGTTTCTCGCCCTCTGTTTCAGCCCCTCTGTTTCAGCCCGTCTGTTTCAGCCCCTCTGTTTCTCGCCCTCTGTTTCAGCCCCTCTGTTTCTCACCCTCTGTTTCAGCCCCTCTGATTCAGCCCCTCTGTTTCTCGCCCTCTGTTTCAGCCCCTCTGTTTCTCGCCCTCTGTTTCAGCCCCTCTGTTTCTCGCCCTCTGTTTCAGCCCCTCTGTTTTAGCCCCTCTGTTTCAGCCCCTCTGATTCTCGCCCTCTGGTTCAGCCCCTCTGTTTCTCGCCCTCTGTTTCAGGCCCTCTGTTTCTCGGCCTCTGTTTCAGCCCCTCTGATTCAGCCCCTCTGTTTCAGCCCCTCTGATTCAGCCCCTCTGTTTCAGCCACTCTGTTTCAGCCCATCTTTTTCAGCCCCTCTGTTTCTCGCCGGCTGTTTCAGCCCCACTGTTTCTCGCACTCTGTTTCAGCCCCTCTGTTTCTCGCCCTCTGTTTCAGTCCCTCTGTTTCTCGCCCTCTGTTTCAGCCCCTCTGTTTCAGCCCCTCTGTTTCTCGCCCTCTGTTTCTGCCCCTCTGTTTCTCGCCCTCTGTTTCAGCCTCGCTGTTTCTCGCCCTCTGTTTCAGCCCCGCTGATTCAGCCCCTCTGTTTCAGCCCCTCTGAATCAGCCCCTCTGATTCAGCCCCTCTGTTTCAGCCCCTCTGTTTCAGCCACTCTGTTTCTCGCCCTCTGTTTCAGCCCCTCTGATTCTCGCCCTCTGTTTCAGCCCCTCTGTTTCTCGCCCTCTGTTTTAGCCTATCTGATTCAGCCCCGCTGTAACAGCCCCTCTGATTCAGCCCCTCTGATTCAGCCCCTCTGTTTCTCGCCCTCAGTTTCAGCCCCTCTGTTTCAGCCCCTCTGTTTCTCGCCCTCTGTTTCAGCCACTCTGTTTCTCGCTCTCTGTTTCTCGCCCTCTGTTTCAGCCCCTCTGATTCAGCCCCTCTGTTTCTCGCCCCTGTTTCAGCCCCTCTGTTTCTCGCCCTCTGTTTCAGCCCCTCTGTTTCTCGCCCTCTGTTTCAGCCCCTCTGTTTCAGCCCATCTGATTCAGCCTCTCTATTTCTCGCCCTCTGTTTCAGCCCCGCTGTTTCTCACCCTCTGTTTCAGCCCCTCTGTTTCTCGCCCTCTGTTCCAGCCGCTCTGTATCAGTCCGTCTGTTTCAGACCCTCTGTTTCAGCCCCTCTGTTTCTCATCCTCTGTTACTCGCCCTCTGTTTCAGCCCCTCTGTTTTTCGCCCTCTGTTTCAGCCCCTCTGTTTCTCACCCTCTGTTTCAGGCTCTCTGTTTCAGCCCCTCTGTTTCTTGCCCTCTGTTTCTCACCCGCTGTTTCAGCCCCTTTGTTTCTCGCCCTCTGTTTCAGCCCCTCTGTTTCAGCCCCTCTGATTCAGCCCCTCAGATTCAGCCCCTCTGTTTCTCGCACTCTGTTTCAGCCCCTCTGTTTCAGCCACTCTGTTTCAGCTCCTCTGTTTCAGCCCCTCTGTTTCTCGCCCTCTGTTTCAGCCCCTCTGTTTCTCGCCCTCTGTTTCAGCCCTC
This sequence comes from Chiloscyllium punctatum, assembly GCF_047496795.1. Lineage (NCBI taxonomy): Eukaryota > Metazoa > Chordata > Chondrichthyes > Orectolobiformes > Hemiscylliidae > Chiloscyllium > Chiloscyllium punctatum. The sequence continues at coordinate 95,467,818 of NC_092758.1, forward strand.
CTGTTTCAGCCCCTCTGTTTCAGCCACTCTGTTTCTCGCCCTCTGTTTCAGCCCCTCTGTTTCTCGCCCTCTGTTTCTCGCCCGCTGTTTCAGCCCCTCTGTTTCAGCCCCTCTGATTCTCACCCTCTGTTTCAGCCCCTCTGTTTCAGCCCCTCTGTTTCTCGCCCTCTGTTTCAGCCCCTCTGTTTCTCGCCCTCTGTTCAGCCCCTATGTTTCTCGCCCTCTGTTTCAGCCCCTCTGTTTCTCGCCCTCTGTTTCAGCCCCTCTGTTTCATTCCCTCTGTTTCTCGCCCTCTGTTTCTGCCCCTCTGTTTCTCGCCCTCTGTTTCAGCTCCTCTGTTTCTCGCCCTCTGTTTCAGGCCCGCTGATTCAGCCCCTCTGTTTCAGCCCCTCTGTTTCAGCCCCTCTGTTTCAGCCCCTCTGTTTCTCACCCTCTGTTTCAGCCCCTCTGATTCAGCCCCTCTGATTCAGCCCCTCTGTTTCCCGCCCACTGTTTAAGCCACACTGTTTCTCGCCCTCTGTTTCTCGCCCTCTGTTTCAGCCCCTCTGATTCAGCCCCTCTGTTTCTCGCCCTCTGTTTCAGCCCCTCTGTTTCTCGCCCTCTGTTTCAGCCCCTCTGTTTCAGCCCCTCTGATTCAGCCCCTCTGTTTCTCGCCCTCTGTTTCAGCCCATCTGATTCTCGCCCTCTGTTTCAGCCCCTCTGATTCTCGCCCTCTGTTTCAGCCCCTCTGATTCAGCCCCTCTGTTTCAGCCCCTCTGATTCAGCCCCTCTGATTCAGCCCCTCTGCTTCAGCCCCTATGTTTCTCGCCCTCTGTTTCAGCCCCTCTGTTTCAGCCCCTTTGTTTCAGCCCCTCTGTTTCTCACCCTCTGTTTCAGCCCCTCTGATTCAGCACCTCTGATTCAGCCCCTCTGATTCAGCCCCTCTGTTTCAGCGCCTCTGATTCAGCCCCTCTGATTGAGCCCCTCTGTTTCTTGCCCTCTCTTTCAGCCCCTCTGTTTCAGCCCCTCTGATTCAGCCCCTCTGTTTCAGTCCCTCTGTTTCTCCCCCTCTGTTCCAGCCCCTCTGATTCAGCCCCTCTGATTCAGCCCCTCTGCTTCAGCCCCTATGTTTCTCGCCCTCTGTTTCAGCCCCTCTGTTTCAGCCCCTCTGTTTCAGCCCCTCTGTTTCTCACCATCTGTTTCAGCCATCCTCTGATTCAGCACCTCTGATTCAGCCCCTCTGATTCAGCCCCTCTGTTTCAGCGCCTCTGATTCAGCCCCTCTGATTCAGCCCCTCTGTTTCTTGCCCTCTCTTTCAGCCCCTCTGTTTCAGCCCCTCTGATTCAGCCCCTCTGTTTCAGTCCCTCTGTTTCTCCCCCTCTGTTTCAGCCCCTCTCTTTCAGCCCCTCTGTTTCAGCCCCTCTGTTTCTCGCCCTCTGTTTCAGCCCCTCTGTTTCTCGCCCTCTGTTTCAGCCCCTCTGTTTCAGCCCGTCTGTTTCAGCCACTCTGTTTCTCGCCGCCTGTTTCAGCCCCTCTGTTTCTCACCCTCTGTTTCAGCCCCTCTGATTCAGCCCCTCTGTTTTACGCCCTCTGTTTCAGCCCCTCTGTTTCTCGCCCTCTGTTTCAGCCCCTCTGTTTCTCGCCCTCTGATTCAGCCCCTCTGTTTCAGCCCCTCTGATTCAGCCCCTCTGTTTCAGCCCCTCTGTTTCTCGCCCTCTGTTTCAGCCCCTCTGTTTCTCGCCCTCTGCTTCAGCCCCTCTGATTCAGCCCCTCTGTTTCTCGCCCTCTGTTTCAGCCCCTCTGTTTCAGCCCCTCTGTTTCTCGCCCTCTGTTTCTGCCCCTCTGTTTCTCGCCCTCTGTTTCAGCCCCGCTGTTTCTCGCCCTCTGTTTCAGCCCCGCTGATTCAGCCCCTCTGTTTCAGCCCCTCTGAATCAGCCCCTCTGATTCAGCCCCTCTGTATCAGCCCCTCTGTTTCAGCCCCTCTGTTTCTCGCCCTCTGTTTCAGCCCCTCTGATTCTCGCCCTCTGTTTCAGCCCCTCTGTTTCTCGCCCTCTGTTTCAGCCCCTCTGATTCAGCCCCTCTGTTTCAGCCCCTCTGATTCAGCCCCGCTGATTCAGCCCCTCTGTTTCTTGCCCTCTGTTTCAGCCCCTCTGTTTCAGCCCCTCTGTTTCAGCCCCTCTGTTTCTCGCCCTCTGTTTCAGCCCCTCTGATTCTCTCCCTCTGTTGCAGCCCCTCTGTTTCAGCCCCTCTGTTTCTCGCACTCAGTTTCTGCCCCTCTGTTTCTCGCCCTCTGTTTCAGCCCAGCTGTTTCTCGCCCTCTGTTTCAGCCCCGCTGATTCAGCCCCTCTGTTTCAGCCCCTCTGAATCAGCCCCTCTGATTCAGCCCCTCTGTTTCAGCCCCTCTGTTTCTCGCCCTCTGTTTCAGCCCCTCTGATTCTCGCCCTCTGTTTCAGCCCCTCTGTTTCTTGCCCTCTGTTTCAGCCCCTCTGATTCAGCCCCTCTGTTTCCGCCCCTCTGATTCAGCACCTCTGATTCAGCCCCTCTGCTCAGCCCCTCTGTTTCTCGCCCTCTGTTTCAGCCCCTCTGTTTCAGCCCCTCTGTTTCAGCCCCTCAGTTTCTCACCCTCTGATTCAGCCCCTCTGTTTCAGCCCCTCTGTTTCTCACCCTCTGTTTCAGCCCCTCTGTTTCTCACCCTCTGTTTCAGCCCCTCTGATTCAGCCTCTCTGTTTCTCGCCCTCTGTTTCAGCCCCTCTGTTTTAGCCCCTCTGTTTCAGCCCCTCTGATTCTCGCCCTCTGGTTCAGCCCCATTGTTTCTCGCCCTCTGTTTCAGGCCCTCCGTTTCTCGGCCTCTGTTTCAGCCCCTCTGATTCAGCCCCTCTGTTTCAGCCCCTCTGATTCAGCCCCTCTGTTTCAGCCACTCTGTTTCAGCCCATCTTTTTCAGCCCCTCTGTTTCTCGCCGGCTGTTTCAGCCCCACTGTTTCTCGCCCTCTGTTTCAGCCCCTCTGTTTCTCGCCCTCTGTTTCATTCCCTCTGTTTCTCGCCCTCTGTTTCAGCCCCTCTGTTTCAGCCCCTCTGTTTCTCGCCCTCTGTTTCTGCCCCTCTGTTTCTCGCCCTCTGTTTCAGCCACGCTGTTTCTCGCCCTCTGTTTCAGCCCCGCTGATTCAGCCCCTCTGTTTCAGCCCCTCTGAATCAGCCCCTCTGATTCAGCCCCTCTGTTTCAGCCCCTCTGTTTCAGCCCCTCTGTTTCTCACCCTCTGTTTCAGCCCCTCTGATTCTCGCCCTCTGTTTCAGCCCCTCTGTTTCTCGCCCTCTGTTTTAGCCTATCTGATTCAGCCCCTCTGTAACAGCCCCTCTGATTCAGCCCCTCTGATTCAGCCCCTCTGTTTCTCGCCCTCAATTTCAGCCCCTCTGTTTCAGCCCCTCTGTTTCTCGCCCTCTGTTTCAGCCACTCTGTTTCTCGCTCTCTGTTTCTCGCCCTCTGTTTCAGCCCCTCTGATTCAGCCCCTCTGTTTCTCGCCCCTGTTTCAGCCCCTCTGTTTCTCGCCCTCTGTTTCAGCCCCTCTGTTTCTCGCCCTCTGTTTCAGCCCCTCTGTTTCAGCCCCTCTGATTCAGCCTCTCTGTTTCTCGCCCTCTGTTTCAGCCCCGCTGTTTCTCACCCTCTGTTTCAGCCCCTCTGTTTCTCGCCCTCTGTTCCAGCCCCTCTGTTTCAGCCCGTCTGTTTCAGCCCCTCTGTTTCTCGCCCTCTGTTTCAGCCCCTCTGTTTCTCGCCCTCTGTTTCAGCCCCTCTGATTCAGCCCCTCTGTTTCAGTCCCTCTGTTTCAGCCCCTCTGTTTCTCGCCCTCTGTTTCAGCCCCTCTGTTTTAGCCCCTCTGTTTCAGCCCCTCTGATTCTCGCCCTCTGGTTCAGCCCCTCTGTTTCTCGCCCTCTGTTTCAGGCCCTCTGTTTCTCGGCCTCTGTTTCAGCCCCTCTGATTCAGCCCCTCTGTTTCAGCCCCTCTGATTCAGCCCCTCTGTTTCAGCCACTCTGTTTCAGCCCATCTTTTTCAGCCCCTCTGTTTCTCACCGGCTGTTTCAGCCCCACTGTTTCTCGCCCTCTGTTTCAGCCCCTCTGTTTCTCGCCCTCTGTTTCAGTCCCTCTGTTTCTCGCCCTCTGTTTCAGCCCCTCTGTTTCAGCCCCTCTGTTTCTCGCCCTCTGTTTCTGCCCCTCTGTTTCTCGCCCTCTGTTTCAGCCTCGCTGTTCCTCGCCCTCTGTTTCAGCCCCGCTGATTCAGCCCCTCTGTTTCAGCCCCTCTGAATCAGCCCCTCTGATTCAGCCCCTCTGTTTCAGCCCCTCTGTTTCAGCCCCTCTGTTTCTCGCCCTCTGTTTCAGCCCCTCTGATTCTCGCCCTCTGTTTCAGCCCCTCTGTTTCTCGCCCTCTGTTTTAGCCTATCTGATTCAGCCCCTCTGTAACAGCCCCTCTGATTCAGCCCCTCTGATTCAGCCCCTCTGTTTCTCGCCCTCAGTTTCAGCCCCTCTGTTTCAGCCCCTCTGTTTCTCGCCCTCTGTTTCAGCCACTCTGTTTCTCGCTCTCTGTTTCTCGCCCTCTGTTTCAGCCCCTCTGATTCAGCCCCTCTGTTTCTCGCCCCTGTTTCAGCCCCTCTGTTTCTCGCCCTCTGTTTCAGCCCCTGTGTTTCTCGCCCTCTGTTTCAGCCCCTCTGTTTCAGCCCCTCTGATTCAGCCTCTCTGTTTCTCGCCCTCTGTTTCAGCCCCGCTGTTTCTCACACTCTGTTTCAGCCCCTCTGTTTCTCGCCCTTTGTTCCAGCCCCTCTGTTTCAGCCCGTCTGTTTCAGCCCCGCTGTTTCAGCCCCTCTGTTTCTCACCCTCTGTTACTCGCCCTCTGTTTCAGCCCCTCTGTTTTTCGCTCTCTGTTTCAGCCCCCCTGTTTCTCACCCTCTGTTTCAGGCTCTCTGTTTCAGCCCCTCTGTTTCTTGCCCTCTGTTTCTCGCCCGCTGTTTCAGCCCCTTTGTTTCTCGCCCTCTGTTTCAGCCCCTCTGTTTCAGCCCCTCTGATTCAGCCCCTCAGATTCAGCCCCTCTGTTTCTCGCACTCTGTTTCAGCCCCTCTGTTTCAGCCACTCTGTTTCAGCTCCTCTGTTTAAGCCCCTCTGTTTCTCGCCCTCTGTTTCAGCCCCTCTGTTTCTCGCCCTCTGTTTCAGCCCTTCTGTTTCAGCCCCTCTGTTTCAGCCCCTCTGTTTCTCGCCCTCTGTTTCAGCCCCTCTGTTTCTCGCCCTCTGTTTCTCGCCCGCTGTTTCAGCCCCTCTGTTTCAGCCCCTCTGATTCTCACCCTCTGTTTCAGCCCCTCTGTTTCAGCCCCTCTGTTTCAGCCCCTCTGTTTCTCGCCCTCTGTTTCAGCCCCTCTGTTTCTCGCCCTCTGTTTCAGCCCTTCTGTTTCAGCCCCTCTGATTCAGCCCCTCTGATTCAGCCCCTCTGCTTCAGCCCCTATGTTTCTCGCCCTCTGTTTCAGCCCCTCTGTTTCAGCCCCTCTGTTTCAGCCCCTCTATTTCTCACCCTCTGTTTCAGCCCCTCTGATTCAGCACCTCTGATTCAGCCCCTCTGATTCAGCCCCTCTGTTTCAGCGCCTCTGATTCAGCCCCTCTGATTCAGCCCCTCTGTTTCTTGCCCTCTCTTTCAGCCCCTCTGTTTCAGCCCCTCTGATTCAGCCCCTCTGTTTCAGTCCCTCTGTTTCTCCCCCTCTGTTCCAGCCCCTCTGTTTCAGCCCCTCTGTTTAAGCCACTCTGTTTCAGCCCCTCTGTTTCAGCCCCTCTGTTTCTCGCCCTCTGTTTCAGCCCCTCTGTTTCTCGCCCTCTGTTTCAGCCCCTCTGTTTCAGCCCGTCTGTTTCAGCCACTCTGTTTCTCGCCGTCTGTTTCAGCCCCTCTGTTTCTCACCCTCTGTTTCAGCCCCTCTGATTCAGCCCCTCTGTTTCTCGCCCTCTGTTTCAGCCCCTCTGTTTCTCGCCCTCTGTTTCAGCCCCTCTGTTTCTCGCCCTCTGATTCAGCCCCTCTGTTTCAGCCCCTCTGATTCAGCCCCTCTGTTTCTCGCCCTCTGTTTCAGCCCCTCTGTTTCTCGCCCTCTGTTTCAGCCCCTCTGTTTCTCGCCCTCTGTTTCAGCCCCTCTGATTCAGCCCCTCTGTTTCTCGCCCTCTGTTTCAGCCCCTCTGTTTCAGCCCCTCTGTTTCTCGCCCTCTGTTTCTGCCCCTCTGTTTCTCGCCCTCTGTTTCAGCCCCGCTGTTTCTCGCCCTCTGTTTCAGCCCCGCTGATTCAGCCCCTCTGTTTCAGCCCCTCTGAATCAGCCCCTCTGATTCAGCCCCTCTGTTTCAGCCCCTCTGTTTCAGCCCCTCTGTTTCTCGCCCTCTGTTTCAGCCCCTCTGATTCTCGCCCTCTGTTTCAGCCCCTCTGTTTCTCGCCCTCTGTTTCAGCCCCTCTGATTCAGCCCCTCTGTTTCAGCCCCTCTGATTCAGCCGCGCTGATTCAGCCCCTCTGTTTCTTGCCCTCTGTTTCAGCCCATCTGTTTTAGCCCCTCTGTTTCAACCCCTCTGTTTCTCGCCCTCTGTTTCAGCCCCTCTGATTCTCGCCCTCTGTTTCAGCCTCGCTGTTTCTCGCCCTCTGTTTCAGCCCCTCTGATTCTCGCCCTCTGTTTCAGCCCCTCTGTTTCTCGCCCTCTGTTTCAGCCCCTCTGATTCAGCCCCTCTGTTTCAGCCCCTCTGATTCAGCCCCTCTGTTTCTCGCCCTCTGTTTCAGTCCCTCTGTTTCTCGCCCTCTGTTTCAGCCCCTCTGTTTCAGCCCCTCTGTTTCTCGCCCTCTGTTTCTGCCCCTCTGTTTCTCGCCCTCTGTTTCAGCCTCGCTGTTTCTCGCCCTCTGTTTCAGCCCCGCTGATTCAGCCCCTCTGTTTCAGCCCCTCTGAATCAGCCCCTCTGATTCAGCCCCTCTGTTTCAGCCCCTCTGTTTCAGCCCCTCTGTTTCTCGCCCTCTGTTTCAGCCCCTCTGATTCTCGCCCTCTGTTTCAGCCCCTCTGTTTCTCGCCCTCTGTTTTAGCCTATCTGATTCAGCCCCTCTGTAACAGCCCCTCTGATTCAGCCCCTCTGATTCAGCCCCTCTGTTTCTCGCCCTCAGTTTCAGCCCCTCTGTTTCAGCCCCTCTGTTTCTCGCCCTCTGTTTCAGCCACTCTGTTTCTCGCTCTCTGTTTCTCGCCCTCTGTTTCAGCCCCTCTGATTCAGCCCCTCTGTTTCTCGCCCCTGTTTCAGCCCCTCTGTTTCTCGCCCTCTGTTTCAGCCCCTGTGTTTCTCGCCCTCTGTTTCAGCCCCTCTGTTTCAGCCCCTCTGATTCAGCCTCTCTGTTTCTCGCCCTCTGTTTCAGCCCCGCTGTTTCTCACCCTCTGTTTCAGCCCCTCTGTTTCTCGCCCTTTGTTCCAGCCCCTCTGTTTCAGCCCGTCTGTTTCAGCCCCGCTGTTTCAGCCCCTCTGTTTCTCACCCTCTGTTACTCGCCCTCTGTTTCAGCCCCTCTGTTTTTCGCCCTCTGTTTCAGCCCCCCTGTTTCTCACCCTCTGTTTCAGGCTCTCTGTTTCAGCCCCTCTGTTTCTTGCCCTCTGTTTCTCGCCCGCTGTTTCAGCCCCTTTGTTTCTCGCCCTCTGTTTCAGCCCCTCTGTTTCAGCCCCTCTGATTCAGCCCCTCAGATTCAGCCCCTCTGTTTCTCGCACTCTGTTTCAGCCCCTCTGTTTCAGCCACTCTGTTTCAGCTCCTCTGTTTAAGCCCCTCTGTTTCTCGCCCTCTGTTTCAGCCCCTCTGTTTCTCGCCCTCTGTTTCAGCCCTTCTGTTTCAGCCCCTCTGTTTCAGCCCCTCTGTTTCTCGCCCTCTGTTTCAGCCCCTCTGTTTCTCGCCCTCTGTTTCTCGCCCGCTGTTTCAGCCCCTCTGTTTCAGCCCCTCTGATTCTCACCCTCTGTTTCAGCCCCTCTGTTTCAGCCCCTCTGTTTCAGCCCCTCTGTTTCTCGCCCTCTGTTTCAGCCCCTCTGTTTCTCGCCCTCTGTTTCAGCCCTTCTGTTTCAGCCCCTCTGATTCAGCCCCTCTGCTTCAGCCCCTATGTTTCTCGCCCTCTGTTTCAGCCCCTCTGTTCCAGCCCCTCTGTTTCAGCCCCTCTGTTTAAGCCACTCTGTTTCAGCCCCTCTCTTTCAGCCCCTCTGTTTCAGCCCCTCTGTTTCTCGCCCTCTGTTTCAGCCCCTCTGTTTCTCGCCCTCTGTTTCAGCCCCTCTGTTTCAGCCCGTCTGTTTCAGCCACTCTGTTTCTCGCCGTCTGTTTCAGCCCCTCTGTTTCTCACCCTCTGTTTCAGCCCCTCTGATTCAGCCCCTCTGTTTCTCGCCCTCTGTTTCAGCCCCTCTGTTTCTCGCCCTCTGTTTCAGCCCCTCTGTTTCTCGCCCTCTGTTTCAGCCCTTCTGTTTCAGCCCCTCTGTTTCAGCCCCTCTTTTTCTCGCCCTCTGTTTCAGCCCCTCTGTTCCAGCCCCTCTGTTTCAGCCCCTCTGTTTAAGCCACTCTGTTTCAGCCCCTCTCTTTCAGCCCCTCTGTTTCAGCCCCTCTGTTTCTCGCCCTCTGTTTCAGCCCCTCTGTTTCTCGCCCTCTGTTTCAGCCCCTCTGTTTCAGCCCGTCTGTTTCAGCCACTCTGTTTCTCGCCGTCTGTTTCAGCCCCTCTGTTTCTCACCCTCTGTTTCAGCCCCTCTGATTCAGCCCCTCTGTTTCTCGCCCTCTGTTTCAGCCCCTCTGTTTCTCGCCCTCTGTTTCAGCCCCTCTGTTTCTCGCCCTCTGATTCAGCCCCTCTGTTTCAGCCCCTCTGATTCAGCCCCTCTGTTTCTCGCCCTCTGTTTCAGCCCCTCTGTTTCTCGCCCTCTGTTTCAGCCCCTCTGTTTCTCGCCCTCTGTTTCAGCCCCTCTGATTCAGCCCCTCTGTTTCTCGCCCTCTGTTTCAGCCCCTCTGTTTCAGCCCCTCTGTTTCTCGCCCTCTGTTTCTGCCCCTCTGTTTCTCGCCCTCTGTTTCAGCCCCGCTGTTTCTCGCCCTCTGTTTCAGCCCCGCTGATTCAGCCCCTCTGTTTCAGCCCCTCTGAATCAGCCCCTCTGATTCAGCCCCTCTGTTTCAGCCCCTCTGTTTCAGCCCCTCTGTTTCTCGCCCTCTGTTTCAGCCCCTCTGATTCTCGCCCTCTGTTTCAGCCCCTCTGTTTCTCGCCCTCTGTTTCAGCCCCTCTGATTCAGCCCCTCTGTTTCAGCCCCTCTGATTCAGCCGCGCTGATTCAGCCCCTCTGTTTCTTGCCCTCTGTTTCAGCCCATCTGTTTTAGCCCCTCTGTTTCAACCCCTCTGTTTCTCGCCCTCTGTTTCAGCCCCTCTGATTCTCGCCCTCTGTTTCAGCCTCGCTGTTTCTCGCCCTCTGTTTCAGCCCCTCTGATTCTCGCCCTCTGTTTCAGCCCCTCTGTTTCTTGCCCTCTGTTTCAGCCCCTCTGATTCAGCCCCTCTGTTTCAGCCCCTCTGATTCAGCCCCTCTGTTTCTCGCCCTCTGTTTCAGTCCCTCTGTTTCTCGCCCTCTGTTTCAGCCCCTCTGTTTCAGCCCCTCTGTTTCTCGCCCTCTGTTTCTGCCCCTCTGTTTCTCGCCCTCTGTTTCAGCCTCGCTGTTTCTCGCCCTCTGTTTCAGCCCCGCTGATTCAGCCCCTCTGTTTCAGCCCCTCTGAATCAGCCCCTCTGATTCAGCCCCTCTGTTTCAGCCCCTCTGTTTCAGCCCCTCTGTTTCTCGCCCACTGTTTCAGCCCCTCTGATTCTCGCCCTCTGTTTCAGCCCCTCTGTTTCTCGCCCTCTGTTTTAGCCTATCTGATTCAGCCCCTCTGTAACAGCCCCTCTGATTCAGCCCCTCTGATTCAGCCCCTCTGTTTCTCGCCCTCAGTTTCAGCCCCTCTGTTTCAGCCCCTCTGTTTCTCGCCCTCTGTTTCAGCCACTCTGTTTCTCGCTCTCTGTTTCTCGCCCTCTGTTTCAGCCCCTCTGATTCAGCCCCTCTGTTTCTCGCCCCTGTTTCAGCCCCTCTGTTTCTCGCCCTCTGTTTCAGCCCCTGTGTTTCTCGCCCTCTGTTTCAGCCCCTCTGTTTCAGCCCCTCTGATTCAGCCTCTCTGTTTCTCGCCCTCTGTTTCAGCCCCGCTGTTTCTCACCCTCTGTTTCAGCCCCTCTGTTTCTCGCCCTTTGTTCCAGCCCCTCTGTTTCAGCCCGTCTGTTTCAGCCCCGCTGTTTCAGCCCCTCTGTTTCTCACCCTCTGTTACTCGCCCTCTGTTTCAGCCCCTCTGTTTTTCGCCCTCTGTTTCAGCCCCCCTGTTTCTCACCCTCTGTTTCAGGCTCTCTGTTTCAGCCCCTCTGTTTCTTGCCCTCTGTTTCTCGCCCGCTGTTTCAGCCCCTTTGTTTCTCGCCCTCTGTTTCAGCCCCTCTGTTTCAGCCCCTCTGATTCAGCCCCTCAGATTCAGCCCCTCTGTTTCTCGCACTCTGTTTCAGCCCCTCTGTTTCAGCCACTCTGTTTCAGCTCCTCTGTTTAAGCCCCTCTGTTTCTCGCCCTCTGTTTCAGCCCCTCTGTTTCTCGCCCTCTGTTTCAGCCCTTCTGTTTCAGCCCCTCTGTTTCAGCCCCTCTGTTTCTCGCCCTCTGTTTCAGCCCCTCTGTTTCTCGCCCTCTGTTTCTCGCCCGCTGTTTCAGCCCCTCTGTTTCAGCCCCTCTGATTCTCACCCTCTGTTTCAGCCCCTCTGTTTCAGCCCCTCTGTTTCAGCCCCTCTGTTTCTCGCCCTCTGTTTCAGCCCCTCTGTTTCTCGCCCTCTGTTTCAGCCCTTCTGTTTCAGCCCCTCTGATTCAGCCCCTCTGATTCAGCCCCTCTGCTTCAGCCCCTATGTTTCTCGCCCTCTGTTTCAGCCCCTCTGTTCCAGCCCCTCTGTTTCAGCCCCTCTGTTTAAGCCACTCTGTTTCAGCCCCTCTCTTTCAGCCCCTCTGTTTCAGCCCCTCTGTTTCTCGCCCTCTGTTTCAGCCCCTCTGTTTCTCGCCCTCTGTTTCAGCCCCTCTGTTTCAGCCCGTCTGTTTCAGCCACTCTGTTTCTCGCCGTCTGTTTCAGCCCCTCTGTTTCTCACCCTCTGTTTCAGCCCCTCTGATTCAGCCCCTCTGTTTCTCGCCCTCTGTTTCAGCCCCTCTGTTTCTCGCCCTCTGTTTCAGCCCCTCTGTTTCTCGCCCTCTGATTCAGCCCCTCTGTTTCAGCCCCTCTGATTCAGCCCCTCTGTTTCTCGCCCTCTGTTTCAGCCCCTCTGTTTCTCGCCCTCTGTTTCAGCCCCTCTGTTTCTCGCCCTCTGTTTCAGCCCCTCTGATTCAGCCCCTCTGTTTCTCGCCCTCTGTTTCAGCTCCTCTGTTTCAGCCCCTCTGTTTCTCGCCCTCTGTTTCTGCCCCTCTGTTTCTCGCCCTCTGTTTCAGCCCCGCTGTTTCTCGCCCTCTGTTTCAGCCCCGCTGATTCAGCCCCTCTGTTTCAGCCCCTCTGAATCAGCCCCTCTGATTCAGCCCCTCTGTTTCAGCCCCTCTGTTTCAGCCCCTCTGTTTCTCGCCCTCTGTTTCAGCCCCTCTGATTCTCGCCCTCTGTTTCAGCCCCTCTGTTTCTCGCCCTCTGTTTCAGCCCCTCTGATTCAGCCCCTCTGTTTCAGCCCCTCTGATTCAGCCCCGCTGATTCAGCCCCTCTGTTTCTTGCCCTCTGTTTCAGCCCATCTGTTTTAGCCCCTCTGTTTCAGCCCCTCTGTTTCTCGCCCTCTGTTTCAGCCCCTCTGATTCTCTCCCTCTGTTGCAGCACCTCTGTTTCAGCCCCTCTGTTTCTCGCACTCAGTTTCTGCCCCTCTGTTTCTCGCCCTCTGTTTCAGCCCAGCTGTTTCTCGCCCTCTGTTTCAGCCCCGCTGATTCAGCCCCTCTGTTTCAGCCCCTCTGAATCAGACCCTCTGATTCAGCCCCTCTGTTTCAGCCCCTCTGTTTCTCGCCCTCTGTTTCAGCCCCTCTGATTCTCGCCCTCTGTTTCAGCCCCTCTGTTTCTTGCCCTCTGTTTCAGCCCCTCTGATTCAGCCCCTCTGTTTCCGCCCCTCTGATTCAGCACCTCTGATTCAGCCCCTCTGCTCAGCCCCTCTGTTTTTCGCCCTCTGTTTCAGCCCCTCTGTTTCAGCCCCTCTGTTTCAGCCCCTCTGTTTCTCACCCTCTGATTCAGCCCCTCTGTTTCAGCCCCTCTGTTTCTCGCCCTCTGTTTCAGCCCCTCTGTTTCTCACCCTCTGTTTCAGCCCCTCTGATTCAGCCTCTCTGTTTCTCGCCCTCTGTTTCAGCCCCTCTGTTTTAGCCCCTCTGTTTCAGCCCCTCTGATTCTCGCCCTCTGGTTCAGCCCCTCTGTTTCTCGCCCTCTGTTTCAGGCCCTCTGTTTCTCGGCCTCTGTTTCAGCCACTCTGATTCAGCCCCTCTGTTTCAGCCCCTCTGTTTCAGCCCCTCTGTTTCTCGCCCTCTGTTTCAGCCACTCTGTTTCTCGCTCTCTGTTTCTCGCCCTCTGTTTCAGCCCCTCTGATTCAGCCCCTCTGTTTCTCGCCCCTGTTTCAGCCCCTCTGTTTTTTGCCCTCTGTTTCAGCCCCTCTGTTTCTCGCCCTCTGTTTCAGCCCCTCTGTTTCAGCCCCTCTGATTCAGCCTCTCTGTTTCTCGCCCTCTGTTTCAGCCCCGCTGTTTCTCACCCTCTGTTTCAGCCCCTCTGTTTCTCGCCCTCTGTTCCAGCCCCTCTGTTTCAGCCCGTCTGTTTCAGCCCCTCTGTTTCTCGCCCTCTGTTTCAGCCCCTCTGTTTCTCACCCTCTGTTTCAGCCCCTCTGATTCAGCCCCTCTGTTTCTCGCCCTCTGTTTCAGCCCCTCTGTTTCTCGCCCTCTGTTTCAGCCCCTCTGTTTTAGCCCCTCTGTTTCAGCCCCTCTGATTCTCGCCCTCTGGTTCAGCCCCTCTGTTTCTCGCCCTCTGTTTCAGGCCCTCTGTTTCTCGGCCTCTGTTTCAGCCCCTCTGATTCAGCCCCTCTGTTTCAGCCCCTCTGATTCAGCCCCTCTGTTTCAGCCACTCTGTTTCAGCCCATCTTTTTCAGCCCCTCTGTTTCTCGCCGGCTGTTTCAGCCCCACTGTTTCTCGCCCTCTGTTTCAGCCCCTCTGTTTCTCGCCCTCTGTTTCAGTCCCTCTGTTTCTCGCCCTCTGTTTCAGCCCCTCTGTTTCAGCCCCTCTGTTTCTCGCCCTCTGTTTCTGCCCCTCTGTTTCTCGCCCTCTGTTTCAGCCTCGCTGTTTCTCACCCTCTGTTTCAGCCCCGCTGATTCAGCCCCTCTGTTTCAGCCCCTCTGAATCAGCCCCTCTGATTCAGCCCCTCTGTTTCAGCCCCTCTGTTTCAGCCCCTCTGTTTCTCGCCCTCTGTTTAAGCCCCTCTGATTCTCGCCCTCTGTTTCAGCCCCTCTGTTTCTCGCCCTCTGTTTTAGCCTATCTGATTCAGCCCCTCTGTAACAGCCCCTCTGATTCAGCCCCTCTGATTCAGCCCCTCTGTTTCTCGCCCTCAGTTTCAGCCCCTCTGTTTCAGCCCCTCTGTTTCTCGCCCTCTGTTTCAGCCACTCTGTTTCTCGCTCTCTGTTTCTCGCCCTCTGTTTCAGCCCCTCTGATTCAGCCCCTCTGTTTCTCGCCCCTGTTTCAGCCCCTCTGTTTCTCGCCCTCTGTTTCAGCCCCTGTGTTTCTCGCCCTCTGTTTCAGCCCCTCTGTTTCAGCCCCTCTGATTCAGCCTCTCTGTTTCTCGCCCTCTGTTTCAGCCCCGCTGTTTCTCACCCTCTGTTTCAGCCCCTCTGTTTCTCGCCCTTTGTTCCAGCCCCTCTGTTTCAGCCCGTCTGTTTCAGCCCCGCTGTTTCAGCCCCTCTGTTTCTCACCCTCTGTTACTCGCCCTCTGTTTCAGCCCCTCTGTTTTTCGCCCTCTGTTTCAGCCCCCCTGTTTCTCACCCTCTGTTTCAGGCTCTCTGTTTCAGCCCCTCTGTTTCTTGCCCTCTGTTTCAGCCCCTCTGTTTCAGCCACTCTGTTTCAGCTCCTCTGTTTAAGCCCCTCTGTTTCTCGCCCTCTGTTTCAGCCCCTCTGTTTCTCGCCCTCTGTTTCAGCCCTTCTGTTTCGGCCCCTCTGTTTCAGCCCCTCTGTTTCTCGCCCTCTGTTTCAGCCCCTCTGTTTCTCGCCCTCTGTTTCTCGCCCGCTGTTTCAGCCCCTCTGTTTCAGCCCCTCTGATTCTCACCCTCTGTTTCAGCCCCTCTGTTTCAGCCCCTCTGTTTCAGCCCCTCTGTTTCTCGCCCTCTGTTTCAGCCCCTCTGTTTCTCGCCCTCTGTTCAGCCCCTATGTTTCTCGCATTCTGTTTCAGCCCCTCTGTTTCTCGCCCTCTGTTTCAGCCCCTCTGTTTCATTCCCTCTGTTTCTCGCCCTCTGTTTCTGCCCCTCTGTTTCTCGCCCTCTGTTTCAGCCCCTCTGTTTCTCGCCCTCTGTTTCAGGCCCGCTGATTCAGCCCCTCTGTTTCAGCCCCTCTGTTTCAGCCCCTCTGTTTCAGCCCCTCTGTTTCTCACCCTCTGTTTCAGCCCCTCTGATTCAGCCCCTCTGATTCAGCCCCTCTGTTTCCCGCCCACTGTTTAAGCCACACTGTTTCTCGCCCTCTGTTTCTCGCCCTCTGTTTCAGCCCCTCTGATTCAGCCCCTCTGTTTCTCGCCCTCTGTTTCAGCCCATCTGATTCTCGCCCTCTGTTTCAGCCCCTCTGATTCTCGCCCTCTGTTTCAGCCCCTCTGATTCAGCCCCTCTGTTTCAGCCCCTCTGATTCAGCCCCTCTGATTCAGCCCCTCTGCTTCAGCCACTCTGTTTCTCGCCCTCTGTTTCAGCCCCTCTGTTTCAGCCCCTCTGTTTCAGCCCCTCTGTTTCTCACCCTCTGTTTCAGCCCCTCTGTTTCAGCCCCTCTGTTTCAGCCCCTCTGTTTCTCGCCCTCTGTTTCAGCCCCTCTGTTTCTCGCCCTCTGTTCAGCCCCTATGTTTCTCGCCCTCTGTTTCAGCCCCTCTGTTTCTCGCCCTCTGTTTCAGCCCCTCTGTTTCATTCCCTCTGTTTCTCGCCCTCTGTTTCTGCCCCTCTGTTTCTCGCCCTCTGTTTCAGCCCCTCTGTTTCTCGCCCTCTGTTTCAGGCCCGCTGATTCAGCCCCTCTGTTTCAGCCCCTCTGTTTCAGCCCCTCTGTTTCAGCCCCTCTGTTTCTCACCCTCTGTTTCAGCCCCTCTGATTCAGCCCCTCTGATTCAGCCCCTCTGTTTCCCGCCCACTGTTTAAGCCACACTGTTTCTCACCCTCTGTTTCTCGCCCTCTGTTTCAGCCCCTCTGATTCAGCCCCTCTGTTTCTCGCCCTCTGTTTCAGCCCATCTGATTCTCGCCCTCTGTTTCAGCCCCTCTGATTCTCGCCCTCTGTTTCAGCCCCTCTGATTCAGCCCCTCTGTTTCAGCCCCTCTGATTCAGCCCCTCTGATTCAGCCCCTCTGCTTCAGCCCCTCTGTTTCTCGCCCTCTGTTTCGGCCCCTCTGTTTCAGCCCCTCTGTTTCAGCCCCTCTGTTTCTCACCCTCTGTTTCAGCCCCTCTGATTCAGCACCTCTGATTCAGCCCCTCTGATTCAGCCCCTCTGTTTCAGCGCCTCTGATTCAGCCCCTCTGATTCAGCCCCTCTGTTTCTCGCCCTCTCTTTCAGCCCCTCTGTTTCAGCCCCTCTGTTTCAGCTCCTCTGTTTCAGCCCCTCTGTTTCTCGCCCTCTGTTTCAGCCCCTCTGTTTCAGCCCCTCTGTTTCTCGCCCTCTGTTTATCGCCCTCTGTTTCAGCCCTGTGTTTCAGCCCCTCTGTTTCAGCCCCTCTGTTTCAGCCCCTCTATTTCTCGCCCTCTGTTTCAGCCCCTCTGTTTCTCCCCCTCTGTTTCAGCCCCTCTGTTTCTCGCCCTCTGTTTCAGCCCCTCTGTTTCTCGCCCCCTGTTTCAGCCCCTCTGTTTCAGCCCCTCTGTTTCTCGCCCTCTGATTCTGCCCCTCTGTTTTTCGCCCTCTGTTTCAGCCCCGCTGTTTCTCGCCCTCTGTTTCAGCCTCGCTGATTCAGCCCCTCTGTTTCAGCCCCTTTGAATCAGCCCCTCTGATTCAGCCCCTCTGTTTCAGCCCCTCTGTTTCAGCCCCTCTGTTTCAGCCCCTCTGTTTCTCGCCCTCTGTTTCAGCCCATCTGATTCAGCCCCTCTGTTTCAGCCCCTCTGATTCAGCCCCGCTGATTCAGCCCCTCTGTTTCTTGCACTCTGTTTCAGCCCCTCTGTTTCAGCCCCTCTGTTTCAGCCCCTCTGTTTCTCGCCCTCTGTTTCAGCCCCTCTGATTCTCTCCCTCTGTTGCAGCCCCTCTGTTTCAGCCCCTCTGTTTCTCGCACTCAGTTTCTGCCCCTCTGTTTCTCGCCCTCTGTTTCAGCCCCGCTGTTTCTCGCCCTCTGTTTCAGCCCCGCTGATTCAGCCCCTCTGTTTCAGCCACTCTGAATCAGCCCCTCTGATTCAGCCCCTCTGTTTCAGCCCCTCTGTTTCTCGCCCTCTGTTTCAGCCCCTCTGATTCTCGCCGTCTGTTTCAGCCCCTCTGTTTCTTGCCCTCTGTTTCAGCCCCTCTGATTCAGCCCCTCTGTTTCAGCCCCTCTGATTCAGCCCCTCTGATTCAGCCCCTCTGCTCAGCCCCTCTGTTTCTCGCCCTCTGTTTCAGCCCCTCTGTTTCTCACCCTCTGATTCAGCCCCTCTGATTCAGCCCATCTGATTCAGCCCCTCTGATTTAGCCCCTCTGTTTCCCGCCCCTCTGTTTCAGCCCCTCTGTTTCTCGCCCTCTGTTTCAGCCCCTCTGTTTCTCGCCCTCTGTTTCAGCCCCACTGTTTCAGCCCCTCTGTTTCAGCCCCTCTGTTTCAGCGCCTCTGTTTCTCGCCCTCTGTTTTAGCCCCTCTGTTTCTCGCCCTCTGTTTCAGCCCCTCTGATTCAGCCCCTCTGTTTCAGCCCCTATGTTTCTCCCCCTCTGTTCCAGCCCCTCTGTTTCAGCCACTCTGTTTCAGCCACTCTGTTTCAGCCCCTCTGTTTCAGCCCCTCGGTTTCAGCCCCTCTGTTTCTCGCCCTCTGTTTCAGCCCCTCTGTTTCTCGCCCACTGTTTCAGCCCCTCTGTTTCAGCCCCTCTGTTTCAGCCACTCTGTTTCTCGCCCTCTGTTTCAGCCCCTCTGTTTCTCACCCTCTGTTTCAGCCCCTCTGATTCAGCCCCTCTGTTTCTCGCCCTCTGTTTCAGCCCCTCTGTTTCTCGCCCTCTGTTTCAGCCCCTCTGTTTCAGCCCCTCTGTTTCTCGCCCTCTGTTTCAGGCCCTCTGTTTCTCGCCCTCTGTTTCAGCCCCTCTGATTCAGCCCCTCTGTTTCAGCCGCTCGGATTCAGCCCCTCTGTTTCAGCCCCTCTATTACAGCCCCTCTGTTTCAGCCCCTCTGTTTCTCGCGCTCTATTTCTCACCCTCTGTTTCTCGCCCTCTGTTTCAGCCCCTCTGTTTTTCGCCCTCTGTTTCAGCCCCTCTGTTTCTTGCCCTCTGTATCAGGCTCTCTGTTTCAGCCCCTCTGTTTCTCGCCCTCTGTTTCAGCCCCTCTGATTCTCGCCCTCTGTTTCAGCCCCTCTGTTTCTCGCCCTCTGTTTCAGCCCCTCTGTTTCAGCCCCTCTGTTTCAGCCCCTCTGTTTCTCACCCTCTGTTTCAGCCCCTCTGATTCAGCCCCTCTGATTCTGCCCCTCTGATTCAGCCCCTCTGTTTCCCGCCACTCTGTTACAGCCCCTCTGTTTCTCGCCCTCTGTTTCAGCCCCTCTGTTTCTCGCCCTCTGTTTCAGCCCCACTGTTTCAGCCCCTCTGTTTCAGCCCCTCTGTTTCAGCGCCTCTGTTTCTCGTCCTCTGTTTCAGCTCCTCTGTTTCTCGCCCTCTGTTTCAGCCCCTCTGATTCAGCCCCTCTGTTTCAGCCCCTCTGTTTCTCCCCCTCTGTTCCAGACCCTCTGTTTCAGCCCCTCTGTTTCAGCCACTCTGTTTCAGCCCCTCTGTTTCAGCCACTCTGTTTCAGCCACTCTGTTTCAGCCCCTCTGTTTCTCGCCCTCTGTTTCAGCACCTCTGTTTCTCGCCCTCTGTTTCGGCCCCTCTGTTTCAGCCCGTCTGTTTCAGCCCCTCTGTTTCTCGCCCTCTGTTTCAGCCCCTCTGTTTCTCACCCTCTGTTTCAGCCCCTCTGATTCAGCCCCTCTGTTTCTCGCCCTCTGTTTCAGCCCCTCTGTTTCTCGCCCTCTGTTTCAGCCCCTCTGTTTTAGCCCCTCTGTTTCAGCCCCTCTGATTCTCGCCCTCTGGTTCAGCCCCTCTGTTTCTCGCCCTCTGTTTCAGGCCCTCTGTTTCTCGGCCTCTGTTTCAGCCCCTCTGATTCAGCACCTCTGTTTCAGCCCCTCTGATTCAGCCCCTCTGTTTCAGCCACTCTGTTTCAGCCCATCTTTTTCAGCCCCTCTGTTTCTCGCCGGCTGTTTCAGCCCCACTGTTTCTCGCCCTCAGTTTCAGCCCCTCTGTTTCAGCCCCTCTGTTTCTCGCCCTCTGTTTCAGCCACTCTGTTTCTCGCTCTCTGTTTCTCGCCCTCTGTTTCAGCCCCTCTGATTCAGCCCCTCTGTTTCTCGCCCCTGTTTCAGCCCCTCTGTTTCTCGCCCTCTGTTTCAGCCCCTGTGTTTCTCGCCCTCTGTTTCAGCCCCTCTGTTTCAGCCCCTCTGATTCAGCCTCTCTGTTTCTCGCCCTCTGTTTCAGCCCCGCTGTTTCTCACCCTCTGTTTCAGCCCCTCTGTTTCTCGCCCTTTGTTACTCGCCCTCTGTTTCAGCCCCTCTGTTTTTCGCCCTCTGTTTCAGCCCTCCTGTTTCTCACCCTCTGTTTCAGGCTCTCTGTTTCAGCCCCTCTGTTTCTTGCCCTCTGTTTCAGCCCCTCTGTTTCAGCCACTCTGTTTCAGCTCCTCTGTTTAAGCCCCTCTGTTTCTCGCCCTCTGTTTCAGCCCCTCTGTTTCTCGCCCTCTGTTTCAGCCCTTCTGTTTCAGCCCCTCTGTTTCAGCCCCTCTGTTTCTCGCCCTCTGTTTCAGCCCCTCTGTTTCTCGCCCTCTGTTTCTCGCCCGCTGTTTCAGCCCCTCTGTTTCAGCCCCTCTGATTCTCACCCTCTGTTTCAGCCCCTCTGTTTCAGCCCCTCTGTTTCAGCCCCTCTGTTTCTCGCCCTCTGTTTCAGCCCCTCTGTTTCTCGCCCTCTGTTCAGCCCCTATGTTTCTCGCCCTCTGTTTCAGCCCCTCTGTTTCTCGCCCTCTGTTTCAGCCCCTCTGTTTCATTCCCTCTGTTTCTCGCCCTCTGTTTCTGCCCCTCTGTTTCTCGCCCTCTGTTTCAGCCCCTCTGTTTCTCGCCCTCTGTTTCAGGCCCGCTGATTCAGCCCCTCTGTTTCAGCCCCTCTGTTTCAGCCCCTCTGTTTCAGCCCCTCTGTTTCTTACCCTCTGTTTCAGCCCGTCTGTTTCAGCCCCTCTGATTCAGCCCCTCTGTTTCCCGCCCACTGTTTAAGCCACACTGTTTCTCGCCCTCTGTTTCTCGCCCTCTGTTTCAGCCCCTCTGATTCAGCCCCTCTGTTTCTCGCCCTCTGTTTCAGCCCATCTGATTCTCGCCCTCTGTTTCAGCCCCTCTGATTCTCGCCCTCTGTTTCAGCCCCTCTGATTCAGCCCCTCTGTTTCAGCCCCTCTGATTCAGCCCCTCTGATTCAGCCCCTCTGCTTCAGCCACTCTGTTTCTCGCCCTCTGTTTCAGCCCCTCTGTTTCAGCCCCTCTGTTTCAGCCCCTCTGTTTCTCACCCTCTGTTTCAGCCCCTCTGTTTCAGCCCCTCTGTTTCAGCCCCTCTGTTTCTCGCCCTCTGTTTCAGCCCCTCTGTTTCTCGCCCTCTGTTCAGCCCCTATGTTTCTCGCCCTCTGTTTCAGCCCCTCTGTTTCTCGCCCTCTGTTTCAGCCCCTCTGTTTCATTCCCTCTGTTTCTCGCCCTCTGTTTCTGCCCCTCTGTTTCTCGCCCTCTGTTTCAGCCCCTCTGTTTCTCGCCCTCTGTTTCAGGCCCGCTGATTCAGCCCCTCTGTTTCAGCCCCTCTGTTTCAGCCCCTCTGTTTCAGCCCCTCTGTTTCTCACCCTCTGTTTCAGCCCCTCTGATTCAGCCCCTCTGATTCAGCCCCTCTGTTTCCCGCCCACTGTTTAAGCCACACTGTTTCTCGCCCTCTGTTTCTCGCCCTCTGTTTCAGCCCCTCTGATTCAGCCCCTCTGTTTCTCGCCCTCTGTTTCAGCCCATCTGATTCTCGCCCTCTGTTTCAGCCCCTCTGATTCTCGCCCTCTGTTTCAGCCCCTCTGATTCAGCCCCTCTGTTTCAGCCCCTCTGATTCAGCCCCTCTGATTCAGCCCCTCTGCTTCAGCCCCTCTGTTTCTCGCCCTCTGTTTCGGCCCCTCTGTTTCAGCCCCTCTGTTTCAGCCCCTCTGTTTCTCACCCTCTGTTTCAGCCCCTCTGATTCAGCACCTCTGATTCAGCCCCTCTGATTCAGCCCCTCTGTTTCAGCGCCTCTGATTCAGCCCCTCTGATTCAGCCCCTCTGTTTCTCGCCCTCTCTTTCAGCCCCTCTGTTTCAGCCCCTCTGTTTCAGCTCCTCTGTTTCAGCCCCTCTGTTTCTCGCCCTCTGTTTCAGCCCCTCTGTTTCAGCCCCTCTGTTTCTCGCCCTCTGTTTATCGCCCTCTGTTTCAGCCCTGTGTTTCAGCCCCTCTGTTTCAGCCCCTCTGTTTCAGCCCCTCTATTTCTCGCCCTCTGTTTCAGCCCCTCTGTTTCAGCCCCTCTGATTCAGCCCCTCAGATTCAGCCCCTCTGTTTCTCGCACTCTGTTTCAGCCCCTCTGTTTCAGCCACTCTGTTTCAGCTCCTCTGTTTAAGCCCCTCTGTTTCTCGCCCTCTGTTTCAGCCCCTCTGTTTCTCGCACTCTGTTTCAGCCCTTCTGTTTCAGCCCCTCTGTTTCAGCCCCTCTGTTTCTCGCCCTCTGTTTCAGCCCCTGTGTTTCTCGCCCTCTGTTTCAGCCCCTCTGTTTCAGCCCCTCTGATTCAGCCTCTCTGTTTCTCGCCCTCTGTTTCAGCCCCGCTGTTTCTCACCCTCTGTTTCAGCCCCTCTGTTTCTCGCCCTTTGTTCCAGCCCCTCTGTTTCAGCCCGTCTGTTTCAGCCCCGCTGTTTCAGCCCCTCTGTTTCTCACCCTCTGTTACTCGCCCTCTGTTTCAGCCCCTCTGTTTTTCGCCCTCTGTTTCAGCCCTCCTGTTTCTCACCCTCTGTTTCAGGCTCTCTGTTTCAGCCCCTCTGTTTCTTGCCCTCTGTTTCAGCCCCTCTGTTTCAGCCACTCTGTTTCAGCTCCTCTGTTTAAGCCCCTCTGTTTCTCGCCCTCTGTTTCAGCCCCTCTGTTTCTCGCCCTCTGTTTCAGCCCTTCTGTTTCAGCCCCTCTGTTTCAGCCCCTCTGTTTCTCGCCCTCTGTTTCAGCCCCTCTGTTTCTCGCCCTCTGTTTCTCGCCCGCTGTTTCAGCCCCTCTGTTTCAGCCCCTCTGATTCTCACCCTCTGTTTCAGCCCCTCTGTTTCAGCCCCTCTGTTTCAGCCCCTCTGTTTCTCGCCCTCTGTTTCAGCCCCTCTGTTTCTCGCCCTCTGTTCAGCCCCTATGTTTCTCGCCCTCTGTTTCAGCCCCTCTGTTTCTCGCCCTCTGTTTCAGCCCCTCTGTTTCATTCCCTCTGTTTCTCGCCCTCTGTTTCTGCCCCTCTGTTTCTCGCCCTCTGTTTCAGCCCCTCTGTTTCTCGCCCTCTGTTTCAGGCCCGCTGATTCAGCCCCTCTGTTTCAGCCCCTCTGTTTCAGCCCCTCTGTTTCAGCCCCTCTGTTTCTCACCCTCTGTTTCAGCCCGTCTGTTTCAGCCCCTCTGATTCAGCCCCTCTGTTTCCCGCCCACTGTTTAAGCCACACTGTTTCTCGCCCTCTGTTTCTCGCCCTCTGTTTCAGCCCCTCTGATTCAGCCCCTCTGTTTCTCGCCCTCTGTTTCAGCCCATCTGATTCTCGCCCTCTGTTTCAGCCCCTCTGATTCTCGCCCTCTGTTTCAGCCCCTCTGATTCAGCCCCTCTGATTCAGCCCCTCTGATTCAGCCCCTCTGATTCAGCCCCTCTGCTTCAGCCACTCTGTTTCTCGCCCTCTGTTTCAGCCCCTCTGTTTCAGCCCCTCTGTTTCAGCCCCTCTGTTTCTCACCCTCTGTTTCAGCCCCTCTGTTTCAGCCCCTCTGTTTCAGCCCCTCTGTTTCTCGCCCTCTGTTTCAGCCCCTCTGTTTCTCGCCCTCTGTTCAGCCCCTATGTTTCTCGCCCTCTGTTTCAGCCCCTCTGTTTCTCGCCCTCTGTTTCAGCCCCTCTGTTTCATTCCCTCTGTTTCTCGCCCTCTGTTTCTGCCCCTCTGTTTCTCGCCTTCTGTTTCAGCCCCTCTGTTTCAGCCCCTCTATTACAGCCCCTCTGTTTCAGCCCCTCTGTTTCTCGCGCTCTATTTCTCACCCTCTGTTTCTCGCCCTCTGTTTCAGCCCCTCTGTTTTTCGCCCTCTGTTTCAGCCCCTCTGTTTCTTGCCCTCTGTATCAGGCTCTCTGTTTCAGCCCCTCTGTTTCTCGCCCTCTGTTTCAGCCCCTCTGATTCTCGCCCTCTGTTTCAGCCCCTCTGTTTCTCGCCCTCTGTTTCAGCCCCTCTGTTTCAGCCCCTCTGTTTCAGCCCCTCTGTTTCTCACCCTCTGTTTCAGCCCCTCTGATTCAGCCCCTCTGATTCTGCCCCTCTGATTCAGCCCCTCTGTTTCCCGCCACTCTGTTACAGCCCCTCTGTTTCTCGCCCTCTGTTTCAGCCCCTCTGTTTCTCGCCCTCTGTTTCAGCCCCACTGTTTCAGCCCCTCTGTTTCAGCCCCTCTGTTTCAGCGCCTCTGTTTCTCGTCCTCTGTTTCAGCTCCTCTGTTTCTCGCCCTCTGTTTCAGCCCCTCTGATTCAGCCCCTCTGATTCAGCCCCTCTGTTTCTCCCCCTCTGTTTCAGCCCCTCTGTTTCAGCCCCTCTGTTTCAGCTCCTCTGTTTCAGCCCCTCTGTTTCAGCCACTCTGTTTCAGCCACTCTGTTTCAGCCCCTCTGTTTCTCGCCCTCTGTTTCAGCCCCTCTGTTTCTCGCCCTCTGTTTCGGCCCCTCTGTTTCAGCCCGTCTGTTTCAGCCCCTCTGTTTCTCGCCCTCTGTTTCAGGCCCGCTGATTCAGCCCCTCTGTTTCAGCCCCTCTGTTTCAGCCCCTCTGTTTCAGCCCCTCTGTTTCTCACCCTCTGTTTCAGCCCGTCTGTTTCAGCCCCTCTGATTCAGCCCCTCTGTTTCCCGCCCACTGTTTAAGCCACACTGTTTCTCGCCCTCTGTTTCTCGCCCTCTGTTTCAGCCCCTCTGATTCAGCCCCTCTGTTTCTCGCCCTCTGTTTCAGCCCATCTGATTCTCGCCCTCTGTTTCAGCCCCTCTGATTCTCGCCCTCTGTTTCAGCCCCTCACATTCAGCCCCTCTGTTTCAGCCCCTCTGATTCAGCCCCTCTGATTCAGCCCCTCTGCTTCAGCCACTCTGTTTCTCGCCCTCTGTTTCAGCCCCTCTGTTTCAGCCCCTCTGTTTCAGCCCCTCTGTTTCTCACCCTCTGTTTCAGCCCCTCTGTTTCAGCCCCTCTGTTTCAGCCCCTCTGTTTCTCGCCCTCTGTTTCAGCCCCTCTGTTTCTCGCCCTCTGTTCAGCCCCTATGTTTCTCGCCCTCTGTTTCAGCCCCTCTGTTTCTCGCCCTCTGTTTCAGCCCCTCTGTTTCATTCCCTCTGTTTCTCGCCCTCTGTTTCTGCCCCTCTGTTTCTCGCCCTCTGTTTCAGCCCCTCTGTTTCAGCCCCTCTATTACAGCCCCTCTGTTTCAGCCCCTCTGTTTCATTCCCTCTGTTTCTCGCCCTCTGTTTCTGCCCCTCTGTTTCTCGCCCTCTGTTTCAGCCCCTCTGTTTCAGCCCCTCTATTACAGCCCCTCTGTTTCAGCCCCTCTGTTTCTCGCGCTCTATTTCTCACCCTCTGTTTCTCGCCCTCTGTTTCAGCCCCTCTGTTTCTCGCCCTCTGTTCAGCCCCTATGTTTCTCGCCCTCTGTTTCAGCCCCTCTGTTTCTCGCCCTCTGTTTCAGCCCCTCTGTTTCATTCCCTCTGTTTCTCGCCCTCTGTTTCTGCCCCTCTGTTTCTCGCCCTCTGTTTCAGCCCCTCTGTTTCAGCCCCTCTATTACAGCCCCTCTGTTTCAGCCCCTCTGTTTCTCGCGCTCTATTTCTCACCCTCTGTTTCTCGCCCTCTGTTTCAGCCCCTCTGTTTTTCGCCCTCTGTTTCAGCCCCTCTGTTTCTTGCCCTCTGTATCAGGCTCTCTGTTTCAGCCCCTCTGTTTCTCGCCCTCTGTTTCAGCCCCTCTGATTCTCGCCCTCTGTTTCAGCCCCTCTGTTTCTCGCCCTCTGTTTCAGCCCCTCTGTTTCAGCCCCTCTGTTTCAGCCCCTCTGTTTCTCACCCTCTGTTTCAGCCCCTCTGATTCAGCCCCTCTGATTCTGCCCCTCTGATTCAGCCCCTCTGTTTCCCGCCACTCTGTTACAGCCCCTCTGTTTCTCGCCCTCTGTTTCAGCCCCTCTGTTTCTCGCCCTCTGTTTCAGCCCCACTGTTTCAGCCCCTCTGTTTCAGCCCCTCTGTTTCAGCGCCTCTGTTTCTCGTCCTCTGTTTCAGCTCCTCTGTTTCTCGCCCTCTGTTTCAGCCCCTCTGATTCAGCCCCTCTGTTTCAGCCCCTCTGTTTCTCCCCCTCTGTTCCAGACCCTCTGTTTCAGCCCCTCTGTTTCAGCCACTCTGTTTCAGCCCCTCTGTTTCAGCCACTCTGTTTCAGCCACTCTGTTTCAGCCCCTCTGTTTCTCGCCCTCTGTTTCAGCCCCTCTGTTTCTCGCCCTCTGTTTCGGCCCCTCTGTTTCAGCCCGTCTGTTTCAGCCCCTCTGTTTCAGCCCCTCTGTTTCAGCCCCTCTGTTTCAGCCCCTCTGTTTCTCGCCCTCTGTTTCAGCCCATCTGATTCAGCCCCTCTGTTTCAGCCCCTCTGATTCAGCCCCGCTGATTCAGCCCCTCTGTTTCTTGCCCTCTGTTTCAGCCCCTCTGTTTCAGCCCCTCTGTTTCAGCCCCTCTGTTTCTCGCCCTCTGTTTCAGCCCCTCTGATTCTCTCCCTCTGTTGCAGCCCCTCTGTTTCAGCCCCTCTGTTTCTCGCACTCAGTTTCTGCCCCTCTGTTTCTCGCCCTCTGTTTCAGCCCCGCTGTTTCTCGCCCTCTGTTTCAGCCCCGCTGATTCAGCCCCTCTGTTTCAGCCACTCTGAATCAGCCCCTCTGATTCAGCCCCTCTGTTTCAGCCCCTCTGTTTCTCGCCCTCTGTTTCAGCCACTCTGATTCTCGCCCTCTGTTTCAGCCCCTCTGTTTCTTGCCCTCTGTTTCAGCCCCTCTGATTCAGCCCCTCTGTTTCAGCCCCTCTGATTCAGCCCCTCTGATTCAGCCCCTCTGCTCAGCCCCTCTGTTTCTCGCCCTCTGTTTCAGCCCCTCTGTTTCTCACCCTCTGATTCAGCCCCTCTGATTCAGCCCATCTGATTCAGCCCCTCTGATTTAGCCCCTCTGTTTCCCGCCCCTCTGTTTCAGCCCCTCTGTTTCTCGCCCTCTGTTTCAGCCCCTCTGTTTCTCGCCCTCTGTTTCAGCCCCACTGTTTCAGCCCCTCTGTTTCAGCCCCTCTGTTTCAGCGCCTCTGTTTCTCGCCCTCTGTTTTAGCCCCTCTGTTTCTCGCCCTCTGTTTCAGCCCCTCTGATTCAGCCCCTCTGTTTCAGCCCCTATGTTTCTCCCCCTCTGTTCCAGCCCCTCTGTTTCAGCCACTCTGTTTCAGCCACTCTGTTTCAGCCCCTCTGTTTCAGCCCCTCGGTTTCAGCCCCTCTGTTTCTCGCCCTCTGTTTCAGCCCCTCTGTTTCTCGCCCACTGTTTCAGCCCCTCTGTTTCAGCCCCTCTGTTTCAGCCACTCTGTTTCTAGCCCTCTGTTTCAGCCCCTCTGTTTCTCACCCTCTGTTTCAGCCCCTCTGATTCAGCCCCTCTGTTTCTCGCCCTCTGTTTCAGCCCCTCTGTTTCTCGCCCTCTGTTTCAGCCCCTCTGTTTCAGCCCCTCTGTTTCTCGCCCTCTGTTTCAGGCCCTCTGTTTCTCGCCCTCTGTTTCAGCCCCTCTGATTCAGCCCCTCTGTTTCAGCCGCTCGGATTCAGCCCCTCTGTTTCAGCCCCTCTATTACAGCCCCTCTGTTTCAGCCCCTCTGTTTCTCGCGCTCTATTTCTCACCCTCTGTTTCTCGCCCTCTGTTTCAGACCCTCTGTTTTTCGCCCTCTGTTTCAGCCCCTCTGTTTCTTGCCCTCTGTATCAGGCTCTCTGTTTCAGCCCCTCTGTTTCTCGCCCTCTGTTTCAGCCCCTCTGATTCTCGCCCTCTGTTTCAGCCCCTCTGTTTCTCGCCCTCTGTTTCAGCCCCTCTGTTTCAGCCCCTCTGTTTCAGCCCCTCTGTTTCTCACCCTCTGTTTCAGCCCCTCTGATTCAGCCCCTCTGATTCTGCCCCTCTGATTCAGCCCCTCTGTTTCCCGCCACTCTGTTACAGCCCCTCTGTTTCTCGCCCTCTGTTTCAGCCCCTCTGTTTCTCGCCCTCTGTTTCAGCCCCACTGTTTCAGCCCCTCTGTTTCAGCCCCTCTGTTTCAGCGCCTCTGTTTCTCGTCCTCTGTTTCAGCTCCTCTGTTTCTCGCCCTCTGTTTCAGCCCCTCTGATTCAGCCCCTCTGTTTCAGCCCCTCTGTTTCTCCCCCTCTGTTCCAGACCCTCTGTTTCAGCCCCTCTGTTTCAGCCACTCTGTTTCAGCCCCTCTGTTTCAGCCACTCTGTTTCAGCCACTCTGTTTCAGCCCCTCTGTTTCTCGCCCTCTGTTTCAGCCCCTCTGTTTCTCGCCCTCTGTTTCAGCCCCTCTGTTTCAGCCCGTCTGTTTCAGCCCCTCTGTTTCTCGCCCTCTGTTTCAGCCCCTCTGTTTCTCACCCTCTGTTTCAGCCCCTCTGATTCAGCCCCTCTGTTTCTCGCCCTCTGTTTCAGCCCCTCTGTTTCTCGCCCTCTGTTTCAGCCCCTCTGTTTTAGCCCCTCTGTTTCAGCCCCTCTGATTCTCGCCCTCTGGTTCAGCCCCTCTGTTTCTCGCCCTCTGTTTCAGGCCCTCTGTTTCTCGGCCTCTGTTTCAGCCCCTCTGATTCAGCACCTCTGTTTCAGCCCCTCTGATTCAGCCCCTCTGTTTCAGCCACTCTGTTTCAGCCCATCTTTTTCAGCCCCGCTGTTTCTCGCCGGCTGTTTCAGCCCCACTGTTTCTCGCCCTCTGTTTCAGCCCCTCTGTTTCTCGCCCTCTGTTTCAGTCCCTCTGTTTCTCGCCCTCTGTTTCAGCCCCTCTGTTTCAGCCCCTCTGTTTCAGCCCCTCTGTTTCTCGCCCTCTGTTTCAGCCCCTCTGATTCTCTCCCTCTGTTGCAGCCCCTCTGTTTCAGCCCCTCTGTTTCTCGCCCTCTGTTTCAGCCCCGCTGTTTCTCGCCCTCTGTTTCAGCCCCGCTGATTCAGCCCCTCTGTTTCAGCCACTCTGAATCAGCCCCTCTGATTCAGCCCCTCTGTTTCAGCCCCTCTGTTTCTCGCCCTCTGTTTCAGCCCCTCTGATTCTCGCCCTCTGTTTCAGCCCCTCTGTTTCTTGCCCTCTGTTTCAGCCCCTCTGATTCAGCCCCTCTGTTTCAGCCCCTCTGATTCAGCCCCTCTGATTCAGCCCCTCTGCTCAGCCCCTCTGTTTCTCGCCCTCTGTTTCAGCCCCTCTGTTTCAGCCCCTCTGTTTCAGCCCCTCTGTTTCTCACCCTCTGATTCAGCCCCTCTGATTCAGCCCATCTGATTCAGCCCCTCTGATTTAGCCCCTCTGTTTCCCGCCCCTCTGTTTCAGCCCCTCTGTTTCTCGCCCTCTGTTTCAGCCCCTCTGTTTCTCGCCCTCTGTTTCAGCCCCACTGTTTCAGCCCCTCTGTTTCAGCCCCTCTGTTTCAGCGCCTCTGTTTCTCGCCCTCTGTTTTAGCCCCTCTGTTTCTCGCCCTCTGTTTCAGCCCCTCTGATTCAGCCCCTCTGTTTCAGCCCCTATGTTTCTCCCCCTCTGTTCCAGCCCCTCTGTTTCAGCCACTCTGTTTCAGCCACTCTGTTTCAGCCCCTCTGTTTCAGCCCCTCGGTTTCAGCCCCTCTGTTTCTCGCCCTCTGTTTCAGCCCCTCTGTTTCTCGCCCACTGTTTCAGCCCCTCTGTTTCAGCCCCTCTGTTTCAGCCACTCTGTTTCTCGCCCTCTGTTTCAGCCCCTCTGTTTCTCACCCTCTGTTTCAGCCCCTCTGATTCAGCCCCTCTGTTTCTCGCCCTCTGTTTCAGCCCCTCTGTTTCTCGCCCTCTGTTTCAGCCCCTCTGTTTCAGCCCCTCTGTTTCTCGCCCTCTGTTTCAGGCCCTCTGTTTCTCGCCCTCTGTTTCAGCCCCTCTGATTCAGCCCCTCTGTTTCAGCCGCTCGGATTCAGCCCCTCTGTTTCAGCCCCTCTATTACAGCCCCTCTGTTTCAGCCCCTCTGTTTCTCGCGCTCTATTTCTCACCCTCTGTTTCTCGCCCTCTGTTTCAGCCCCTCTGTTTTTCGCCCTCTGTTTCAGCCCCTCTGTTTCTTGCCCCCTGTATCAGGCTCTCTGTTTCAGCCCCTCTGTTTCTCGCCCTCTGTTTCAGCCCCTCTGATTCTCGCCCTCTGTTTCAGCCCCTCTGTTTCTCGCCCTCTGTTTCAGCCCCTCTGTTTCAGCCCCTCTGTTTCAGCCCCTCTGTTTCTCACCCTCTGTTTCAGCCCCTCTGATTCAGCCCCTCTGATTCTGCCCCTCTGATTCAGCCCCTCTGTTTCCCGCCACTCTGTTACAGCCCCTCTGTTTCTCGCCCTCTGTTTCAGCCCCTCTGTTTCTCGCCCTCTGTTTCAGCCCCACTGTTTCAGCCCCTCTGTTTCAGCCCCTCTGTTTCAGCGCCTCTGTTTCTCGTCCTCTGTTTCAGCTCCTCTGTTTCTCGCCCTCTGTTTCAGCCCCTCTGATTCAGCCCCTCTGTTTCAGCCCCTCTGTTTCTCCCCCTCTGTTCCAGACCCTCTGTTTCAGCCCCTCTGTTTCAGCCACTCTGTTTCAGCCACTCTGTTTCAGCCCCTCTGTTTCTCGCCCTCTGTTTCAGCCCCTCTGTTTCTCGCCCTCTGTTTCAGCCCCTCTGTTTCAGCCCGTCTGTTTCAGCCCCTCTGTTTCTCGCCCTCTGTTTCAGCCCCTCTGTTTCTCACCCTCTGTTTCAGCCCCTCTGATTCAGCCCCTCTGTTTCTCGCCCTCTGTTTCAGCCCCTCTGTTTCTCGCCCTCTGTTTCAGCCCCTCTGTTTTAGCCCCTCTGTTTCAGCCCCTCTGATTCTCGCCCTCTGGTTCAGCCCCTCTGTTTCTCGCCCTCTGTTTCAGGCCCTCTGTTTCTCGGCCTCTGTTTCAGCCCCTCTGATTCAGCCCCTCTGTTTCAGCCCCTCTGATTCAGCCCCTCTGTTTCAGCCACTCTGTTTCAGCCCATCTTTTTCAGCCCCTCTGTTTCTCGCCGGCTGTTTCAGCCCCACTGTTTCTCGCCCTCTGTTTCAGCCCCTCTGTTTCTCGCCCTCTGTTTCAGTCCCTCTGTTTCTCGCCCTCTGTTTCAGCCCCTCTGTTTCAGCCCCTCTGTTTCTCACCCTCTGTTTCTGCCCCTCTGTTTCTCGCCCTCTGTTTCAGCCTCGCTGTTTCTCGCCCTCTGTTTCAGCCCCGCTGATTCAGCCCCTCTGTTTCAGCCCCTCTGAATCAGCCCCTCTGATTCAGCCCCTCTGTTTCAGCCCCTCTGTTTCAGCCCCTCTGTTTCTCGCCCTCTGTTTCAGCCCCTCTGATTCTCGCCCTCTGTTTCAGCCCCTCTGTTTCTCGCCCTCTGTTTTAGCCTATCTGATTCAGCCCCTCTGTAACAGCCCCTCTGATTCAGCCCCTCTGATTCAGCCCCTCTGTTTCTCGCCCTCAGTTTCAGCCCCTCTGTTTCAGCCCCTCTGTTTCTCGCCCTCTGTTTCAGCCACTCTGTTTCTCGCTCTCTGTTTCTCGCCCTCTGTTTCAGCCCCTCTGATTCAGCCCCTCTGTTTCTCGCCCCTGTTTCAGCCCCTCTGTTTCTCGCCCTCTGTTTCAGCCCCTCTGTTTCTCGCCCTCTGTTTCAGCCCCTCTGTTTCAGCCCCTCTGATTCAGCCTCTCTGTTTCTCGCCCTCTGTTTCAGCCCCGCTGTTTCTCACCCTCTGTTTCAGCCCCTCTGTTTCTCGCCCTCTGTTCCAGCCCCTCTGTTTCAGCCCGTCTGTTTCAGCCCCTCTGTTTCAGCCCCTCTGTTTCTCACCCTCTGTTACTCGCCCTCTGTTTCAGCCCCTCTGTTTTTCGCCCTCTGTTTCAGCCCCCCTGTTTCTCACCCTCTGTTTCAGCCCCTCTGTTTCTTGCCCTCTGTTTCTCGCCCGCTGTTTCAGCCCCTTTGTTTCTCGCCCTCTGTTTCAGCCCCTCTGTTTCAGCCCCTCTGATTCAGCCCCTCTGATTCTCACCCTCTGTTTCAGCCCCTCTGTTTCAGCCCCTCTGTTTCAGCCCCTCTGTTTCTCGACCTCTGTTTCAGCCCCTCTGTTTCTCGCCCTCTGTTCAGCCCCTATGTTTCTCGCCCTCTGTTTCAGCCCCTCTGTTTCTCGCCCCCTGTTTCAGCCCCTCTGTTTCAGCCCCTCTGTTTCTCACCCTCTGATTCTGCCCCTCTGTTTCTCGCCCTCTGTTTCAGCCCCGCTGTTTCTCGCCCTCTGTTTCAGCCTCGCTGATTCAGCCCCTCTGTTTCAGCCCCTTTGAATCAGCCCCTCTGATTCAGCCCCTCTGTTTCAGCCCCTCTGTTTCAGCCCCTCTGTTTCTCGCCCTCTGTTTCTCGCCCTCTGTTTCAGCCAATCTGATTCAGCCCCTCTGTTTCAGCCCCTCTGATTCAGCCCCGCTGATTCAGCCCCTCTGTTTCTTGCCCTCTGTTTCAGCCCCTCTGTTTCAGCCCCTCTGTTTCAGCCCCTCTGTTTCTCGCCCTCTGTTTCAGCCCCTCTGATTCTCTCTCTCTGTTGCAGCCCCTCTGTTTCAGCCCCTCTGTTTCTCGCACTCAGTTTCTGCCCCTCTGTTTCTCGCCCTCTGTTTCAGCCCCGCTGTTTCTCGCCCTCTGTTTCAGCCCCGCTGATTCAGCCCCTCTGTTTCAGCCCCTCTGAATCAGCCCATCTGTTTCTCGCCCTCTGTTTCAGCCCCTCTGTTTCTTGCCCTCTGTTTCAGCCCCTCTGATTCAGCCCCTCTGTTTCAGCCCCTCTGATTCAGCCCCTCTGCTCAGCCCCTCTGTTTCTCGCCCTCTGTTTCAGCCCCTCTGTTTCAGCCCCTCTGTTTCAGCCCCTCTGTTTCTCACCCTCTGATTCAGCCCCTCTGATTCAGCCCATCTGATTCAGCCCCTCTGATTTAGCCCCTCTGTTTCCCGCCCCTCTGTTTCAGCCCCTCTGTTTCTCGCCCTCTGTTTCAGCCCCTCTGTTTCTCGCCCTCTGTTTCAGCCCCACTGTTTCAGCCCCTCTGTTTCAGCCCCTCTGTTTCAGCGCCTCTGTTTCTCGCCCTCTGTTTTAGCCCCTCTGTTTCTCGCCCTCTGTTTCAGCCCCTCTGATTCAGCCCCTCTGTTTCAACCCCTATGTTTCTCCCCCTTTGTTCCAGCCCCTCTGTTTCAGCCACTCTGTTTCAGCCCCTCTGTTTCAGCCACTCTGTTTCAGCCCCTCGGTTTCAGCCCCTCTGTTTCTCGCCCTCTGTTTCAGCCCCTCTGTTTCTCGCCCACTGTTTCAGCCCCTCTGTTTCAGCCCCTCTGTTTCAGCCACTCTGTTTCTCGCCCTCTGTTTCAGCCCCTCTGTTTCTCACCCTCTGTTTCAGCCCCTCTGATTCAGCCCCTCTGTTTCTCGCCCTCTGTTTCAGCCCCTCTGTTTCTCGCCCTCTGTTTCAGCCCCTCTGTTTCAGCCCCTCTGTTTCTCGCCCTCTGTTTCAGGCCCTCTGTTTCTCGCCCTCTGTTTCAGCCCCTCTGATTCAGCCCCTCTGTTTCAGCCGCTCGGATTCAGCCCCTCTGTTTCAGCCCCTCTATTACAGCCCCTCTGTTTCAGCCCCTCTGTTTCTCGCGCTCTATTTCTCACCCTCTGTTTCTCGCCCTCTGTTTCAGCCCCTCTGTTTTTCGCCCTCTGTTTCAGCCCCTCTGTTTCTTGCCCTCTGTATCAGGCTCTCTGTTTCAGCCCCTCTGTTTCTCGCCCTCTGTTTCAGCCCCTCTGATTCTCGCCCTCTGTTTCAGCCCCTCTGTTTCTCGCCCTCTGTTTCAGCCCCTCTGGTTCAGCCCCTCTGTTTCAGCCCCTCTGTTTCTCACCCTCTGTTTCAGCCCCTCTGATTCAACCCTCTGATTCTGCCCCTCTGATTCAGCCCCTCTGTTTCCCGCCACTCTGTTACAGCCCCTCTGTTTCTCGCCCTCTGTTTCAGCCCCTCTGTTTCTCGCCCTCTGTTTCAGCCCCACTGTTTCAGCCCCTCTGTTTCAGCCCCTCTGTTTCAGCGCCTCTGTTTCTCGTCCTCTGTTTCAGCTCCTCTGTTTCTCGCCCTCTGTTTCAGCCCCTCTGATTCAGCCCCTCTGTTTCAGCCCCTCTGTTTCTCCCCCTCTGTTCCAGACCCTCTGTTTCAGCCCCTCTGTTTCAGCCACTCTGTTTCAGCCCCTCTGTTTCAGCCACTCTGTTTCAGCCACTCTGTTTCAGCCCCTCTGTTTCTCGCCCTCTGTTTCAGCCCCTCTGTTTCTCGCCCTCTGTTTCAGCCCCTCTGTTTCAGCCCGTCTGTTTCAGCCCCTCTGTTTCTCGCCCTCTGTTTCAGCCCCTCTGTTTCTCATCCTCTGTTTCAGCCCCTCTGATTCAGCCCCTCTGTTTCTCGCCCTCTGTTTCAGCCCCTCTGTTTCTCGCCCTCTGTTTCAGCCCCTCTGTTTTAGCCCCTCTGTTTCAGCCCCTCTGATTCTCGCCCTCTGGTTCAGCCCCTCTGTTTCTCGCCCTCTGTTTCAGGCCCTCTGTTTCTCGGCCTCTGTTTCAGCCCCTCTGATTCAGCACCTCTGTTTCAGCCCCTCTGATTCAGCCCCTCTGTTTCAGCCACTCTGTTTCAGCCCATCTTTTTCAGCCCCTCTGTTTCTCGCCGGCTGTTTCAGCCCCACTGTTTCTCGCCCTCTGTTTCAGCCCCTCTGTTTCTCGCCCTCTGTTTCAGTCCCTCTGTTTCAGTCCCTCTGTTTCAGCCCCTCTGTTTCAG
Source organism: Chiloscyllium punctatum (assembly GCF_047496795.1). Taxonomy (NCBI): domain Eukaryota; kingdom Metazoa; phylum Chordata; class Chondrichthyes; order Orectolobiformes; family Hemiscylliidae; genus Chiloscyllium; species Chiloscyllium punctatum. Next base: position 95,501,370 of record NC_092758.1, read on the forward strand.
CCCCTCTGTTTCTCGCCCTCTGTTTCTGCCCCTCTGTTTCTCGCCCTCTGTTTCAGCCTCGCTGTTTCTCGCCCTCTGTTTCAGCCCCGCTGATTCAGCCCCTCTGTGTCAGCCCCTCTGAATCAGCCCCTCTGATTCAGCCCCTCTGTTTCAGCCCCTCTGTTTCAGCCCCTCTGTTTCTCGCCCTCTGTTTCAGCCCCTCTGATTCTCGCCCTCTGTTTCAGCCCCTCTGTTTCTCGCCCTCTGTTTTAGCCTATCTGATTCAGCCCCTCTGTAACAGCCCCTCTGATTCAGCCCCTCTGATTCAGCCCCTCTGTTTCTCGCCCTCAGTTTCAGCCCCTCTGTTTCAGCCCCTCTGTTTCTCGCCCTCTGTTTCAGCCACTCTGTTTCTCGCTCTCTGTTTCTCGCCCTCTGTTTCAGCCCCTCTGATTCAGCCCCTCTGTTTCTCGCCCCTGTTTCAGCCCCTCTGTTTCTCGCCCTCTGTTTCAGCCCCTCTGTTTCTCGCCCTCTGATTCAGCCCCTCTGTTTCAGCCCCTCTGATTCAGCCTCTCTGTTTCTCGCCCTCTGTTTCAGCCCCGCTGTTTCTCACCCTCTGTTTCAGCCCCTCTGTTTCTCGCCCTCTGTTCCAGCCCCTCTGTTTCAGCCCGTCTGTTTCAGCCCCTCTGTTTCAGCCCCTCTGTTTTTCACCCTCTGTTACTCGCCCTCTGTTTCAGCCCCTCTGTTTTTCGCCCTCTGTTTCAGCCCCCCTGTTTCTCACCCTCTGTTTCAGGCTCTCTGTTTCAGCCCCTCTGTTTCTTGCCCTCTGTTTCTCGCCCGCTGTTTCAGCCCCTTTGTTTCTCGCCCTCTGTTTCAGCCCCTCTGTTTCAGCCCCTCTGATTCAGCCCCTCAGATTCAGCCCCTCTGTTTCTCGCACTCTGTTTCAGCCCCTCTGTTTCTCGCCCTCTGTTTCAGCCTCGCTGTTTCTCGCCCTCTGTTTCAGCCCCGCTGATTCAGCCCCTCTGTTTCAGCCCCTCTGAATCAGCCCCTCTGATTCAGCCCCTCTGTTTCAGCCCCTCTGTTTCAGCCCCTCTGTTTCTCGCCCTCTGTTTCAGCCCCTCTGATTCTCGCCCTCTGTTTCAGCCCCTCTGTTTCTCGCCCTCTGTTTTAGCCTATCTGATTCAGCCCCTCTGTAACAGCCCCTCTGATTCAGCCCCTCTGTTTCTCGCCCTCAGTTTCAGCCCCTCTGTTTCAGCCCCTCTGTTTCTCGCCCTCTGTTTCAGCCACTCTGTTTCTCGCTCTCTGTTTCTCGCCCTCTGTTTCAGCCCCTCTGATTCAGCCCCTCTGTTTCTCGCCCCTGTTTCAGCCCCTCTGTTTCTCGCCCTCTGTTTCAGCCCCTCTGTTTCTCGCCCTCTGTTTCAGCCCCTCTGATTCAGCCTCTCTGTTTCTCGCCCTCTGTTTCAGCCCCGCTGTTTCTCACCCTCTGTTTCAGCCCCTCTGTTTCTCGCCCTCTGTTCCAGCCCCTCTGTTTCAGCCCGTCTGTTTCAGCCCCTCTGTTTCAGCCCCTCTGTTTCTCACCCTCTGTTACTCGCCCTCTGTTTCAGCCCCTCTGTTTTTCGCCCTCTGTTTCAGCCCCCCTGTTTCTCACCCTCTGTTTCAGGCTCTCTGTTTCAGCCCCTCTGTTTCTTGCCCTCTGTTTCTCGCCCGCTGTTTCAGCCCCTTTGTTTCTCGCCCTCTGTTTCAGCCCCTCTGTTTCAGCCCCTCTGATTCAGCCCCTCAGATTCAGCCCCTCTGTTTCTCGCACTCTGTTTCAGCCCCTCTGTTTCAGCCACTCTGTTTCAGCTCCTCTGTTTAAGCCCCTCTGTTTCTCGCCCTCTGTTTCAGCCCCTCTGTTTCTCGCCCTCTGTTTCAGCCCCTCTGTTTCTCGCCCTCTGTTTCTCGCCCGCTGTTTCAGCCCCTCTGTTTCAGCCCCTCTGATTCTCACCCTCTGTTTCAGCCCCTCTGTTTCAGCCCCTCTGTTTCAGCCCCTCTGTTTCTCGCCCTCTGTTTCAGCCCCTCTGTTTCTCGCCCTCTGTTCAGCCCCTATGTTTCTCGCCCTCTGTTTCAGCCCCTCTGTTTCTCGCCCTCTGTTTCAGCCCCTCTGTTTCATTCCCTCTGTTTCTCGCCCTCTGTTTCTGCCCCTCTGTTTCTCGCCCTCTGTTTCAGCCCCTCTGTTTCTCGCCCTCTGTTTCAGGCCCGCTGATTCAGCCCCTCTGTTTCAGCCCCTCTGTTTCAGCCCCTCTGTTTCAGCCCCTCTGTTTCTCACCCTCTGTTTCAGCCCCTCTGATTCAGCCCCTCTGATTCAGCCCCTCTGTTTCCCGCCCACTGTTTAAGCCACACTGTTTCTCGCCCTCTGTTTCTCGCCCTCTGTTTCAGCCCCTCTGATTAAGCCCCTCTGTTTCTCGCCCTCTGTTTCAGCCCCTCTGTTTCTCGCCCTCTGTTTCAGCCCCTCTGTTTCAGCCCCTCTGATTCAGCCCCTCTGTTTCTCGCCCTCTGTTTCAGCCCATCTGATTCTCGCCCTCTGTTTCAGCCCCTCTGATTCTCGCTCTCTGTTTCAGCCCCTCTGATTCAGCCCCTCTGTTTCAGCCCCTCTGATTCAGCCCCTCTGATTCAGCCCCTCTGTTTCAGCCCCTCTGTTTCTCACCCTCTGTTTCAGCCCCTTTGATTCAGCACCTCTGATTCAGCCCCTCTGATTCAGCCCCTCTGTTTCAGCGCCTCTGATTCAGCCCCTCTGATTTAGCCCCTCTGTTTCTCGCCCTCTCTTTCAGCCCCTCTGTTTCAGCCCCTCTGTTTCAGCTCCTCTGTTTCAGCCCCTCTGTTTCTCGCCCTCTGTTTCAGCCCCTCTGTTTCAGCCTCTCTGTTTCTCGCCCTCTGTTTATCGCCCTCTGTTTCAGCCCCTCTGTTTCAGCCCCTCTATTTCTCGCCCTCTGTTTCAGCCCCTCTGTTTCTCCCCCTCTGTTTCAGCCCCTCTGTTTCTCGCCCTCTGTTTCAGCCCCTCTGTTTCTCGCCCCCTGTTTCAGCCCCTCTGCTTCAGCCCCTCTGTTTCTCGCCCTCTGATTCTGCCCCTCTGTTTCTCGCCCTCTGTTTCAGCCCCGCTGTTTCTCGCCCTCTGTTTCAGCCTCGCTGATTCAGCCCCTCTGTTTCAGCCCCTTTGAATCAGCCCCTCTGATTCAGCCCCTCTGTTTCAGCCCCTCTGTTTCAGCCCCTCTGTTTCAGCCCCTCTGTTTCTCGCCCTCTGTTTCAGCCCATCTGATTCTCGCCCTCTGTTTCAGCCCCTGTGTTTCTCGCCCTCTGTTTCAGCCCCTCTGATTCAGCCCCTCTGTTTCAGCCCCGCTGTTTCAGCCCCTCTGATTCAGCCCCTCTGTTTCTCGCCCTCTGTTTCAGCCCCTCTGTTTCTCGCCCTCTGTTTCAACCCCTCTGTTTTAGCCCCTCTGTTTCAGCCCCTCTGATTCTCGCCCTCTGGTTCAGCCCCTCTGATTCAGCCTCTCTGTTTCCCGCCCCTCTGTTTCAGCCCCTCTGTTTCTCGCCCTCTGTTTCAGCCCCTCTGTTTCAGCCCCTCTGATTCAGCCCCTCTGTTTCAGCCACTCTGTTTCAGCCCATCTTTTTCAGCCCCTCTGTTTCAGCCCCTCTGTTTCAGCCCCTGTGTTTCAGCCCCTCTGTTTCTCGCCCACTGTTTCAGCCCCTCTGTTTCTCGCCCTCTGTTTCAGCCCCTCTGTTTCAGCCCCTCTGTTTCAGTCCCTCTGTTTCTCGCCCTCTGTTTCTCGCCCTCTGTTTCAGCCCCTCTGTTTTTCGCCCGCTGTTTCAGCCCCTCAGTTTCTCGCCCTCTGCTTCAGCCCCTCTGTTTCAGCCCCTCTGTTTCTCGCCCTCTGTTTCAGCCCCTCTGTTTCAACCCCTCAGTTTCAGCCCCTCTGTTTCTCACCCTCTGTTTCAGCCCCTCTGATTCAGCCCCTCTGATTCAGCCCCTCTGATTCAGCCCCTCTGTTTCCCGTCCCTCTGTTTCAGCCCCTCTGTTTCTCGCCCTCTGTTTCAGCCCCTGTGATTCTCGCCCTCTGTTTCAGCCCCACTGTTTCAGCCCCTCTGTTTCAGCCCCTCTGTTTCAGCGCCTCTGTTTCTCGCCCACTGTTTCAGCCCCTCTGTTTCTCGCCCTCTGTTTCAGCCCCTCTGATTCAGCCCCTCTGTTTCAGCCCCTATGTTTCTCCCCCTCTGTTCCAGCCCCTCTGTCTCTGCCCCTCTGTTTCAGCCCCTCTGTTTCAGCCCCTCTGTTTCTCGCCCTCTGTTTCAGCCCCTCTGTTTCTCGCCCTCTGTTTCAGGCCTTCTGTTTCTCAGCCTCTGTTTCAGCCCCTCTGATTCAGCCCCTCTGTTTCAGCCCCTCTGATTCAGCCCCTCTGTTTCAGCCACTCTGTTTCAGCCCCTCTGTTTCAGCCCCTCTGTTTCTCGCCGGCTGTTTCAGCCCCACTGTTTCTCGCCATCTGTTTCAGCCCCTCTGTTTCTCGCCCTCTGTTTCAGCCCCTCTGTTTCTCGCCCTCTGTTTCAGCCCCTCTGTTTCAGCCCCTCTGTTTCTCGCCCTCTGTTTCTGCCCATCTGTTTCTCGCCCTCTGTTTCAGCCCCGCTGTTTCTCGCCCTCTGTTTCAGCCCCGCAGATTCAGCCCCTCTGTTTCAGCCCCTCTGAATCAGCCCCTCTGATTCAGCCCCTCTGTTCCAGCCCCTCTGTTTCAGCCCCTCTGTTTCTCGCCCTCTGTTTCAGCCCCTCTGTTTCTCGCCCTCTGTTTTAGCCTATCTGATTCAGCCCCTCTGTTTCAGCCCCTCTGATTCAGCCCCTCTGATTCAGCCCCTCTGATTCAGCCCCACTGTTTCTCGCCCTCTGTTTCAGCCCCTCTGTTTCAGCCCCTCTGTTTCAGCCCCTCTGTTTCTCAACCTCTGTTTCAGCCCCTCTGATTCAGCCCCTCTGATTCAGCCCCTCTGTTTCCCGCCCACTGTTTAAGCCACACTGTTTCTCGCCCTCTGTTTCTCGCCCTCTGTTTCAGCCCCTCTGATTCAGCCCCTCTGTTTCTCGCCCTCTGTTTCAGCCCCTCTGTTTCTCGCCCTCTGTTTCAGCCCCTCTGTTTCTCGCCCTCTGTTTCAGCCCATCTGATTCTCGCCCTCTGTTTCAGCCCCTCTGATTCTCGCCCTCTGTTTCAGCCCCTCTGATTCAGCCCCTCTGTTTCAGCCCCTCTGATTCAGCCCCTCTGATTCAGCCCCTCTGTTTCTCGCCCTCTGTTTCAGCCCCTCTGTTTCTCGCCCTCTGTTTCAGCCCCTCTGTTTCTCGCCCTCTGTTTCAGCCCCTCTGTTTCAGCCCCTCTGTTTCAGCCCCTCTGTTTCTCGCCCTCTGTTTCAGCCCCTCTGTTTCAGCCCCTCTGTTTCAGCCCCTCTGTTTCTCACCCTCTGTTTCAGCCCCTCTGATTCAGCACCTCTGATTCAGCCCCTCTGATTCAGCCCCTCTGTTTCAGCGCCTCTGATTCAGCCCCTCTGATTCAGCCCCTCTGTTTCTCGCCCTCTCTTTCAGCCCCTCTGTTTCAGCCCCTCTGTTTCAGCTCCTCTGTTTCAGCCCCTCTGTTTCTCGCCCTCTGTTTCAGCCCCTCTGTTTCAGCCCCTCTGTTTCTCGCCCTCTGTTTATCGCCCTCTGTTTCAGCCCCTGTGTTTCAGCCCCTCTGTTTCAGCCTCTCTGTTTCAGCCCCTCTATTTCTCGCCCTCTGTTTCAGCCCCTCTGTTTCTCCCCCTCTGTTTCAGCCCCTCTGTTTCTCGCCCTCTGTTTCAGCCCCTCTGAATCAGCCCCTCTGATTCAGCCCCTCTGTTTCAGCCCCTCTGTTTCAGCCCCTCTGTTTCAGCCCCTCTGTTTCTCGCCCTCTGTTTCAGCCCATCTGATTCTCGCCCTCTGTTTCAGCCCCTGTGTTTCTCGCCCTCTGTTTCAGCCCCTCTGATTCAGCCCCTCTGTTTCAGCCCCTCTGTTTCAGCCCCTCTGATTCAGCCCCTCTGCTTCTCGCCCTCTGTTTCAGCCCCTCTGTTTCAGCCCCTCTTTTTCTCACAGTCTGTTTCAGCCCCCTGATTCAGCCCCTCTGATTAAGCCCCTCTGATTCAGCCTCTCTGTTTCTCGCCCACTGTTTCAGCCCCTCTGTTTCTCGCCCTCTGTTTCAGCCCCTCTGTTTCAGCCCCTCTGTTTCAGTCCCTCTGTTTCTCGCCCTCTGTTTCTCGCCCTCTGTTTCAGCCCCTCTGTTTTTCGCCCTCTGTTTCAGCCCCTCTGTTTCTCGCCCTCTGTTTCAGCCCCTCTGTTTAAGCCCCTCTGTTTCAGTCCCTCTGTTTCTCGCCCACTGTTTCAGCCCCTCTGTTTCTCGCCCTCTGTTTCAGCCCCTCTGTTTCAGCCCCTCTGTTTCAGTCCCTCTGTTTCTCGCCCTCTGTTTCTCGCACTCTGTTTCAGCCCCTCTGTTTTTCGCCCGCTGTTTCAGCCCATCTGTTTCTCGCCCTCTGCTTCAGCCCCTCTGTTTCAGCCCCTCTGTTTCTCGCCATCTGTTTCAGCCCCTCTGTTTCAGCCCCTCAGTTTCAGCCCCTCTGTTTCTCACCCTCTGTTTCAGCCCCTCTGTTTCAGCCACTCTGATTCAGCCCCTCTGATTCAGCCCCTCTGTTTTCAGCCCCTCTGTTTCAGCCCCTCTGATTCAGCCCCTCTGATTCAGCCCCTCTGTTTTCCGCCCCTCTGTTTCAGCACCTCTGTTTCTCGCCCTCTGTTTCAGCCCCTCTGTTTCTCGCCCTCTGCTTCAGCCCCTCTGTTTCAGCCCCTCTGTTTCTCGCCCTCTGTTTCAGCCCCTCTGTTTCAGCCCCTCAGTTTCAGCCCCTCTGTTTCTCACCCTCTGTTTCAGCTCCTCTGATTCAGCCCCTCTGATTCAGCCCCTCTGATTCAGCCCCTCTGTTTCCCGCCCCTCTGTTTCAGCCCCTCTGTTTCTCACCCTCTGTTTCAGCCCCTGTGATTCTCGCCCTCTGTTTCAGCCCCACTGTTTCAGCCCCTCTGTTTCAGCCCCTCTGTTTCAGCGCCTCTGTTTCTCGCCCACTGTTTCAGCCCCTCTGTTTCTCGCCCTCTGTTTCAGCCCCTCTTATTCAGACCCTCTGTTTCAGCCCCTATGTTTCTCCCCCTCTGTTCCAGCCCCTCTGTTTCTGCCCCTCTGTTTCAGCCACTCTGTTTCAGCCCCTCTGTTTCAGCCCCTCTGTTTCAGCCCCTCTGTTTCTCGCCCTCTGTTTCAGCCCCTCTGTTTCTCGCCCTCTGTTTCAGCCCCTCTGTTTCTCGCCCTCTGTTTCAGCCCCTCTGATTCAGCCCTTCTGTTTCAGCCCCTCTGATTCAGCCCCTCTGTTTCAGCCACTCTGTTTCAGCCCCTCTGTTTCAGCCCCTCTGTTTCTCGCCGGCTGTTTCAGCCCCACTGTTTCTCGCCATCTGTTTCAGCCCCTCTGTTTCTCGCCCTCTGTTTCAGCCCCTCTGTTTCTCGCCCTCTGTTTCAGCCCCTCTGTTTCAGCCCCTCTGTTTCTCGCCCTCTGTTTCTGCCCCTCTGTTTCTCGCCCTCTGTTTCAGCCCCGCTGTTTCTCGCCCTCTGTTTCAGCCCCGCAGATTCAGCCCCTCTGTTTCAACCCCTCTGAATCAGCCCCTCTGATTCAGCCCCTCTGTTTCAGCCCCTCTGTTTCAGCCCCTCTGTTTCTCGCCCTCTGTTTCAGCCCCTCTGTTTCTCGCCCTCTGTTTTAGCCTATCTGATTCAGCCCCTCTGTTTCAGCCCCTCTGATTCAGCCCCTCTGATTCAGCCCCTCTGATTCAGCCCCTCTGTTTCTCGCCCTCTGTTTCAGCCCCTCTGTTTCAGCCCCTCTGTTTCAGCCCCTCTGTTTCTCACCCTCTGTTTCAGCCCCTCTGATTCAGCCCCTCTGATTCAGCCCCTCTGTTTCCCGCCCACTGTTTAAGCCACACTGTTTCTCGCCCTCTGTTTCTCGCCCTCTGTTTCAGCCCCTCTGATTCAGCCCCTCTGTTTCTCGCCCTCTGTTTCAGCCCCACTGTTTCTCGCCCTCTGTTTCAGCCCCTCTGTTTCAGCCCCTCTGATTCAGCCCCTCTGTTTCTCGCCCTCTGTTTCAGCTCGTCTGTTTCAGCCCCTCTGTTTCAGCCCCTCTGTTTCTCACACTCTGTTACTCGCCCTCTATTTCAGCCCCTCTGTTTTTCGCCCTCTGTTTCAGCCCCTCTGTTTCTCACCCTCTGTTTCAGGCTCTCTTTTTCAGCCCATCTCTTTCTTGCCCTCTGTTTCTCGCCCGCTGTTTCAGCCCCATTGTTTCTCGCGCTCTGTTTCAGCCCCTCTGTTTCAGCCCCTCTGATTCAGCCCCTCTGATTCAGCCCCTCTGTTTCTCGCACTCTGTTTCAGCCCCTCTGTTTCAGCCACTCTGTTTCAGCCCCTCTGTTTCTCGCCCTCTGTTTCAGCCCCTCTGTTTCTTGCCCTCTGTTTCAGCCCCACTGTTTCTCGCCCTCTGTTTCAGCCCCTCTGTTTCAGCCCCTCTGTTTCAGCCCCTCTGTTTCTCGCCCTCTGTTTCAGCCCCTCTGTTTCTCGCCCTCTGTTTCAGCCCCTCTGTTTCAGCCCCTCTGTTTCAGCCCCTCTGTTTCTCACCCTCTGTTTCAGCCCCTCTGTTTCAGCCCCTCTGTTTCAGCCCCTCTGTTTCTCGCCCTCTGTTTCAGCCCCTCTGTTTCTCGCCCTCTGTTCAGCCCCTATGTTTCTCGCCCTCTGTTTCAGCCCCTCTGTTTCTCGCCCTCTGTTTCAGCCCCTCTGTTTCAGCCCCCCTGTTTCTCGCCCTCTGTTTCTGCCCCTCTGTTTCTCGCCCTCTGTTTCAGCCCCTCTGTTTCTCGCCCTCTGTTTCAGCCCCGCTGATTCAGCCCCTCTGTTTCAGCCCCTCTGAATCAGCCCCTCTGATTCAGCCCCTCTGTTTCAGCCCGTCTGTTTCAGCCCCTCTGTTTCTCGCCCTCTGTTTCAGCCCATCTGATTCTCGCCCTCTGTTTCAGCCCCTCTGATTCTCGCCCTCTGTTTCAGCCCCTCTGATTCAGCCCCTCTGTTTCAGCCCCTCTGATTCAGCCCCTCTGATTCAGCCCCTCTGATTCAGCCCCTCTGTTTCTCGCCCTCTGTTTCAGCCCCTCTGTTTCAGCCCCTCTGTTTCAGCCCCTCCGTTTCTCACCCTCTGTTTCAGCCCCTCTGATTCAGCACCTCTGATTCAGCCCCTCTGATTCAGCCCCTCTGTTTCAGCGCCTCTGTTTCTCGCCCTCTCTTTCAGCCCCTCTGTTTCAGCCCCTCTGTTTCAGCTCCTCTGTTTCAGCCCCTCTGTTTCTCGCCCTCTGTTTCAGCCCCTCTGTTTCTCGCCCTCTGTTTCAGCCCCTCTGTTTCTCGCCCTCTGTTTCAGCCCCTCTGTTCCTCGCCCACTGTTTCAGCCCCTCTGTTTCAGCCCCTCTGTTTCTCGCCCTCTGTTTCTGCCCCTCTGTTTCTCGCCCTCTGTTTCAGCCCCGCTGTTTCTCGCCCTCTGATTCAGCCCCGCTGATTCAGCCCCTCTGTTTCAGCCCCTCTGAATCATCCCCTCTGATTCAGCCCCCCTGTTTCAGCCCCTCTGTTTCAGCCCCTCTGTTTCAGCCCCTCTGTTTCTCGCCCTCTGTTTCAGCCCATCTGATTCTCGCCCTCTGTTTCAGCGCCTGGGTTTCTCGTCCTCTGTTTAAGTCCCTCTGATTCAGCCCCTCTGTTTCAGCCCCTCTGATTCATCCCCTCTGATTCAGCCCCTCTGTTTCTCGACCTCTTTTTCAGCGCCTCTGTTTCAGCCCCTCTGTTTCAGCCCCTCTGTTTCTCACCCTCTGTTTCAGCCCCCTGATTCAGCCCCTCTGATTCAGCCCCTCTGATTCAGCCCCTCCGTCTCCCGCCCCTCTGTTTCAGCCCCTCTGTTTCTCGCCCTCTGTTTCAGCCCCTCTGTTTCTCGCCTTCTTTTTTTAAGCCCCTCTGTTTCAGCCCCTCTGTTTCAGTCCCTCTGTTTCTCGCCCTCTGTTTCAGCTCCTGTGTTTCTCGCCCTCTGTTTCAGCCCCTCTGTTTCAGCCCCTCTGTTTCAGTACCTCTATTTCTCGCCCTCTGTTTCTCGCCCTCTGTTTCAGCCCCTCTGTTTCTCGCCCTCTGTTTCAGCCCCTCTGTTTCTCGCCCTCTGCTTCATGCCCCTCTGTTTCAGCCCTTCTGTTTCAGCCCCTCTGTTTCAGCCCCTCTGTTTCTCGCCCTCTGTTTCAGCCCCTCTGTTTCTCGCCCTCTGTTTCATCCCCTCTGTTTCTCGCCCTCTGTTTCAGCCCCTCTGTTTCAGCCCCTATATTTCAGCCCCTCTGTTTCTCGTCCTCTGTTTCAGCACGTCTGTTTCTCGCCCTCTGTTTCAGCCCCTCTGTTTCTCACCCTCTGTTTCAGCCCCTCTGATTCAGCCCCTCTGTTTCAGCCCCTCTGATTCAGCCCCTCTGTTTCAGCCCCTGTGTTTCAGCCCCTCTGTTTCAGCCCCTCTGTTTCTTGCCCTCTATTTCTCACCCTCTGTTTCTCGCCCTCTGTTTCAGCCCCTCTGTTTTTCGCCCTCTGTTTCAGCCCCTCTGTTTCTCGACCTCTGTTTCAGGCTCTCTGTTTCAGCCCGTCTGTTTCAGCCCCTCTGTTTCAGCCCCTCTGTTTCGCGCCCTCTGTTTCTCGCTCGCTGTTTCAGCCCCTTTGTTTCTCGCCCTCTGTTTCAGCCCCTCTGTTTCAGCCCCATTGATTCAGCCCCTCTGATTCAGCCCCTCTGTTTCTCGCCATCTGTTTCAGCCCCTCTGTTTCAGCCTCTCTGTTTCAGCTCCTCTGTTTCAGCGCCTCTGTTTCTCGCCGTCTGATTCAGCCCCTCTGTTTCTCGCCCTCTGTTTCAGCCCCTCTGTTTCAGCCCCTCTGTTTCAGCCCCTCTGTTTCTCGCCCTCTGTTTCAGCCCCTCTGTTTCTCGCCCTCTGTTTCAGCCCCTCTGTTTCAGCCCCTCTGTTTCAGCCCCTCTGTTTCTCGACCTCTGTTTCAGCCCCTCTGTTTCAGCCCCTCTGTTTCAGCCCCTCTGTTTCAGCCCGTCTGTTTCTCGCCCTCTGTTTCAGACCCCTCTGTTTCTCGCCCTCTGTTCAGCCCCTATGTTTCTCGCCCTCTGTTTCAGCCCCTCTGTTTCTCACCCTCTGTTTCTGCCCCTCTGTTTCTCGCCCTCTGTTTCAGCCCCTCTGTTTCTCGCCCTCTGTTTCAGCCCCGCTGATTCAGCCCCTCTGTTTCAGCCCCTCTGAATCAGCCCCTCTGATTCAGCCCCTCTGTTTCAGCCCCTCTGTTTCAGCCCCTCTGTTTCTCGCCCTCTGTTTCAGCCCATCTGATTCTCGCCCTCTGTTTCAGCCCTTCTGATTCTCGCCCTCTGTTTCAGCCCCTCTGATTCAGCCCCTCTGTTTCAGCCCCTCTGATTCAGCCCCTCTGATTCAGCCCCTCTGATTCAGCCCCTCTGTTACTCGCCCTCTGTTTCAGCCCCTCTGTTTCTGCCCCTCTGTTTCAGCGCCTCTGTTTCTCGCCCTCTGTTTCTGTCCCTCTGTTTCTCGCCCTCTGTTTCAGCCCCTCTGATTCAGCCCCTCTGTTTCAGCTCCTATGTTTCTCCCCCTCTGTTCCAGCCCCTCTGTTTCAGCCCCTCTGTTTCAGCCACTCTGTTTCAGCCCCTCTGTTTCAGCCCCTCTGTTTCAGCCCCTCTGTTTCTCGCCCTCTGTTTCAGCCGCTCTGTTTCAGCCCGTCTGTTTCAGCCACTCTGTTTCTCGCCCTCTATTTCTCACCCTCTGTTTCTCGCCCTCTGTTTCAGCGCCTCTGTTTTTCGCCCTCTGTTTCAGCCCCTCTGTTTCATGCCCTCTGTTTCAGGGTCTCTGTTTCAGCCCGTCTGTTTCAGCCCCTCTGTTTCAGCCCCTCTGTTTCTCGCCCTCTGTTTCAGCCCCTCTGATTCTCGTCCTCTGTTTCAGCCCCTCTGTTTCTCGCCCTCTGTTTCTGCCCCTCTGTTTCTCGCCCTCTGTTTCAGCCCCTCTGTTTCAGCTCATCTGTTTCAGCCACTCTGTTTCTCGCCCTCTATTTCTCACCCTCTGTTTCTCGCCCTCTGTTTCAGCCCCTCTGTTTTTCGCCCTCTGTTTCAGCCCCTCTGTTTCTTGCCCTCTGTTTCAGGGTCTCTGTTTCAGCCCGTCTGTTTCAGCCCCTCTGTTTCAGCCCCTCTGTTTCTCGCCCTCTGTTCCAGCCCCTCTGATTCTCGCCCTCTGTTTCAGCCCCTCTGTTTCTCGCCCTCTGTTTCTGCCCCTCTGTTTCTCGCCCTCTGTTTCAGCCCCTCTGTTTCTCGCCCTCTGTTTCAGCCCCGCTGATTCAGCCCCTCTGTTTCAGCCCCTCTGAATCACCCCCTCTGATTCAGCCCCTCTGTTTCAGCCCCTCTGTTTCAGCCCCTGTGTTTCTCGCCCTCTGTTTCAGCCCATCTGATTCTCGCTCTCTGTTTCAGCCCCTCTGATTCTCGCCCTCTGTTTCAGCCCCTCTGTTTCAGCCCCTCTGTTTCAGTACCTCTATTTCTCGCCCTCTGTTTCTCGCCCTCTGTTTCAGCCCCTCTGTTTCTCGCCCTCTGTTTCAGCCCCTCTGTTTCTCGCCCTCTGCTTCATGCCCCTCTGTTTCAGCCCTTCTGTTTCAGCCCCTCTGTTTCAGCCCCTCTGTTTCTCGCCCTCTGTTTCAGCCCCTCTGTTTCTCGCCCTCTGTTTCATCCCCTCTGTTTCTCGCCCTCTGTTTCAGCCCCTCTGTTTCAGCCCCTATATTTCAGCCCCTCTGTTTCTCGTCCTCTGTTTCAGCACGTCTGTTTCTCGCCCTCTGTTTCAGCCCCTCTGTTTCTCACCCTCTGTTTCAGCCCCTCTGATTCAGCCCCTCTGTTTCAGCCCCTCTGATTCAGCCCCTCTGTTTCAGCCCCTGTGTTTCAGCCCCTCTGTTTCAGCCCCTCTGTTTCTTGCCCTCTATTTCTCACCCTCTGTTTCTCGCCCTCTGTTTCAGCCCCTCTGTTTTTCGCCCTCTGTTTCAGCCCCTCTGTTTCTCGACCTCTGTTTCAGGCTCTCTGTTTCAGCCCGTCTGTTTCAGCCCCTCTGTTTCAGCCCCTCTGTTTCGCGCCCTCTGTTTCTCGCTCGCTGTTTCAGCCCCTTTGTTTCTCGCCCTCTGTTTCAGCCCCTCTGTTTCAGCCCCATTGATTCAGCCCCTCTGATTCAGCCCCTCTGTTTCTCGCCATCTGTTTCAGCCCCTCTGTTTCAGCCTCTCTGTTTCAGCTCCTCTGTTTCAGCGCCTCTGTTTCTCGCCGTCTGATTCAGCCCCTCTGTTTCTCGCCCTCTGTTTCAGCCCCTCTGTTTCAGCCCCTCTGTTTCAGCCCCTCTGTTTCTCGCCCTCTGTTTCAGCCCCTCTGTTTCTCGCCCTCTGTTTCAGCCCCTCTGTTTCAGCCCCTCTGTTTCAGCCCCTCTGTTTCTCGACCTCTGTTTCAGCCCCTCTGTTTCAGCCCCTCTGTTTCAGCCCCTCTGTTTCAGCCCCTCTGTTTCTCGCCCTCTGTTTCAGACCCCTCTGTTTCTCGCCCTCTGTTCAGCCCCTATGTTTCTCGCCCTCTGTTTCAGCCCCTCTGTTTCTCACCCTCTGTTTCTGCCCCTCTGTTTCTCGCCCTCTGTTTCAGCCCCTCTGTTTCTCGCCCTCTATTTCAGCCCCGCTGATTCAGCCCCTCTGTTTCAGCCCCTCTGAATCAGCCCCTCTGATTCAGCCCCTCTGTTTCAGCCCCTCTGTTTCAGCCCCTCTGTTTCTCGCCCTCTGTTTCAGCCCATCTGATTCTCGCCCTCTGTTTCAGCCCTTCTGATTCTCGCCCTCTGTTTCAGCCCCTCTGATTCAGCCCCTCTGTTTCAGCCCCTCTGATTCAGCCCCTCTGATTCAGCCCCTCTGATTCAGCCCCTCTGTTACTCGCCCTCTGTTTCAGCCCCTCTGTTTCTGCCCCTCTGTTTCAGCGCCTCTGTTTCTCGCCCTCTGTTTCTGTCCCTCTGTTTCTCGCCCTCTGTTTCAGCCCCTCTGATTCAGCCCCTCTGTTTCAGCTCCTATGTTTCTCCCCCTCTGTTCCAGCCCCTCTGTTTCAGCCACTCTGTTTCAGCCGCTCTGTTTCAGCCCGTCTGTTTCAGCCACTCTGTTTCTCGCCCTCTATTTCTCACCCTCTGTTTCTCGCCCTCTGTTTCAGCGCCTCTGTTTTTCGCCCTCTGTTTCAGCCCCTCTGTTTCATGCCCTCTGTTTCAGGGTCTCTGTTTCAGCCCGTCTGTTTCAGCCCCTCTGTTTCAGCCCCTCTGTTTCTCGCCCTCTGTTTCAGCCCCTCTGATTCTCGTCCTCTGTTTCAGCCCCTCTGTTTCTCGCCCTCTGTTTCTGCCCCTCTGTTTCTCGCCCTCTGTTTCAGCCCCTCTGTTTCAGCTCATCTGTTTCAGCCACTCTGTTTCTCGCCCTCTATTTCTCACCCTCTGTTTCTCGCCCTCTGTTTCAGCCCCTCTGTTTTTCGCCCTCTGTTTCAGCCCCTCTGTTTCTTGCCCTCTGTTTCAGGGTCTCTGTTTCAGCCCGTCTGTTTCAGCCCCTCTGTTTCAGCCCCTCTGTTTCTCGCCCTCTGTTCCAGCCCCTCTGATTCTCGCCCTCTGTTTCAGCCCCTCTGTTTCTCGCCCTCTGTTTCTGCCCCTCTGTTTCTCGCCCTCTGTTTCAGCCCCTCTGTTTCTCGCCCTCTGTTTCAGCCCCGCTGATTCAGCCCCTCTGTTTCAGCCCCTCTGAATCACCCCCTCTGATTCAGCCCCTCTGTTTCAGCCCCTCTGTTTCAGCCCCTGTGTTTCTCGCCCTCTGTTTCAGCCCATCTGATTCTCGCTCTCTGTTTCAGCCCCTCTGATTCTCGCCCTCTGTTTCAGCCCCTCAGTTTCAGCCCCTCTGTTTCTCACCCTCTGTTTCAGCCCCTCTGATTCAGCCCCTCTGATTCAGCCCCTCTGATTCAGCCCCTCTGTTTCCCGCCCCTCTGTTTCAGCCACTCTGTTTCTCGCCCTCTGTTTCAGCCCCTCTGATTCTCGCCCTCTGTTTCAGCCCCACTGTTTCAGCCCCTCTGTTTCAGCCCCTCTGTTTCTCGCCCACTGTTTCAGCCCCTCTGTTTCTCGCCCTCTGTTTCAGCCCCTCTGATTCAGCCCCTCTGTTTCAGCCCCTATGTTTCTCCCCCTCTGTTCCAGCCCCTCTGTTTCAGCCCCTCTGTTTCAGCCCCTCTGTTTCAGCCCCTCTGTTTCAGCCCCTCTGTTTCTCGCCCTCTGTTTCAGCCCCTCTGTTTCTCGCCCTCTGTTTCAGGCCTTCTGTTTCTCAGCCTCTGTTTCAGCCCCTCTGATTCAGCCCCTCTGTTTCAGCCCCTCTGATTCAGCCCCTCTGTTTCAGCCACTCTGTTTCAGCCCCTCTGTTTCAGCCCCTCTGTTTCTCGCCGGCTGTTTCAGCCCCACTGTTTCTCGCCCTCTGTTTCAGCCCCTCTGTTTCTCGCCCTCTGTTTCAGCCCCTCTGTTTCTCGCCCTCTGTTTCAGCCCCTCTGTTTCAGCCCCTCTGTTTCTCGCCCTCTGTTTCAGCCCCTCTGTTTCTCGCCCTCTGTTTCTGCCCTTCTGTTTCTCGCCCTCTGTTTCAGCCCCTCTGTTTCTCGCACTCTGTTTCAGCCCCGCTGATTCAGCCCCTCTGATTCAGCCCCTCTGATTCAGCCCCTCTGTTTCTCGCCCTCTGTTTCAGCCCATCTGATTCTCGCCCTCTGTTTCAGCCCCTCTGAATCAGCCCCTCTGATTCAGCCCCTCTGTTTCAGCCCCTCTGATCCAGCCCCTCTGTTTCTCGCCCTCTGTTTCAGCCCATCTGATTCTCGCCCTCTGTTTCAGCCCTTCTGATTCTCGCCCTCTGTTTCAGCCCCTCTGATTCCGCCCCTCTGTTTCAGCCCCTCTGATTCAGCCCCTCTGATTCAGCCCCTCTGATTCAGCCCCTCTGTTTCTCGCCCTCTGTTTCAGCCCCTCTGTTTCTCGCCCTCTGTTTCTGCCCCTCTGTTTCTCGCCCTCTGTTTCATCCCCTCTGTTTCTCGCCCTCTGTTTCAGCCCCGCTGATTCAGCCCCTCTGTTTCAGCCCCTCTGAATCAGCCCCTCTGATTCAGCCCCTCTGTTTCAGCCCCTCTGTTTCAGCCCCTCTGTTTCTCGCACTCTGTTTCAGCCCATCTGATTCTCGCCCTCTGTTTCAGCCCCTCTGATTCTCGCCCTCTGTTTCAGCCCCTCTGATTCAGCCCCTCTGTTTCAGCCCCTCTGATTCAGCCCCTCTGATTCAGCCCCTCTGATTCAGCCCCTCTGTTTCTCGCCCTCTGTTTCAGCCCCTCTGTTTCAGCCCCTCCGTTTCTCACCCTCTGTTTCAGCCCCTCTGATTCAGCACCTCTGATTCAGCCCCTCTGATTCAGCCCCTCTGTTTCAGCGCCTCTGTTTCTCGCCCTCTCTTTCAGCCCCTCTGTTTCAGCCCCTCTGTTTCAGCTCCTCTGTTTCAGCCCCTCTGTTTCTCGCCCTCTGTTTCAGCCCCTCTGTTTCTCGCCCTCTGTTTCAGCCCCTCTGTTTCTCGCCCTCTGTTTCAGCCCCTCTGTTTCAGCCCCTCTGTTTCAGCCCCACTGTTTCAGCCCCTCTGTTTCTCGCCCTCTGTTTCAGCCCCTCTGTTTCTCCCCCTCTGTTTCAGCCCATCTGTTTCTCCCCCTCTGTTTCAGCCCCTCTGTTCCTCGCCCTCTGTTTCAGCCCCTCTGTTTCAGCCCCTCTGTTTCTCGCCCTCTGTTTCTGCCCCTCTGTTTCTCGCCCTCTGTTTCAGCCCCGCTGTTTCTCGCCCTCTGATTCAGCCCCGCTGATTCAGCCCCTCTGTTTCAGCCCCTCTGAATCATCCCCTCTGATTCAGCCCCTCTGTTTCAGCCCCTCTGTTTCAGCCCCTCTGTTTCTCGCCCTCTGTTTCAGCCCCTCTGATTCTCGCCCTCTGTTTCAGCGCCTGGGTTTCTCGTCCTCTGTTTAAGCCCCTCTGATTCAGCCCCTCTGTTTCAGCCCCTCTGATTCAGCCCCTCTGATTCAGCCCCTCTGTTTCTCGACCTCTTTTTCAGCCCCTCTGTTTCAGCCCCTCTGTTTCAGCCCCTCTGTTTCTCACCCTCTGTTTCAGCCCCCTGATTCAGCCCCTCTGATTCATCGCCTCTGATTCAGCCCCTCCGTCTCCCGCCCCTCTGTTTCAGCCCCTCTGTTTCTCGCCCTCTGTTTCAGCCCCTCAGTTTCTCGACATCTGTTTCAGCCCCTCTGTTTCAGCCCCTCTGTTTCAGTCCCTCTGTTTCTCGCCCTCTGTTTCAGCTGCTGTGTTTCTCGCCTTCTGTTTCAGCCCCTCTGTTTCAGCCCCTCTGTTTCAGTCCCTCTGTTTCTCGCCCTCTGTTTCAGCTCCTCTGTTTCTCGCCCTCTGTTTCAGCCCCTCTGTTTCTCGCCCTCTGTTTCAGCCCCTCTGTTTCTCGCCCTCTGCTTCATACCCCTCTGTTTCAGCCCCTCTGTTTCAGCCCCTCTGTTTCTCGCCCTCTGTTTCAGCCCCTCTGTTTCTCGCCCTCTGTTTCATCCCCTCTGTTTCTCGCCCTCTGTTTCAGCCCCTCTGTTTCAGCCCCTATATTTCAGCCCCTCTGTTTCTCGTCCTCTGTTTCAGCCCGTCTGTTTCTCGCCCTCTGTTTCAGCCCCTCTGTTTCTCACCCTCTGTTTCAGCCCCTCTGATTCAGCCCCTCTGTTTCAGCCCCTCTGATTCAGCCCCTCTGTTTCAGCCCCTGTGTTTCAGCCCCTCTGTTTCAGCCCCTCTGTTTCTTGCCCTCTATTTCTCACCCTCTGTTTCTCGCCCTCTGTTTCAGCCCCTCTGTTTTTCGCCCTCTGTTTCAGCCCCTCTGTTTCTCGACCTCTGTTTCAGGCTCTCTGTTTCAGCCCGTCTGTTTCAGCCCCTCTGTTTCAGCCCCTCTGTTTCGCGCCCTCTGTTTCTCGCTCGCTGTTTCAGCCCCTTTGTTTCTCGCCCTCTGTTTCAGCCCCTCTGTTTCAGCCCCTCTGATTCAGCCCCTCTGATTCAGCCCCTCTGTTTCTCGCCATCTGTTTCAGCCCCTCTGTTTCAGCCTCTCTGTTTCAGCTCCTCTGTTTCAGCGCCTCTGTTTCTGGCCCTCTGATTCAGCGCCTCTGTTTCTCGCCCTCTGATTCAGCCCCTCTGTTTCTCGCCCTCTGTTTCAGCCCCTCTGTTTCAGCCCCTCTGTTTCAGCCCCTCTGTTTCTCGCCCTCTGTTTCAGCCCCTCTGTTTCTCGCCCTCTGTTTCAGCCCCTCTGTTTCAGCCCCTCTGTTTCAGCCCCTCTGTTTCAGCCCCTCTGTTTCAGCCCCTCTGTTTCAGCCCCTCTGTTTCTCGTCCTCTGTTTCAGACCCCTCTGTTTCTCGCCCTCTGTTCAGCCCCTATGTTTCTCACCCTCTGTTTCAGCCCCTCTGTTTCTCACCCTCTGTTTCTGCCCCCCTGTTTCTCGCCATCTGTTTCAGCCCCTCTGTTTCTCGCCCTCTGTTTCAGCCCCGCTGATTCAGCCCCTCTGTTTCAGCCCCTCTGAAACAGCCCCTCTGATTCAGCCCCTCTGTTTCAGCTCCTCTGTTTCAGCGCCTCTGTTTCTCGCCCTCTGATTCAGCCCCTCTGTTTCTCGCCCTCTGTTTCAGCCCCTCTGTTTCAGCCCCTCTGTTTCAGCCCCTCTGTTTCTCGCCCTCTGTTTCAGCCCCTCTGTTTCTCGCCCTCTGTTTCAGCCCCTCTGTTTCAGCCCCTCTGTTTCAGCCCCTCTGTTTCTCGCCCTCTGTTTCAGCCCCTCTGTTTCAGCCCCTCTGTTTCAGCCCCTCTGTTTCTCGTCCTCTGTTTCAGACGCCTCTGTTTCTCGCCCTCTGTTCAGCCCCTATGTTTCTCGCCCTCTGTTTCAGCCCCTCTGTTTCTCACCCTCTGTTTCTGCCCCTCTGTTTCTCGCCCTCTGTTTCAGCCCCTCTGATTCAGCCCCTCTGATTCAGCCCCTCTGTTTCTCGCCATCTGTTTCAGCCCCTCTGTTTCAGCCTCTCTGTTTCAGCTCCTCTGTTTCAGCCCCTCTGTTTCTAGCCCTCTGTTTCAGCCCCGCTGTTTCAGCCCCTCTGTTTCAGCCCCTCTGTTTCTCGCCCTCTGTTTCAGCCCCTCTGTTTCAGCCCCTCTGTTTCTCGTCCTCTGTTTCAGACCCCTCTGTTTCTCGCCCTCTGTTCAGCCCCTATGTTTCTCGCCCTCTGTTTCAGCCCCTCTGTTTCTCACCCTCTGTTTCTGCCCCTCTGATTCTCGCCCTCTGTTTCAGCCCTTCTGACTCTCGCCCTCTGTTTCAGCCCCTCTGATTCAGCCCCTCTGTTTCAGCCCCTCTGATTCAGCCCCTCTGATTCAGCCCCTCTGATTCAGCCCCTCTGTTTCTCGCCCTCTGTTTCAGCCCCTCTGTTTCTGCCCCTCTGTTTCAGCGCCTCTGTTTCTCGCCCTCTGTTTCTGTCCCTCTGTTTCTCGCCCTCTGTTTCAGCCCCTCTGATTCAGCCCCTCTGTTTCAGCTCCTATGTTTCTCCCCCTCTGTTCCAGCCCCTCTGTTTCAGCCCCTCTGTTTCAGCCACTCTGTTTCAGCCCCTCTGTTTCAGCCCCTCTGTTTCAGCCCCTCTGTTTCTCGCCCTCTGTTTCAGCCCCTCTGTTTCAGCCCGTCTGTTTCAGCCACTCTGTTTCTCGCCCTCTATTTCTCACCCTCTGTTTCTCGCCCTCTGTTTCAGCCCCTCTGTTTTTCGCCCTCTGTTTCAGCCCCTCTGTTTCTTGCCCTCTGTTTCATGGTCTCTGTTTCAGCCCGTCTGTTTCAGCCCCTCTGTTTCAGCCCCTCTGTTTCTCGCCCTCTGTTTCAGCCCCTCTGATTCTCGCCCTCTGTTTCAGCCCCTCTGTTTCTCGCCCTCTGTTTCTGACCCTCTGTTTCTCGCCCTCTGTTTCAGCCCCTCTGTTTCAGCCCGTCTGTTTCAGCCACTCTGTTTCTCGCCCTCTATATCTCACCCTCTGTTTCTCGCCCTCTGTTTCAGCCCCTCTGTTTTTCGCCCTCTGTTTCAGCCCCTCTGTTTCGTGCCCTCTGTTTCAGGGTCTCTGTTTCAGCCCGTCTGTTTCAGCCCCTCTGTTTCAGCCCCTCTGTTTCTCGCCCTCTGTTTCAGCCCCTCTGATTCTCGCCCTCTGTTTCAGCCCCTCTGTTTCTCGCCCTCTGTTTCTGCCCCTCTGTTTCTCGCCCTCTCTTTCAGCCCCTCTGTTTCTCGCCCTCTGTTTCAGCCCCGCTGATTCAGCCCCTCTGTTTCAGCCCCTCTGAATCACCCCCTCTGATTCAGCCCCTCTGTTTCAGCCCCTCTGTTTCAGCCCCTGTGTTTCTCGCCCTCTGTTTCAGCCCATCTGATTCTCGCTCTCTGTTTCAGCCCCTCTGATTCTCGCCCTCTGTTTCAGCCCCTCAGTTTCAGCCCCTCTGTTTCTCACACTCTGTTTCAGCCCCTCTGATTCAGCCCCTCTGATTCAGCCCCTCTGATTCAGCCCCTCTGTTTCCCGCCCCTCTGTTTCAGCCACTCTGTTTCTCGCCCTCTGTTTCAGCCCCTCTGATTCTCGCCCTCTGTTTCAGCCCCACTGTTTCAGCCCCTCTGTTTCAGCCCCTCTGTTTCAGCGCCTCTGTTTCTCGCCCACTGTTTCAGCCCCTCTGTTTCTCGCCCTCTGTTTCAGCCCCTCTGATTCAGCCCCTCTGTTTCAGCCCCTATGTTTCTCCCCCTCTATTCCAGCAACTCTGTTTCAGCCCCTCTGTTTCAGACCCTCTGTTTCAGCCCCTCTGTTTCAGCCCCTCTGTTTCTCGCCCTCTGTTTCAGCCCCTCTGTTTCTCGCCCTCTGTTTCAGGCCTTCTGTTTCTCAGCCTCTGTTTCAGCCCCTCTGATTCAGCCCCTCTGTTTCAGCCACTCTGTTTCAGCCCCTCTGTTTCAGCCCCTCTGTTTCTCGCCGGCTGTTTCAGCCCCACTGTTTCTCGCCCTCTGTTTCAGCCCCTCTGTTTCTCGCCCTCTGTTTCAGCCCCTCTGTTTCTCGCCCTCTGTTTCAGCCCCTCTGTTTCAGCCCCTCTGTTTCTCGCCATCTGTTTCTCGCCCTCTGTTTCCGCCCCTCTGTTTCTCGCCCTCTGTTTCAGCCCCTCTGTTTCTCGCCCTCTGTTTCAGCCCCGCTGATTCAGCCCCTCTGTTTCAGCCCCTCTGAATCAGCCCCTCTGATTCAGCCCCTCTGTTTCAGCCCCTCTGATCCAGCCCCTCTGTTTCTCGCCCTCTGTTTCAGCCCATCTGATTCTCGCCCTCTGTTTCAGCCCTTCTGATTCTCGCCCTCTGTTTCAGCCCCTCTGATTCAGCCCCTCTGTTTCAGCCCCTCTGATTCAGCCCCTCTGATTCAGCCCCTCTGATTCAGCCCCTCTGTTTCTCGCCCTCTGTTTCAGCCCCTCTGTTTCTGCCCCTCTGTTTCAGCGCCTCTGTTTCTCGCCCTCTGTTTCTGTCCCTCTGTTTCAGCCCCTCTGATTCAGCCCCTCTGTTTCAGCTCCTATGTTTCTCCCCCTCTGTTCCAG
Organism: Chiloscyllium punctatum; assembly: GCF_047496795.1. NCBI lineage: Eukaryota > Metazoa > Chordata > Chondrichthyes > Orectolobiformes > Hemiscylliidae > Chiloscyllium > Chiloscyllium punctatum. The sequence continues at coordinate 95,523,105 of NC_092758.1, forward strand.
CCCCTCTGTTTCAGCCCCTCTGTTTCAGCCACTCTGTATCAGCCCCTTTGTTTCAGCCCCTCTGTTTCAGCCCCTCTGTTTCTCGCCCTCTGTTTCAGCCCCTCTGTTTCTCGCCCTCTGTTTCAGCCCCTCTGTCAGCCCGTCTGTTTCAGCCACTCTGTTTCTCGCCCTCTGTTTCAGCCCCTCTGTTTCTCACCCTCTGTTTCAGCCCCTCTGATTCAGCCCCTCTGTTTCTCGCCCTCTGTTTCAGCCCCTCTGTTTCTCGCCCTCTGTTTCAGCCCCTCTGTTTCAGCCCCTCTGTTTCAGCCACTCTGTTTCTCGCCCTCTGTTTCAGCCCCTCTGTTTCTCGCCCTCTGTTTCAGCCCCTCTGATTCAGCCCCTCTGTTTCAGCCCCTCTGATTCAGCCCCTCTGCTCAGCCCCTCTGTTTCAGCCCCTCTGTTTCAGCCCCTCTGTTTCAGCCCCTCTGATTCAGCCCCTCTGATTCAGCCCCTCTGTTTCTCGCCATCTGTTTCAGCCCCTCTGTTTCAGCCCCTCTGTTTCAGCCCCTCTGTTTCTCGACCTCTGTTTCAGCCCCTCTGTTTCAGCCCCTCTGTTTCAGCCCCTCTGTTTCAGCCCCTCTGTTTCTCGCCCTCTGTTTCAGACCCCTCTGTTTCTCGCCCTCTGTTCAGCCCCTATGTTTCTCGCCCTCTGTTTCAGCCCCTCTGTTTCTCACCCTCTGTTTCTGCCCCTCTGTTTCTCGCCCTCTGTTTCAGCCCCTCTGTTTCTCGCCCTCTATTTCAGCCCCGCTGATTCAGCCCCTCTGTTTCAGCCCCTCTGAATCAGCCCCTCTGATTCAGCCCCTCTGTTTCAGCCCCTCTGTTTCAGCCCCTCTGTTTCTCGCCCTCTGTTTCAGCCCATCTGATTCTCGCCCTCTGTTTCAGCCCTTCTGATTCTCGCCCTCTGTTTCAGCCCCTCTGATTCAGCCCCTCTGTTTCAGCCCCTCTGATTCAGCCCCTCTGATTCAGCCCCTCTGATTCAGCCCCTCTGTTACTCGCCCTCTGTTTCAGCCCCTCTGTTTCTGCCCCTCTGTTTCAGCGCCTCTGTTTCTCGCCCTCTGTTTCTGTCCCTCTGTTTCTCGCCCTCTGTTTCAGCCCCTCTGATTCAGCCCCTCTGTTTCAGCTCCTATGTTTCTCCCCCTCTGTTCCAGCCCCTCTGTTTCAGCCCCTCTGTTTCAGCCACTCTGTTTCAGCCCCTCTGTTTCAGCCCCTCTGTTTCAGCCCCTCTGTTTCTCGCCCTCTGTTTCAGCCGCTCTGTTTCAGCCCGTCTGTTTCAGCCACTCTGTTTCTCGCCCTCTATTTCTCACCCTCTGTTTCTCGCCCTCTGTTTCAGCGCCTCTGTTTTTCGCCCTCTGTTTCAGCCCCTCTGTTTCATGCCCTCTGTTTCAGGGTCTCTGTTTCAGCCCGTCTGTTTCAGCCCCTCTGTTTCAGCCCCTCTGTTTCTCGCCCTCTGTTTCAGCCCCTCTGATTCTCGTCCTCTGTTTCAGCCCCTCTGTTTCTCGCCCTCTGTTTCTGCCCCTCTGTTTCTCGCCCTCTGTTTCAGCCCCTCTGTTTCAGCTCATCTGTTTCAGCCACTCTGTTTCTCGCCCTCTATTTCTCACCCTCTGTTTCTCGCCCTCTGTTTCAGCCCCTCTGTTTTTCGCCCTCTGTTTCAGCCCCTCTGTTTCTTGCCCTCTGTTTCAGGGTCTCTGTTTCAGCCCGTCTGTTTCAGCCCCTCTGTTTCAGCCCCTCTGTTTCTCGCCCTCTGTTCCAGCCCCTCTGATTCTCGCCCTCTGTTTCAGCCCCTCTGTTTCTCGCCCTCTGTTTCTGCCCCTCTGTTTCTCGCCCTCTGTTTCAGCCCCTCTGTTTCTCGCCCTCTGTTTCAGCCCCGCTGATTCAGCCCCTCTGTTTCAGCCCCTCTGAATCACCCCCTCTGATTCAGCCCCTCTGTTTCAGCCCCTCTGTTTCAGCCCCTGTGTTTCTCGCCCTCTGTTTCAGCCCATCTGATTCTCGCTCTCTGTTTCAGCCCCTCTGATTCTCGCCCTCTGTTTCAGCCCCTCAGTTTCAGCCCCTCTGTTTCTCACCCTCTGTTTCAGCCCCTCTGATTCAGCCCCTCTGATTCAGCCCCTCTGATTCAGCCCCTCTGTTTCCCGCCCCTCTGTTTCAGCCACTCTGTTTCTCGCCCTCTGTTTCAGCCCCTCTGATTCTCGCCCTCTGTTTCAGCCCCACTGTTTCAGCCCCTCTGTTTCAGCCCCTCTGTTTCTCGCCCACTGTTTCAGCCCCTCTGTTTCTCGCCCTCTGTTTCAGCCCCTCTGATTCAGCCCCTCTGTTTCAGCCCCTATGTTTCTCCCCCTCTGTTCCAGCCCCTCTGTTTCAGCCCCTCTGTTTCAGCCCCTCTGTTTCAGCCCCTCTGTTTCAGCCCCTCTGTTTCTCGCCCTCTGTTTCAGCCCCTCTGTTTCTCGCCCTCTGTTTCAGGCCTTCTGTTTCTCAGCCTCTGTTTCAGCCCCTCTGATTCAGCCCCTCTGTTTCAGCCCCTCTGATTCAGCCCCTCTGTTTCAGCCACTCTGTTTCAGCCCCTCTGTTTCAGCCCCTCTGTTTCTCGCCGGCTGTTTCAGCCCCACTGTTTCTCGCCCTCTGTTTCAGCCCCTCTGTTTCTCGCCCTCTGTTTCTGCCCTTCTGTTTCTCGCCCTCTGTTTCAGCCCCTCTGTTTCTCGCACTCTGTTTCAGCCCCGCTGATTCAGCCCCTCTGATTCAGCCCCTCTGATTCAGCCCCTCTGTTTCTCGCCCTCTGTTTCAGCCCATCTGATTCTCGCCCTCTGTTTCAGCCCCTCTGAATCAGCCCCTCTGATTCAGCCCCTCTGTTTCAGCCCCTCTGATCCAGCCCCTCTGTTTCTCGCCCTCTGTTTCAGCCCATCTGATTCTCGCCCTCTGTTTCAGCCCTTCTGATTCTCGCCCTCTGTTTCAGCCCCTCTGATTCCGCCCCTCTGTTTCAGCCCCTCTGATTCAGCCCCTCTGATTCAGCCCCTCTGATTCAGCCCCTCTGTTTCTCGCCCTCTGTTTCAGCCCCTCTGTTTCTCGCCCTCTGTTTCTGCCCCTCTGTTTCTCGCCCTCTGTTTCATCCCCTCTGTTTCTCGCCCTCTGTTTCAGCCCCGCTGATTCAGCCCCTCTGTTTCAGCCCCTCTGAATCAGCCCCTCTGATTCAGCCCCTCTGTTTCAGCCCCTCTGTTTCAGCCCCTCTGTTTCTCGCACTCTGTTTCAGCCCATCTGATTCTCGCCCTCTGTTTCAGCCCCTCTGATTCTCGCCCTCTGTTTCAGCCCCTCTGATTCAGCCCCTCTGTTTCAGCCCCTCTGATTCAGCCCCTCTGATTCAGCCCCTCTGATTCAGCCCCTCTGTTTCTCGCCCTCTGTTTCAGCCCCTCTGTTTCAGCCCCTCTGTTTCAGCCCCTCCGTTTCTCACCCTCTGTTTCAGCCCCTCTGATTCAGCACCTCTGATTCAGCCCCTCTGATTCAGCCCCTCTGTTTCAGCGCCTCTGTTTCTCGCCCTCTCTTTCAGCCCCTCTGTTTCAGCCCCTCTGTTTCAGCTCCTCTGTTTCAGCCCCTCTGTTTCTCGCCCTCTGTTTCAGCCCCTCTGTTTCTCGCCCTCTGTTTCAGCCCCTCTGTTTCTCGCCCTCTGTTTCAGCCCCTCTGTTTCAGCCCCTCTGTTTCAGCCCCACTGTTTCAGCCCCTCTGTTTCTCGCCCTCTGTTTCAGCCCCTCTGTTTCTCCCCCTCTGTTTCAGCCCATCTGTTTCTCCCCCTCTGTTTCAGCCCCTCTGTTCCTCGCCCTCTGTTTCAGCCCCTCTGTTTCAGCCCCTCTGTTTCTCGCCCTCTGTTTCTGCCCCTCTGTTTCTCGCCCTCTGTTTCAGCCCCGCTGTTTCTCGCCCTCTGATTCAGCCCCGCTGATTCAGCCCCTCTGTTTCAGCCCCTCTGAATCATCCCCTCTGATTCAGCCCCTCTGTTTCAGCCCCTCTGTTTCAGCCCCTCTGTTTCTCGCCCTCTGTTTCAGCCCCTCTGATTCTCGCCCTCTGTTTCAGCGCCTGGGTTTCTCGTCCTCTGTTTAAGCCCCTCTGATTCAGCCCCTCTGTTTCAGCCCCTCTGATTCAGCCCCTCTGATTCAGCCCCTCTGTTTCTCGACCTCTTTTTCAGCCCCTCTGTTTCAGCCCCTCTGTTTCAGCCCCTCTGTTTCTCACCCTCTGTTTCAGCCCCCTGATTCAGCCCCTCTGATTCATCGCCTCTGATTCAGCCCCTCCGTCTCCCGCCCCTCTGTTTCAGCCCCTCTGTTTCTCGCCCTCTGTTTCAGCCCCTCAGTTTCTCGACATCTGTTTCAGCCCCTCTGTTTCAGCCCCTCTGTTTCAGTCCCTCTGTTTCTCGCCCTCTGTTTCAGCTGCTGTGTTTCTCGCCTTCTGTTTCAGCCCCTCTGTTTCAGCCCCTCTGTTTCAGTCCCTCTGTTTCTCGCCCTCTGTTTCAGCTCCTCTGTTTCTCGCCCTCTGTTTCAGCCCCTCTGTTTCTCGCCCTCTGTTTCAGCCCCTCTGTTTCTCGCCCTCTGCTTCATACCCCTCTGTTTCAGCCCCTCTGTTTCAGCCCCTCTGTTTCTCGCCCTCTGTTTCAGCCCCTCTGTTTCTCGCCCTCTGTTTCATCCCCTCTGTTTCTCGCCCTCTGTTTCAGCCCCTCTGTTTCAGCCCCTATATTTCAGCCCCTCTGTTTCTCGTCCTCTGTTTCAGCCCGTCTGTTTCTCGCCCTCTGTTTCAGCCCCTCTGTTTCTCACCCTCTGTTTCAGCCCCTCTGATTCAGCCCCTCTGTTTCAGCCCCTCTGATTCAGCCCCTCTGTTTCAGCCCCTGTGTTTCAGCCCCTCTGTTTCAGCCCCTCTGTTTCTTGCCCTCTATTTCTCACCCTCTGTTTCTCGCCCTCTGTTTCAGCCCCTCTGTTTTTCGCCCTCTGTTTCAGCCCCTCTGTTTCTCGACCTCTGTTTCAGGCTCTCTGTTTCAGCCCGTCTGTTTCAGCCCCTCTGTTTCAGCCCCTCTGTTTCGCGCCCTCTGTTTCTCGCTCGCTGTTTCAGCCCCTTTGTTTCTCGCCCTCTGTTTCAGCCCCTCTGTTTCAGCCCCTCTGATTCAGCCCCTCTGATTCAGCCCCTCTGTTTCTCGCCATCTGTTTCAGCCCCTCTGTTTCAGCCTCTCTGTTTCAGCTCCTCTGTTTCAGCGCCTCTGTTTCTGGCCCTCTGATTCAGCGCCTCTGTTTCTCGCCCTCTGATTCAGCCCCTCTGTTTCTCGCCCTCTGTTTCAGCCCCTCTGTTTCAGCCCCTCTGTTTCAGCCCCTCTGTTTCTCGCCCTCTGTTTCAGCCCCTCTGTTTCTCGCCCTCTGTTTCAGCCCCTCTGTTTCAGCCCCTCTGTTTCAGCCCCTCTGTTTCTCGCCCTCTGTTTCAGCCCCTCTGTTTCAGCCCCTCTGTTTCTCGTCCTCTGTTTCAGACCCCTCTGTTTCTCGCCCTCTGTTCAGCCCCTATGTTTCTCACCCTCTGTTTCAGCCCCTCTGTTTCTCACCCTCTGTTTCTGCCCCTCTGTTTCTCGCCATCTGTTTCAGCCCCTCTGTTTCTCGCCCTCTGTTTCAGCCCCGCTGATTCAGCCCCTCTGTTTCAGCCCCTCTGAAACAGCCCCTCTGATTCAGCCCCTCTGTTTCAGCTCCTCTGTTTCAGCGCCTCTGTTTCTCGCCCTCTGATTCAGCCCCTCTGTTTCTCGCCCTCTGTTTCAGCCCCTCTGTTTCAGCCCCTCTGTTTCAGCCCCTCTGTTTCTCGCCCTCTGTTTCAGCCCCTCTGTTTCTCGCCCTCTGTTTCAGACCCTCTGTTTCAGCCCCTCTGTTTCAGCCCCTCTGTTTCTCGCCCTCTGTTTCAGCCCCTCTGTTTCAGCCCCTCTGTTTCAGCCCCTCTGTTTCTCGTCCTCTGTTTCAGACCCCTCTGTTTCTCGCCCTCTGTTCAGCCCCTATGTTTCTCGCCCTCTGTTTCAGCCCCTCTGTTTCTCACCCTCTGTTTCTGCCCCTCTGTTTCTCGCCCTCTGTTTCAGCCCCTCTGATTCAGCCCCTCTGATTCAGCCCCTCTGTTTCTCGCCATCTGTTTCAGCCCCTCTGTTTCAGCCTCTCTGTTTCAGCTCCTCTGTTTCAGCGCCTCTGTTTCTCGCCCTCAGATTCAGCCCCTCTGTTTCTCGCCCTCTGTTTCAGCCCCTCTGTTTCAGCCCCTCTGTTTCAGCCCCTCTGTTTCTCGCCCTCTGTTTCAGCCCCTCTGTTTCTAGCCCTCTGTTTCAGCCCCGCTGTTTCAGCCCCTCTGTTTCAGCCCCTCTGTTTCTCGCCCTCTGTTTCAGCCCCTCTGTTTCAGCCCCTCTGTTTCTCGTCCTCTGTTTCAGACCCCTCTGTTTCTCGCCCTCTGTTCAGCCCCTATGTTTCTCGCCCTCTGTTTCAGCCCCTCTGTTTCTCACCCTCTGTTTCTGCCCCTCTGTTTCTCGCCCTCTGTTTCAGCCCCTCTGTTTCTCGCCCTCTGTTTCAGCCCCGCTGATTCAGCCCCGCTGTTTCAGCCCCTCTGAATCAGCCCCTCTGATTCAGCCCCTCTGTTTCAGCCCCTCTGTTTCTCGCCCTCTGTTTCAGCCCATCTGATTCTCGCCCTCTGTTTCAGCCCTTCTGACTCTCGCCCTCTGTTTCAGCCCCTCTGATTCAGCCCCTCTGTTTCAGCCCCTCTGATTCAGCCCCTCTGATTCAGCCCCTCTGATTCAGCCCCTCTGTTTCTCGCCCTCTGTTTCAGCCCCTCTGTTTCTGCCCCTCTGTTTCAGCGCCTCTGTTTCTCGCCCTCTGTTTCTGTCCCTCTGTTTCTCGCCCTCTGTTTCAGCCCCTCTGATTCAGCCCCTCTGTTTCAGCTCCTATGTTTCTCCCCCTCTGTTCCAGCCCCTCTGTTTCAGCCCCTCTGTTTCAGCCACTCTGTTTCAGCCCCTCTGTTTCAGCCCCTCTGTTTCAGCCCCTCTGTTTCTCGCCCTCTGTTTCAGCCCCTCTGTTTCAGCCCGTCTGTTTCAGCCACTCTGTTTCTCGCCCTCTATTTCTCACCCTCTGTTTCTCGCCCTCTGTTTCAGCCCCTCTGTTTTTCGCCCTCTGTTTCAGCCCCTCTGTTTCTTGCCCTCTATTTCATGGTCTCTGTTTCAGCCCGTCTGTTTCAGCCCCTCTGTTTCAGCCCCTCTGTTTCTCGCCCTCTGTTTCAGCCCCTCTGATTCTCGCCCTCTGTTTCAGCCCCTCTGTTTCTCGCCCTCTGTTTCTGACCCTCTGTTTCTCGCCCTCTGTTTCAGCCCCTCTGTTTCAGCCCGTCTGTTTCAGCCACTCTGTTTCTCGCCCTCTATATCTCACCCTCTGTTTCTCGCCCTCTGTTTCAGCCCCTCTGTTTTTCGCCCTCTGTTTCAGCCCCTCTGTTTCGTGCCCTCTGTTTCAGGGTCTCTGTTTCAGCCCGTCTGTTTCAGCCCCTCTGTTTCAGCCCCTCTGTTTCTCGCCCTCTGTTTCAGCCCCTCTGATTCTCGCCCTCTGTTTCAGCCCCTCTGTTTCTCGCCCTCTGTTTCTGCCCCTCTGTTTCTCGCCCTCTCTTTCAGCCCCTCTGTTTCTCGCCCTCTGTTTCAGCCCCGCTGATTCAGCCCCTCTGTTTCAGCCCCTCTGAATCACCCCCTCTGATTCAGCCCCTCTGTTTCAGCCCCTCTGTTTCAGCCCCTGTGTTTCTCGCCCTCTGTTTCAGCCCATCTGATTCTCGCTCTCTGTTTCAGCCCCTCTGATTCTCGCCCTCTGTTTCAGCCCCTCAGTTTCAGCCCCTCTGTTTCTCACACTCTGTTTCAGCCCCTCTGATTCAGCCCCTCTGATTCAGCCCCTCTGATTCAGCCCCTCTGTTTCCCGCCCCTCTGTTTCAGCCACTCTGTTTCTCGCCCTCTGTTTCAGCCCCTCTGATTCTCGCCCTCTGTTTCAGCCCCACTGTTTCAGCCCCTCTGTTTCAGCCCCTCTGTTTCAGCGCCTCTGTTTCTCGCCCACTGTTTCAGCCCCTCTGTTTCTCGCCCTCTGTTTCAGCCCCTCTGATTCAGCCCCTCTGTTTCAGCCCCTATGTTTCTCCCCCTCTATTCCAGCAACTCTGTTTCAGCCCCTCTGTTTCAGACCCTCTGTTTCAGCCCCTCTGTTTCAGCCCCTCTGTTTCTCGCCCTCTGTTTCAGCCCCTCTGTTTCTCGCCCTCTGTTTCAGGCCTTCTGTTTCTCAGCCTCTGTTTCAGCCCCTCTGATTCAGCCCCTCTGTTTCAGCCACTCTGTTTCAGCCCCTCTGTTTCAGCCCCTCTGTTTCTCGCCGGCTGTTTCAGCCCCACTGTTTCTCGCCCTCTGTTTCAGCCCCTCTGTTTCTCGCCCTCTGTTTCAGCCCCTCTGTTTCTCGCCCTCTGTTTCAGCCCCTCTGTTTCAGCCCCTCTGTTTCTCGCCCTCTGTTTCTCGCCCTCTGTTTCCGCCCCTCTGTTTCTCGCCCTCTGTTTCAGCCCCTCTGTTTCTCGCCCTCTGTTTCAGCCCCGCTGATTCAGCCCCTCTGTTTCAGCCCCTCTGAATCAGCCCCTCTGATTCAGCCCCTCTGTTTCAGCCCCTCTGATCCAGCCCCTCTGTTTCTCGCCCTCTGTTTCAGCCCATCTGATTCTCGCCCTCTGTTTCAGCCCTTCTGATTCTCGCCCTCTGTTTCAGCCCCTCTGATTCAGCCCCTCTGTTTCAGCCCCTCTGATTCAGCCCCTCTGATTCAGCCCCTCTGATTCAGCCCCTCTGTTTCTCGCCCTCTGTTTCAGCCCCTCTGTTTCTGCCCCTCTGTTTCAGCGCCTCTGTTTCTCGCCCTCTGTTTCTGTCCCTCTGTTTCAGCCCCTCTGATTCAGCCCCTCTGTTTCAGCTCCTATGTTTCTCCCCCTCTGTTCCAGCCCCTCTGTTTCAGCCCCTCTGTTTCAGCCACTCTGTATCAGCCCCTCTGTTTCAGCCCCTCTGTTTCAGCCCCTCTGTTTCTCGCCCTCTGTTTCAGCCCCTCTGTTTCTCGCCCTCTGTTTCAGCCCCTCTGTCAGCCCGTCTGTTTCAGCCACTCTGTTTCTCGCCCTCTGTTTCAGCCCCTCTGTTTCTCACCCTCTGTTTCAGCCCCTCTGATTCAGCCCCTCTGTTTCTCGCCCTCTGTTTCAGCCCCTCTGTTTCTCGCCCTCTGTTTCAGCCCCTCTGTTTCAGCCCCTCTGTTTCAGCCACTCTGTTTCTCGCCCTCTGTTTCAGCCCCTCTGTTTCTCGCCCTCTGTTTCAGCCCCTCTGATTCAGCCCCTCTGTTTCAGCCCCTCTGATTCAGCCCCTCTGCTCAGCCCCTCTGTTTCAGCCCCTCTGTTTCAGCCCCTCTGTTTCAGCCCCTCTGATTCAGCCCCTCTGATTCAGCCCCTCTGTTTCTCGCCATCTGTTTCAGCCCCTCTGTTTCAGCCTCTCTGTTTCAGCTCCTCTGTTTCAGCGCCTCTGTTTCTTGCCCTCTGATTCAGCGCCTCTGTTTCTCGCCCTCTGATTCAGCCCCTCTGTTTCTCGCCCTCTGTTTCAGCCCCTCTGTTTCAGCCCCTCTGTTTCAGCCCCTCTGTTTCTCGCCCTCTGTTTCAGCCCCTCTGTTTCTCGCCCTCTGTTTCAGCCCCTCTGTTTCAGCCCCTCTGTTTCAGCCCCTCTGTTTCTCGCCCTCTGTTTCAGCCCCTCTGTTTCAGCCCCTCTGTTTCTCGTCCTCTGTTTCAGACCCCTCTGTTTCTCGCCCTCTGTTCAGCCCCTATGTTTCTCACCCTCTGTTTCAGCCCCTCTGTTTCTCACCCTCTGTTTCTGCCCCTCTGTTTCTCGCCATCTGTTTCAGCCCCTCTGTTTCTCGCCCTCTGTTTCAGCCCCGCTGATTCAGCCCCTCTGTTTCAGCCCCTCTGAATCAGCCCCTCTGATTCAGCCCCTCTGTTTCTGCTCCTCTGTTTCAGCGCCTCTGTTTCTCGCCCTCTGATTCAGCCCCTCTGTTTCTCGCCCTCTGTTTCAGCCCCTCTGTTTCAGCCCCTCTGTTTCAGCCCCTCTGTTTCTCGCCCTCTGTTTCAGCCCCTCTGTTTCTCGCCCTCTGTTTCAGCCCCTCTGTTTCAGCCCCTCTGTTTCAGCCCCTCTGTTTCTCGCCCTCTGTTTCAGCCCCTCTGTTTCAGCCCCTCTGTTTCAGCCCCTCTGTTTCTCGTCCTCTGTTTCAGACCCCTCTGTTTCTCGCCCTCTGTTCAGCCCCTATGTTTCTCGCCCTCTGTTTCAGCCCCTCTGTTTCTCACCCTCTGTTTCTGCCCCTCTGTTTCTCGCCCTCTGTTTCAGCCCCTCTGATTCAGCCCCTCTGATTCAGCCCCTCTGTTTCTCGCCATCTGTTTCAGCCCCTCTGTTTCAGCCTCTCTGTTTCAGCTCCTCTGTTTCAGCGCCTCTGTTTCTCGCCCTCTGATTCAGCCCCTCTGTTTCTCGCCCTCTGTTTCAGCCCCTCTGTTTCAGCCCCTCTGTTTCAGCCCCTCTGTTTCTCGCCCTCTGTTTCAGCCCCTCTGTTTCTCGCCCTCTGTTTCAGCCCCGCTGTTTCAGCCCCTCTGTTTCAGCCCCTCTGTTTCTCGCCCTCTGTTTCAGCCCCTCTGTTTCAGCCCCTCTGTTTCTCGTCCTCTGTTTCAGACCCCTCTGTTTCTCGCCCTCTGTTCAGCCCCTATGTTTCTCGCCCTCTGTTTCAGCCCCTCTGTTTCTCACCCTCTGTTTCTGCCCCTCTGTTTCTCGCCCTCTGTTTCAGCCCCTCTGTTTCTCGCCCTCTGTTTCAGCCCCGCTGATTCAGCCCCGCTGTTTCAGCCCCTCTGAATCAGCCCCTCTGATTCAGCCCCTCTGTTTCAGCCCCTCTGTTTCTCGCCCTCTGTTTCAGCCCATCTGATTCTCGCCCTCTGTTTCAGCCCTTCTGACTCTCGCCCTCTGTTTCACCCCTCTGATTCAGCCCCTCTGTTTCAGCCCCTCTGATTCAGCCCCTCTGATTCAGCCCCTCTGATTCAGCCCCTCTGTTTCTCGCCCTCTGTTTCAGCCCCTCTGTTTCTGCCCCTCTGTTTCAGCGCCTCTGTTTCTCGCCCTCTGTTTCTGTCCCTCTGTTTCTCGCCCTCTGTTTCAGCCCATCTGATTCAGCCCCTCTGTTTCAGCTCCTATGTTTCTCCCCCTCTGTTCCAGCCCCTCTGTTTCAGCCCCTCTGTTTCAGCCACTCTGTTTCAGCCCCTCTGTTTCAGCCCCTCTGTTTCAGCCCCTCTGTTTCTCGCCCTCTGTTTCAGCCCCTCTGTTTCAGCCCGTCTGTTTCAGCCACTCTGTTTCTCGCCCTCTATTTCTCACCCTCTGTTTCTCGCCCTCTGTTTCAGCCCCTCTGTTTTTCGCCCTCTGTTTCAGCCCCTCTGTTTCTTGCCCTCTGTTTCAGGGTCTCTGTTTCAGCCCGTCTGTTTCAGCCCCTCTGTTTCAGCCCCTCTGTTTCTCGCCCTCTGTTTCAGCCCCTCTGATTCTCGCCCTCTGTTTCAGCCCCTCTGTTTCTCGCCCTCTGTTTCTGACCCTCTGTTTCTCGCCCTCTGTTTCAGCCCCTCTGTTTCAGCCCGTCTGTTTCAGCCACTCTGTTTCTCGCCCTCTTTCTCTCACCCTCTGTTTCTCGCCCTCTGTTTCAGCCCCTCTGTTTTTCGCCCTCTGTTTCAGCCCCTCTGTTTCGTGCCCTCTGTTTCAGGGTCTCTGTTTCAGCCCGTCTGTTTCAGCCCCTCTGTTTCAGCCCCTCTGTTTCTCGCCCTCTGTTTCAGCCCCTCTGATTCTCGCCCTCTGTTTCAGCCCCTCTGTTTCTCGCCCTCTGTTTCTGCCCCTCTGTTTCTCGCCCTCTCTTTCAGCCCCTCTGTTTCTCGCCCTCTGTTTCAGCCCCGCTGATTCAGCCCCTCTGTTTCAGCCCCTCTGAATCACCCCCTCTGATTCAGCCCCTCTGTTTCAGCCCCTCTGTTTCAGCCCCTGTGTTTCTCGCCCTCTGTTTCAGCCCATCTGATTCTCGCTCTCTGTTTCAGCCCCTCTGATTCTCGCCCTCTGTTTCAGCCCCTCAGTTTCAGCCCCTCTGTTTCTCACACTCTGTTTCAGCCCCTCTGATTCAGCCCCTCTGATTCAGCCCCTCTGATTCAGCCCCTCTGTTTCCCGCCCCTCTGTTTCAGCCACTCTGTTTCTCGCCCTCTGTTTCAGCCCCTCTGATTCTCGCCCTCTGTTTCAGCCCCACTGTTTCAGCCCCTCTGTTTCAGCCCCTCTGTTTCAGCGCCTCTGATTCTCGCCCACTGTTTCAGCCCCTCTGTTTCTCGCCCTCTGTTTCAGCCCCTCTGATTCAGCCCCTCTGTTTCAGCCCCTATGTTTCTCCCCCTCTATTCCAGCAACTCTGTTTCAGCCCCTCTGTTTCAGACCCTCTGTTTCAGCCCCTCTGTTTCAGCCCCTCTGTTTCTCGCCCTCTGTTTCAGCCCCTCTGTTTCTCGCCCTCTGTTTCAGGCCTTCTGTTTCTCAGCCTCTGTTTCAGCTCCTCTGATTCAGCCCCTCTGTTTCAGCCACTCTGTTTCAGCCCCACTGTTTCAGCCCCTCTGTTTCTCGCCGGCTGTTTCAGCCCCACTGTTTCTCGCCCTCTGTTTCAGCCCCTCTGTTTCTCGCCCTCTGTTTCAGCCCCTCTGTTTCTCGCCCTCTGTTTCAGCCCCTCTGTTTCAGCCCCTCTGTTTCTCGCCCTCTGTTTCTCGCCCTCTGTTTCCGCCCCTCTGTTTCTCGCCCTCTGTTTCAGCCCCTCTGTTTCTCGCCCTCTGTTTCAGCCCCGCTGATTCAGCCCCTCTGTTTCAGCCCCTCTGAATCAGCCCCTCTGATTCAGCCCCTCTGTTTCAGCCCCTCTGATCCAGCCCCTCTGTTTCTCGCCCTCTGTTTCAGCCCATCTGATTCTCGCCCTCTGTTTCAGCCCTTCTGATTCTCGCCCTCTGTTTCAGCCCCTCTGATTCAGCCCCTCTGTTTCAGCCCCTCTGATTCAGCCCCTCTGATTCAGCCCCTCTGATTCAGCCCCTCTGTTTCTCGCCCTCTGTTTCAGCCCCTCTGTTTCTGCCCCTCTGTTTCAGCGCCTCTGTTTCTCGCCCTCTGTTTCTGTCCCTCTGTTTCAGCCCCTCTGATTCAGCCCCTCTGTTTCAGCTCCTATGTTTCTCCCCCTCTGTTCCAGCCCCTCTGTTTCAGCCCCTCTGTTTCAGCCACTCTGTATCAGCCCCTCTGTTTCAGCCCCTCTGTTTCAGCCCCTCTGTTTCTCGCCCTCTGTTTCAGCCCCTCTGTTTCTCGCCCTCTGTTTCAGCCCCTCTGTTTCAGCCCGTCTGTTTCAGCCACTCTGTTTCTCGCCCTCTGTTTCAGCCCCTCTGTTTCTCACCCTCTGTTTCAGCCCCTCTGATTCAGCCCCTCTGTTTCTCGCCCTCTGTTTCAGCCCCTCTGTTTCTCGCCCTCTGTTTCAGCCCCTCTGTTTCAGCCCCTCTGTTTCAGCCACTCTGTTTCTCGCCCTCTGTTTCAGCCCCTCTGTTTCTCGCCCTCTGTTTCAGCCCCTCTGATTCAGCCCCTCTGTTTCAGCCCCTCTGATTCAGCCCCTCTGCTCAGCCCCTCTGTTTCAGCCCCTCTGTTTCAGCCCCTCTGTTTCTCGCCCTCTATTTCTCACCCTCTGTTTCTCGCCCTCTGTTTCAGCCCCTCTGTTTCTTGCCCTCTGTTTCAGGGTCTCTGTTTCAGCCCGTCTGTTTCAGCCCCTCTGTTTCAGCCCCTCTGTTTCTCACCCTCTGTTTCAGCCCCTCTGATTCTCACCCTCTGTTTCAGCCCCTCTGTTTCTCGCCCTCTGTTTCTGCCCCTCTGTTTCTCGCCCTCTGTTTCAGCCCCTCTGTTTCTCGCCCTATGATTCAGCCCCTCTGTTTCAGCCCCTCTGAATCACCCCCTCTGATTCAGCCCCTCTGTTTCAGCCCCTCTGTTTCAGCCCCTCTGTTTCTCGCCCTCTGTTTCAGCCCATCTGATTCTCGCTCTCTGTTTCAGCCCCACTGATTCTCGCACTCTGTTTCAGCCCCTCAGTTTCAGCCCCTCTGTTTCTCACCCTCTGTTTCAGCCCCTCCGATTCAGCCCCTCTGATTCAGCCCCTCTGATTCAGCCCCTCTGTTTCCCGCCCATCTGTTTCAGCCCCTCTGTTTCTCGCCCTCTGTTTCAGCCCCTCTGATTCTCGCCCTCTGTTTCAGCCCCACTGTTTCAGCCCCTCTGTTTCAGCCCCTCTGTTTCCGCGCCTCTGTTTCTCGCCCACTGTTTCAGCCCCTCAGTTTCTCGCCCTCTGTTTCAGCCCCTCTGATTCAGCCCCTCTGTTTCAGCCCCTATGTTTCTCCCCCTCTGTTCCAGCCCCTCTGTTTCAGCCCCTCTGTTTCAGCCACTCTGTTTAACCCCCCTGTTTCAGCCCCTCTGTTTCAGCCCCTCTGTTTCTCGCCCTCTGTTTCAGCCCCTCTGTTTCTCGCGCTCTGTTTCAGGCCTTCTGTTTCTCAGCCTCTGTTTCAGCCCCTCTGATTCAGCCCCTCTGTTTCAGCCCCTCTGATTCAGCCCCTCTGTTTCAGCCACTCTGTTTCAGCCCCTCTGTTTCAGCCCCTCTGTTTCTCGCCGGCTGTTTCAGCCCCACTGTTTCTCGCCCTCTGTTTCAGCCCCTCTGTTTCTCGCCCTCTGTTTCAGCCCCTATGTTTCTCGCCCTCTGTTTCAGCCCCTCTGTTTCAGCCCCTCTGTTTCTCGCCCTCTGTTTCTGCCCCTCTGTTTCTCGCCCTCTGTTTCAGCCCCGCTGTTTCTCGCCCTCTGTTTCAGCCCCTGTGTTTCTCGCCCTCTGTTTCAGCCCCTCTGAATCAGCCCCTCTGATTCAGCCCCTCTGTTTGAGCCCCTCTGTTTCAGCCCCTCTGTTTCTCGCACTCTGTTTCAGCCCCTCTGTTTCTCGCCCTCTGTTTTAGCCTATCTGATTCAGCCCCTCTGTTTCAGCCCCTCTGATTCAGCCCCTCTGATTCAGCCCCTCTGATTCAGCCCCTCTGTTTCTCGCCCTCTGTTTCAGCCCCTCTGTTCCAGCCCCTCTGTTTCAGCCCCTCTGTTTCTCACCCTCTGTTTCAGCCCCTCTGATTCAGCCCCTCTGATTCAGCCCCTCTGTTTCTCGCCCTCTGTTTAAGCCACTCTGTTTCTCGCCCACTGTTTCTCGCCCTCTGTTTCAGCCCCTCTGATTCAGCCCCTCTGTTTCTCGCCCTCTGTTTCAGCCCCTCTGTTTCTCGCCCTCTGTTTCAGCCCCTCTGTTTCAGCCCCTCTGATTCAGCCCCTCTGTTTCTCGCCCTCTGTTTCAGCCCGTCTGTTTCAGCCCCTCTGTTTCAGCCCCTCTGTTTCTCACCCTCTGTTACTCGTCCTCTGTTTCAGCCCCTCTGTTTTTCGCCCTCTGTTTCAGCCCCTCTGTTTCTCACCCTCTGTTTCAGGCTCTCTTTTTCAGCCCCTCTGTTTCTTGCCCTCTGTTTCTCGCCCGCTGTTTCAGCCCCTTTGTTTCTCGCCCTCTGTTTCAGCCCCTCTGTTTCAGCCCCTCTGATTCAGCCCCTCTGATTCAGCCCCTCTGTTTCTCGCACTCTGTTTCAGCCCCTCTGTTTCAGCCACTCTGTTTCAGCCCCTCTGTTTCTCGCCCTCTGTTTCAGCCCCTCTGTTTCTTGCCCTCTGTTTCAGCCCGTCTGTTTCTCGCCCACTGTTTCAGCCCCTCTGTTTCAGCCCCTCTGTTTCAGCCCCTCTGTTTCTCGCCCTCTGTTTCAGCCCCTCTGTTTCTCGCCCTCTGTTTCAGCCCCTCTGTTTCAGCCCCTCTGTTTCAGCCCCTCTGTTTCTCACCCTCTGTTTCAGCCCCTCTGTTTCAGCCCCTCTGTTTCAGCCCCTCTGTTTCTCGCCCTCTGCTTCAGCCCCTCTGTTTCTCGCCATCTGTTCAGCCCCTATGTTTCTCGCCCTCTGTTTCAGCCCCTCTGTTTTTCGCCCTCTGTTTCAGCCCCTCTGTTTCAGCCCCCCTGTTTCTCGCCCTCTGTTTCTGCCCCTCTGTTTCTCGCCCTCTGTTTCAGCCCCTCTGTTTCTCGCCCTCTGTTTCAGCCCCGCTGATTCAGCCCCTCTGTTTCAGCCCCTCTGAATCAGCTCCTCTGATTCAGCCCCTCTGTTTCAGCCCCTCTGTTTCAGTCCCTCTGTTTCTCGCCCTCAGTTTCAGCCCATCTGATTCTCGCCCTCTGTTTCAGCCCCTCTGATTCTCGCCCTCTGTTTCAGCCCCTCTGATTCAGCCCCTCTGTTTCAGCCCCTCTGATTCAGCCCCTCTGATTCAGCCCCTCTGGTTCAGCCCCTCTGTTTCTCGCCCTCTGTTTCAGCCCCTCTGTTTCAGCCCCTCTGTTTCAGCCCCTCCGTTTCTCACCCTCTGTTTCAGCCCCTCTGATTCAGCACCTCTGATTCAGCCCCTCTGATTCAGCCCGTCTGTTTCAGCGCCTCTGTTTCTAGCCCTCTCTTTCAGCCCCTCTGTTTCAGCCCCTCTGTTTCTGCTCCTCTGTTTCAGCCCCTCTGTTTCTCGCCCTCTGTTTCAGCCCCTCTGTTGCTCGCCCTCTGTTTCAGCCACTCTGTTTCAGACCCTCTGTTTCTCGCCCTCTGTTTCAGCCGCTCTGTTTCTCCCCCTCTGTTTCAGCCCATCTGTTTCTCGCCCTCTGTTTCATCCCTTCTGTTCCTCGCCCTCTGTTTCAGCCCCTCTGTTTCAGCCCCTCTGTTTCTCGCCCTCTGTTTCTGCCCCTCTGTTTCTCGCCCTCTGTTTCAGCCCCGCTGTTTCTCGCCCTCTGTTTCAGCCCCGCTGATTCAACCCCTCTGTTTCAGCCCCTCTGAATCAGCCCCTCTGATTCAGCCCCTCTGTTTCAGCCCCTCTGTTTCAGCCCCTCTGAATCAGCCCCTCTGTTTCTCGCCCTCTGTTTCAGCCCCTCTGATTCTCGCCCTCTGTTTCAGCGCCTGGGTTTCTCGTCCTCTGTTTAAGCCCCTCTGATTCAGCCCCTCTGTTTCAGCCCCTCTGATTCAGCCCCTCTGATTCAGCCCCTCTGTTTCTCGCCCTCTTTTTCAGCCCCTCTGTTTCAGCCCCTCTGTTTCAGCCCCTCGTTTTCTCACCCTCTGTTTCAGCCCCCCTGTCTCCCGCCCCTCTGTTTCAGCCCCTCTGATTCTCACCTCTGTTTCAGCCCCTCTGTTTCTCACCTTCTGTTTCAGCCCCTCTGTTTCAGCCCCTCTGTTTCAGTCCCTCTGTTTCTCGCCCTCTATTTCAGCCCCTCTGTTTCTCGCTCTTTGTTTCAGCCCCTCTGTTTCAGCCCCTCTGTTTCAGTCCCTCTGTTTCTCGCCCTCTGTTTCTCGCCCTCTGTTTCAGTCCCTCTGTTTCTCGCCCTCTGTTTCAGCCCCTCTGTTTCTCGCCCTCTGCTTCATGCCCCTCTGTTTCAGCCCCTCTGTTTCAGCCCCTCTGTTTCAGCCGCTCTGTTTCTCGCCCTCTGTTTCAGCCCCTCTGTTTCTCGCCCTCTGTTTCATCCCCTCTGTTTCTCGCCCTCTGTTTCAGCCACTCTGTTTCAGCCCCTATATTTCAGCCCCTCTGTTTCTCGTCCCCTGTTTCAGCCCCTCTGTTTCTCGCCATCTGTTTCAGCCCCTCTGTTTCTCGCCCTCTGTTTCAGCCCCTCTGATTCAGCCCCTCTGTTTCAGCCCCTCTGATTCAGCCCCTCTGTTTCTGCCCCTGTGTTTCAGCCCCTCTGTTTCAGCCCCTCTGTTTCTTGCCCTCTATTTCTCACCCTCTGTTTCTCGCCCTCTGTTTCAGCCCCTCTGTTTCAGCCCCTCTGTTTCTCGCTCGCTGTTTCAGCCCCTTTGTTTCTCGCCCTCTGTTTCAGCCCCTCTGTTTCAGCCCCTCTGATTCAGCCCCTCTGATTCAGCCCCTCTGTTTCTCGCCATCTGTTTCAGCCCCTCTGTTTCAGCCTCTCTGTTTCAGCTCCTCTGTTTCAGCGCCTCTGTTTCTCGCCGTCTGATTCAGCCCCTCTGTTTCTCGCCCTCTGTTTCTCGCCCTCTGTTTCAGCCCCTCTGTTTCAGCCCCTCTGTTTCTCGCCCTCTGTTTCAGCCCCTCTGTTTCTCGCCCTCTGTTTCAGCCCCTCTGTTTCAGCCCCTCTGTTTCAGCCCCTCTGTTTCTCGCCCTCTGTTTCAGCCCCTCTGTTTCAGCCCCTCTGTTTCAGCCCCTCTGTTTCTCGCCCTCTGTTTCTGCCCCTCTGTTTCTCGCCCTCTGTTTCTGCCCCTCTGTTTCTCGCCCTCTGTTTCAGCCCCTCTGTTTCTCGCCCTCTGTTTCAGCCCCGCTGATTCAGCCCCTCTGTTTCAGCCCCTCTGAATCAGCCCCACTGATTCAGCCCCTCTGTTTCAGCCCCTCTGTTTCAGCCCCTCTGTTTCTCGCCCTCTGTTTCAGCCCTTCTTATTCTCGCCCTCTGTTTCAGCCCCTCTGATTCAGCCCCTCTGTTTCAGTCCCTCTGTTTCTCGCCCTCTGTTTCAGCCCCTCTGTTTCTCGCCCTCTGTTTCAGACCCTCTGTTTCAGCCCCTCTGTTTCAGTCCCTCTGTTTCTCGCCGTCTGTTTCTCGCCCTCTGTTTCAGCGCCTCTGTTTCTCGCCCTCTGTTTCAGCCCCTCTGTTTCTCGCCCTCTCCTTCAGCCCCTCTGTTTCAGCCCCTCTGTTTCAGCCCCTCAGTTTCAGCCCCCCTGTTTCTCGCCCTCTGTTTCAGCCCCTCTGTTTCTCGCCCTCTGTTTCATCCCCTCTGTTTCTCGCCCTCTGTTTCAGCCCCTCTGTTTCTCGCCCTCTGTTTCAGCCCCTCTGTTTCAGCCCCTGTATTTCAGCGCCTCTGTTTCTCGTCCTCTGTTTCAGCCCCTCTGTTTCTCGCCCTCTGTTTCAGCCCCTCAGTTTCTCGCCCTCTGTTTCAGCCCCTCTGATTCAGACCCTCTGTTTCAGCCCCTCTGATTTAGCCCCTCTGTTTCAGCCCCTCTGTTTCAGCCCCTCTGTTTCTCGCCCTCAATTTCTCACCCTCTGTTTCTCGCCCTCTGTTTCAGCCCCTCTGTTTTTCGCCCTCTGTTTCAGACCCTCTGTTTCTCGAACTCTGTTTCAGGCTCTCTGATTCAGCCCGTCTGTTTCAGCCCCTCTGTTTCAGCCCCTCTGTTTCAGTCCCTCTGTTTCTCGCCCTCTGTTTCAGCCCCTCTGTTTCTCGCCCTCTGTTTCAGACCCTCTGTTTCAGCCCCTCTGTTTCAGTCCCTCTGTTTCTCGCCCTCTGTTTCTCGCCCTCTGTTTCAGCGCCTCTGTTTCTCGCCCTCTGTTTCAGCCCCTCTGTTTCTCGCCCTCTGCTTCAGCCCCTCTGTTTCAGCCCCTCTGTTTCAGCCCCTCTGTTTCAGCCCCCCTGTTTCTCGCCCTCTGTTTCAGCCCCTCTGTTTCTCGCCCTCTGTTTCATCCCCTCTGTTTCTCGCCCTCTGTTTCAGCCCCTCTGTTTCTCGCCCTCTGTTTCAGCCCCTCTGTTTCAGCCCCTATATTTCAGCGCCTCTGTTTCTCGTCCTCTGTTTCAGCCCCTCTGTTTCTCGCCCTCTGTTTCAGCCCCTCTGTTTCTCGCCCTCTGTTTCAGCCCCTCTGATTCAGCCCCTCTGTTTCAGCCCCTCTGATTTAGCCCCTCTGTTTCAGCCCCTCTGTTTCAGCCCCTCTGTTTCTCGCCCTCAATTTCTCACCCTCTGTTTCTCGCCCTCTGTTTCAGCGCCTCTGTTTTTCGCCCTCTGTTTCAGACCCTCTGTTTCTCGACCTCTGTTTCAGGCTCTCTGATTCAGCCCGTCTGTTTCAGCCCCTCTGTTTCAGCCCCTCTGTTTCGCGCCCTCTGTTTCTCGCCCGCTGTTTCAGCCCCTTTTTTTCTCGCCCTCTGTTTCAGCCCCTCTCTTTCAGCCCCTCTGATTCAGCCCCTCTGATTCAGCCCCTCTGTTTCTCGCCATCTGTTTCAGCCCCTCTGTTTCAGCCTCTCTGTTTCAGCTCCTCTGTTTCAGCCCCTCTGTTTCTCGCCCTCTGTTTCAGCCCCTCTGTTTCTCGCCCTCTGTTACTCGCCCTCTGTTTCAGCCCCTCTGTTTCAGCCCCTCTGTTTCAGCCCCTCTGTTTCTCGCCCTCTGTTTATGCCCCTCTGTTTCAGCCCCTCTGTTTCAGCCCCTCTGTTTCAGCCCCTCTGTTTTTCGCCCTCTGTTTCAGACCCCTCTGTTTCTCGCCCTCTGTTCAGCCCCTATGTTTCTCGCCCTCTGTTTCAGCGCCTCTGTTTCTCGCCCTCTGTTTCTGCCCCTCTGTTTCAGCCCCTCTGTTTCTCGCCCTCTGTTTCTGCCCCTCTGTTTCTCGCCCTCTGTTTCAGCCCCTCTGTTTCAGCCCCTCTGTTTCAGCCCCTCTGTTTCTCGCCCTCTGTTTCAGACCCCTCTGTTTCTCGCCCTCTGTTCAGCCCCTATGTTTCTCGCCGTCTGTTTCAGCGCCTCTGTTTCTCGCCCTCTGTTTCTGCCCCTCTGTTTCAGCCCCTCTGTTTCTCGCCCTCTGTTTCTGCCCCTCTGTTTCTCGCCCTCTGTTTCAGCCCCTCTATTTCTCGCCCTCTGTTTCAGCCCCGCTGATTCAGCCCCTGTGTTTCAGCCCCTGTGAATCAGCCCCTCTGATTCAGCCCCTCTGTTTCAGCCCCTCTGTTTCAGCCCCTCTGTTTCTCGCCCTCTGTTTCAGCCCCTCTGTTTCAGCCCCTCTGTTTCAGCCCCTCTGTTTCAGCCCCTCTGTTTCAGCCCCTCTGTTTCTCGCCCTCTGTTTCAGCACCTCTGTTTCAACCCCTCTGTTTCAGCCCCTCTGTTTCAGCCCCTCTGTTTCTCGCCCTCTGTTTCAGCCGCTCTGTTTTTCGCCCTCTGTTTCAGCCCCTCTGTTTCAGCGCCTCTGTTTCTCGCCCTCTGTTTCTCGCCCTCTGTTTCAGCCCCTCTGTTTCAGCCGCTCTGTTTCTCGCCCTCTGTTTCAGCCCCTCTGTTTCTCGCCCTCTGTTTCAGCCCCTCTGTTTCAGCCCCTCTGTTTCTCGCCCTCTGTTTCAGCCCCTCTGTTTCTCGCCCTCTGTTTCTCCCCCTCTGTTTCAGCCCCTCT
Organism: Chiloscyllium punctatum; assembly: GCF_047496795.1. Taxonomy (NCBI): domain Eukaryota; kingdom Metazoa; phylum Chordata; class Chondrichthyes; order Orectolobiformes; family Hemiscylliidae; genus Chiloscyllium; species Chiloscyllium punctatum. The sequence goes on from NC_092758.1 coordinate 95,544,360, forward strand.
GTTTCAGCCGCTCTGTTTCTCGCCCTCTGTTTCAGCCCCTCTGTTTCTCGCCCTCTGTTTCAGACCCTCTGTTTCAGCCCCTCTGTTTCAGCCCCTCTGTTTCTCGCCCTCTGTTTCAGCCCCTCTGTTTCAGCCCCTCTGTTTCAGCCCCTCTGTTTCAGCCCCTCTGTTTCTCGCCCTCTGTTTCAGACCCCTCTGTTTCTCGCCCTCTGTTCAGCCCCTATGTTTCTCGCCCTCTGTTTCAGCGCCTCTGTTTCTCGCCCTCTGTTTCTGCCCCTCTGTTTCAGCCCCTCTGTTTCTCGCCCTCTGTTTCTGCCCCTCTGTTTCTCGCCCTCTGTTTCAGCCCCTCTATTTCTCGCCCTCTGTTTCAGCCCCGCTGATTCAGCCCCTCTGTTTCAGCCCCTCTGATTCAGCCCCTCTGATTCAGCCCCTCTGATGCAGCCCCTCTGTTTCTCGCCCTCTGTTTCAGCCCCTCTGTTTCAGCCCCTCTGTTTCAGGGCCTCTGTTTCTCGCCCTCTGTTTCAGCCCCTCTGTTTCTCGCCCTCTGTTTCAGCCCCTCTGATTCAGCCCCTCTTTTTCAGCCCCTATGTTTCTCCCCCTCTGTTCCAGCCCCTCTGTTTCAGCCCCTCTGTTTCAGCCACTCTGTTTCAGCCCCTCTGTTTCAGCCCCTCTGTTTCAGCCCTTCTGTTTCTCGCCCTGTGTTTCAGCCCCTCTGTTTCTCGCCCTCTGTTTCAGCCCCTCTGTTTCAGCCCGTCTGTTTCAGCCACTCTGTTTCTCGCCCTCTGTTTCAGCCCCTCTGTTTCTCACCCTCTGTTTCAGCCCCTCTGATTCAGACCCTCTGTTTCTCGCCCTCTGTTTCAGCCCCTCTGTTTCTCGCCCTCTGTTTCAGCCCCTCTGTTTCAGCCCCTCTGTTTCAGCCTCTCTGTTTCTCGCCCTCTGTTTCAGGCCCTCTGTTTCTCGCCCTCTGTTTCAGCCCCTCTGATTCAGCCCCTCTATTTCAGCCCCTCTGATTCAGCCCCTCTGTTTCAGCCGCTCTGTTTCAGCCCCTCTGTTTCTCTCCCTCTATTTCTCACCCTCTGTTTCTCGCCCTCTGTTTCAGCCCCTCTGTTTTTCGCCCTCTGTTTCAGCCCCTCTGTTTCTTGCCCTCTGTTTCAGGCTCTCTGTTTCAGCCCGTCTGTTTCAGCCCCTCTGTTTCAGACCCTCTGTTTCAGCCCCTCTGATTCTCGCCCTCTGTTTCAGCCCCTCTGTTTCTCGCCCTCTGTTTCAGCCCCTCTGATTCAGCCCCTCTGTTTCAGCCCCTCTGATTCAGCCCCTCTGATTCAGCCCCTCTGATTCAGCCTCTCTGTTTCTCGCCCTCTGTTTCAGCCCCTCTGTTTCAGCCCCTCTGTTTCAGCCCCTCTGATTCAGCCCCTCTGATTCAGCCCCTCTGTTTCTCGCCCTCTGTTTCAGCCCCGCTGTTTCTCGCCCTCTGTTTCAGCCCCGCTGATTCAACCCCTCTGTTTCAGCCCCTCTGAATCAGCCCCTCTGATTCAGCCCCTCTGTTTCAGCCCCTCTGTTTCAGCCCCTCTGAATCAGCCCCTCTGTTTCTCGCCCTCTGTTTCAGCCCCTCTGATTCTCGCCCTCTGTTTCAGCGCCTGGGTTTCTCGTCCTCTGTTTAAGCCCCTCTGATTCAGCCCCTCTGTTTCAGCCCCTCTGATTCAGCCCCTCTGATTCAGCCCCTCTGTTTCTCGCCCTCTTTTTCAGCCCCTCTGTTTCAGCCCCTCTGTTTCAGCCCCTCGTTTTCTCACCCTCTGTTTCAGCCCCCCTGTCTCCCGCCCCTCTGTTTCAGCCCCTCTGATTCTCGCCCTCTGTTTCAGCCCCTCTGTTTCTCACCTTCTGTTTCAGCCCCTCTGTTTCAGCCCCTCTGTTTCAGTCCCTCTGTTTCTCGCCCTCTATTTCAGCCCCTCTGTTTCTCGCTCTTTGTTTCAGCCCCTCTGTTTCAGCCCCTCTGTTTCAGTCCCTCTGTTTCTCGCCCTCTGTTTCTCGCCCTCTGTTTCAGTCCCTCTGTTTCTCGCCCTCTGTTTCAGCCCCTCTGTTTCTCGCCCTCTGCTTCATGCCCCTCTGTTTCAGCCCCTCTGTTTCAGCCCCTCTGTTTCAGCCGCTCTGTTTCTCGCCCTCTGTTTCAGCCCCTCTGTTTCTCGCCCTCTGTTTCATCCCCTCTGTTTCTCGCCCTCTGTTTCAGCCACTCTGTTTCAGCCCCTATATTTCAGCCCCTCTGTTTCTCGTCCCCTGTTTCAGCCCCTCTGTTTCTCGCCATCTGTTTCAGCCCCTCTGTTTCTCGCCCTCTGTTTCAGCCCCTCTGATTCAGCCCCTCTGTTTCAGCCCCTCTGATTCAGCCCCTCTGTTTCTGCCCCTGTGTTTCAGCCCCTCTGTTTCAGCCCCTCTGTTTCTTGCCCTCTATTTCTCACCCTCTGTTTCTCGCCCTCTGTTTCAGCCCCTCTGTTTCAGCCCCTCTGTTTCTCGCTCGCTGTTTCAGCCCCTTTGTTTCTCGCCCTCTGTTTCAGCCCCTCTGTTTCAGCCCCTCTGATTCAGCCCCTCTGATTCAGCCCCTCTGTTTCTCGCCATCTGTTTCAGCCCCTCTGTTTCAGCCTCTCTGTTTCAGCTCCTCTGTTTCAGCGCCTCTGTTTCTCGCCGTCTGATTCAGCCCCTCTGTTTCTCGCCCTCTGTTTCTCGCCCTCTGTTTCAGCCCCTCTGTTTCAGCCCCTCTGTTTCTCGCCCTCTGTTTCAGCCCCTCTGTTTCTCGCCCTCTGTTTCAGCCCCTCTGTTTCAGCCCCTCTGTTTCAGCCCCTCTGTTTCTCGCCCTCTGTTTCAGCCCCTCTGTTTCAGCCCCTCTGTTTCAGCCCCTCTGTTTCTCGCCCTCTGTTTCTGCCCCTCTGTTTCTCGCCCTCTGTTTCTGCCCCTCTGTTTCTCGCCCTCTGTTTCAGCCCCTCTGTTTCTCGCCCTCTGTTTCAGCCCCGCTGATTCAGCCCCTCTGTTTCAGCCCCTCTGAATCAGCCCCACTGATTCAGCCCCTCTGTTTCAGCCCCTCTGTTTCAGCCCCTCTGTTTCTCGCCCTCTGTTTCAGCCCTTCTTATTCTCGCCCTCTGTTTCAGCCCCTCTGATTCAGCCCCTCTGTTTCAGTCCCTCTGTTTCTCGCCCTCTGTTTCAGCCCCTCTGTTTCTCGCCCTCTGTTTCAGACCCTCTGTTTCAGCCCCTCTGTTTCAGTCCCTCTGTTTCTCGCCGTCTGTTTCTCGCCCTCTGTTTCAGCGCCTCTGTTTCTCGCCCTCTGTTTCAGCCCCTCTGTTTCTCGCCCTCTCCTTCAGCCCCTCTGTTTCAGCCCCTCTGTTTCAGCCCCTCAGTTTCAGCCCCCCTGTTTCTCGCCCTCTGTTTCAGCCCCTCTGTTTCTCGCCCTCTGTTTCATCCCCTCTGTTTCTCGCCCTCTGTTTCAGCCCCTCTGTTTCTCGCCCTCTGTTTCAGCCCCTCTGTTTCAGCCCCTGTATTTCAGCGCCTCTGTTTCTCGTCCTCTGTTTCAGCCCCTCTGTTTCTCGCCCTCTGTTTCAGCCCCTCAGTTTCTCGCCCTCTGTTTCAGCCCCTCTGATTCAGACCCTCTGTTTCAGCCCCTCTGATTTAGCCCCTCTGTTTCAGCCCCTCTGTTTCAGCCCCTCTGTTTCTCGCCCTCAATTTCTCACCCTCTGTTTCTCGCCCTCTGTTTCAGCCCCTCTGTTTTTCGCCCTCTGTTTCAGACCCTCTGTTTCTCGAACTCTGTTTCAGGCTCTCTGATTCAGCCCGTCTGTTTCAGCCCCTCTGTTTCAGCCCCTCTGTTTCAGTCCCTCTGTTTCTCGCCCTCTGTTTCAGCCCCTCTGTTTCTCGCCCTCTGTTTCAGACCCTCTGTTTCAGCCCCTCTGTTTCAGTCCCTCTGTTTCTCGCCCTCTGTTTCTCGCCCTCTGTTTCAGCGCCTCTGTTTCTCGCCCTCTGTTTCAGCCCCTCTGTTTCTCGCCCTCTGCTTCAGCCCCTCTGTTTCAGCCCCTCTGTTTCAGCCCCTCTGTTTCAGCCCCCCTGTTTCTCGCCCTCTGTTTCAGCCCCTCTGTTTCTCGCCCTCTGTTTCATCCCCTCTGTTTCTCGCCCTCTGTTTCAGCCCCTCTGTTTCTCGCCCTCTGTTTCAGCCCCTCTGTTTCAGCCCCTATATTTCAGCGCCTCTGTTTCTCGTCCTCTGTTTCAGCCCCTCTGTTTCTCGCCCTCTGTTTCAGCCCCTCTGTTTCTCGCCCTCTGTTTCAGCCCCTCTGATTCAGCCCCTCTGTTTCAGCCCCTCTGATTTAGCCCCTCTGTTTCAGCCCCTCTGTTTCAGCCCCTCTGTTTCTCGCCCTCAATTTCTCACCCTCTGTTTCTCGCCCTCTGTTTCAGCGCCTCTGTTTTTCGCCCTCTGTTTCAGACCCTCTGTTTCTCGACCTCTGTTTCAGGCTCTCTGATTCAGCCCGTCTGTTTCAGCCCCTCTGTTTCAGCCCCTCTGTTTCGCGCCCTCTGTTTCTCGCCCGCTGTTTCAGCCCCTTTTTTTCTCGCCCTCTGTTTCAGCCCCTCTCTTTCAGCCCCTCTGATTCAGCCCCTCTGATTCAGCCCCTCTGTTTCTCGCCATCTGTTTCAGCCCCTCTGTTTCAGCCTCTCTGTTTCAGCTCCTCTGTTTCAGCCCCTCTGTTTCTCGCCCTCTGTTTCAGCCCCTCTGTTTCTCGCCCTCTGTTACTCGCCCTCTGTTTCAGCCCCTCTGTTTCAGCCCCTCTGTTTCAGCCCCTCTGTTTCTCGCCCTCTGTTTATGCCCCTCTGTTTCAGCCCCTCTGTTTCAGCCCCTCTGTTTCAGCCCCTCTGTTTTTCGCCCTCTGTTTCAGACCCCTCTGTTTCTCGCCCTCTGTTCAGCCCCTATGTTTCTCGCCCTCTGTTTCAGCGCCTCTGTTTCTCGCCCTCTGTTTCTGCCCCTCTGTTTCAGCCCCTCTGTTTCTCGCCCTCTGTTTCTGCCCCTCTGTTTCTCGCCCTCTGTTTCAGCCCCTCTGTTTCAGCCCCTCTGTTTCAGCCCCTCTGTTTCTCGCCCTCTGTTTCAGACCCCTCTGTTTCTCGCCCTCTGTTCAGCCCCTATGTTTCTCGCCGTCTGTTTCAGCGCCTCTGTTTCTCGCCCTCTGTTTCTGCCCCTCTGTTTCAGCCCCTCTGTTTCTCGCCCTCTGTTTCTGCCCCTCTGTTTCTCGCCCTCTGTTTCAGCCCCTCTATTTCTCGCCCTCTGTTTCAGCCCCGCTGATTCAGCCCCTGTGTTTCAGCCCCTGTGAATCAGCCCCTCTGATTCAGCCCCTCTGTTTCAGCCCCTCTGTTTCAGCCCCTCTGTTTCTCGACCTCTGTTTCAGCCCCTCTGTTTCAGCCCCTCTGTTTCAGCCCCTCTGTTTCAGCCCCTCTGTTTCAGCCCCTCTGTTTCTCGCCCTCTGTTTCAGCACCTCTGTTTCAACCCCTCTGTTTCAGCCCCTCTGTTTCAGCCCCTCTGTTTCTCGCCCTCTGTTTCAGCCGCTCTGTTTTTCGCCCTCTGTTTCAGCCCCTCTGTTTCAGCGCCTCTGTTTCTCGCCCTCTGTTTCTCGCCCTCTGTTTCAGCCCCTCTGTTTCAGCCGCTCTGTTTCTCGCCCTCTGTTTCAGCCCCTCTGTTTCTCGCCCTCTGTTTCAGCCCCTCTGTTTCAGCCCCTCTGTTTCTCGCCCTCTGTTTCAGCCCCTCTGTTTCTCGCCCTCTGTTTCTCCCCCTCTGTTTCAGCCCCTCTGTTTCAGCCGCTCTGTTTCTCGCCCTCTGTTTCAGCCCCTCTGTTTCTCGCCCTCTGTTTCAGACCCTCTGTTTCAGCCCCTCTGTTTCAGCCCCTCTGTTTCTCGCCCTCTGTTTCAGCCCCTCTGTTTCAGCCCCTCTGTTTCAGCCCCTCTGTTTCAGCCCCTCTGTTTCTCGCCCTCTGTTTCAGACCCCTCTGTTTCTCGCCCTCTGTTCAGCCCCTATGTTTCTCGCCCTCTGTTTCAGCGCCTCTGTTTCTCGCCCTCTGTTTCTGCCCCTCTGTTTCAGCCCCTCTGTTTCTCGCCCTCTGTTTCTGCCCCTCTGTTTCTCGCCCTCTGTTTCAGCCCCTCTATTTCTCGCCCTCTGTTTCAGCCCCGCTGATTCAGCCCCTCTGTTTCAGCCCCTCTGATTCAGCCCCTCTGATTCAGCCCCTCTGATGCAGCCCCTCTGTTTCTCGCCCTCTGTTTCAGCCCCTCTGTTTCAGCCCCTCTGTTTCAGGGCCTCTGTTTCTCGCCCTCTGTTTCAGCCCCTCTGTTTCTCGCCCTCTGTTTCAGCCCCTCTGATTCAGCCCCTCTTTTTCAGCCCCTATGTTTCTCCCCCTCTGTTCCAGCCCCTCTGTTTCAGCCCCTCTGTTTCAGCCACTCTGTTTCAGCCCCTCTGTTTCAGCCCCTCTGTTTCAGCCCTTCTGTTTCTCGCCCTGTGTTTCAGCCCCTCTGTTTCTCGCCCTCTGTTTCAGCCCCTCTGTTTCAGCCCGTCTGTTTCAGCCACTCTGTTTCTCGCCCTCTGTTTCAGCCCCTCTGTTTCTCACCCTCTGTTTCAGCCCCTCTGATTCAGACCCTCTGTTTCTCGCCCTCTGTTTCAGCCCCTCTGTTTCTCGCCCTCTGTTTCAGCCCCTCTGTTTCAGCCCCTCTGTTTCAGCCTCTCTGTTTCTCGCCCTCTGTTTCAGGCCCTCTGTTTCTCGCCCTCTGTTTCAGCCCCTCTGATTCAGCCCCTCTATTTCAGCCCCTCTGATTCAGCCCCTCTGTTTCAGCCGCTCTGTTTCAGCCCCTCTGTTTCTCGCCCTCTATTTCTCACCCTCTGTTTCTCGCCCTCTGTTTCAGCCCCTCTGTTTTTCGCCCTCTGTTTCAGCCCCTCTGTTTCTTGCCCTCTGTTTCAGGCTCTCTGTTTCAGCCCGTCTGTTTCAGCCCCTCTGTTTCAGACCCTCTGTTTCAGCCCCTCTGATTCTCGCCCTCTGTTTCAGCCCCTCTGTTTCTCGCCCTCTGTTTCAGCCCCTCTGATTCAGCCCCTCTGTTTCAGCCCCTCTGATTCAGCCCCTCTGATTCAGCCCCTCTGATTCAGCCTCTCTGTTTCTCGCCCTCTGTTTCAGCCCCTCTGTTTCAGCCCCTCTGTTTCAGCCCCTCTGATTCAGCCCCTCTGATTCAGCCCCTCTGTTTCCCGCCCCTCTGTTTCAGCCCCTCTGTTTCTCGTCCTCTGTTTCGGCCCCTCTGTTTCTCACCCTCTGTTTCAGCCCCTCTGTTTCAGCCCCTCTGTTTCAGTCCCTCTGTTTCTCGCCCACTGTTTCAGACCCTCTCTTTCTCGCCCTCTGTTTCAGACCCTCTGTTTCAGCCCCTCTGTTTCAGTCCCTCTGTTTCTCGCCCTATGTTTCTCGCCCTCTGTTTCATTCCCTCTGTTTCTCGCCCTCTGTTTCAGCCCCTCTGTTTCTCGCCCTCTGCTTCAGCCCCTCTGTTTCAGCCCCTCTGTTTCAGCCCCCCTGTTTCTCGCCCTCTGTTTCAGCCCCTCTGTTTCTCGCCCTCTGTTTCATCCCCTCTGTTTCTCGCCCTCTGTTTCAGCCCCTCTGTTTCTCGCCCTCTGTTTCAGCCCCTCTGTTTCAGCCCCTATATTTCAGCCCCTCAGTTTCTCGTCCTCTGTTTCAGCCCGTCTGTTTCTCGCCCTCTGTTTCAGCCCCTCTGTTTCTCGCCCTCTGTTTCAGACCCTCTGATTCAGCCCCTCTGTTTCAGCCCCTCTGATTTAGCCCCTCTGTTTCAGCCCCTCTGTTTCAGCCCCTCTGTTTCAGCCCCTCTGTTTCTTGCCCTCTATTTCTCACCCTCTGTTTCTCGCCCTCTGTTTCAGCCCCTCTGTTTCGCGCACTCTGTTTTCGCCCGCTGTTTCAGCCCCTTTGTTTCTCGCCGTCTGTTTCTGCCCCTCTGTTTCAGCCCCTCTGCTTCAGCCCCTCTGATTCAGCCCCTCTGTTTCTCGCGATCTGTTTCAGCCCCTCTGTTTCAGCCTCTCTGTTTCAGCTCCTCTGTTTCAGCCCCTCTGTTTCTCGCCCTCTGTTTCAGCCCCTCTGTTTCTCGCCCTCTGTTTCTCGCCCTCTGTTTCAGCCCCTCTGTTTCAGCCGCTCTGTTTCTCGCCCTCTGTTTCAGCCCCTCTGTTTCAGTCCCTCTGTTTCAGCCCCTCTGTTTCTCGCCCTCTGTTTCAGACCCCTCTGGTTCTCGCCCTCTGTTCAGCCCCTATGTTTCTCGCCCTCTGTTTCAGCCCCTCTGTTTCTCGCCCTCTGTTTCAGCCCCTCTGTTTCAGCCCCTCTGTTTCTCGCCCTCTGTTTCTGCCCCTCTGTTTCTCGCCCTCTGTTTCAGCCCCTCTATTTCTCGCCCTCTGTTTCAGCCCCGCTGATTCAGCCCCTCTGTTTCAGCCCCTCTGAAACAGCCCCTCTGATTCAGCCCCTCTGTTTCAGCCCCTCTGTTTCAGCCCCTCTGTTTCTCGCCCTCTGTTTCAGCCCATCTGATTCTCGCCCTCTGTTTCAGCCCTTCTGATTCTCGCCCTCTGTTTTAGCCCCTCTGATTCAGCCTCTCTGATTCAGCCCCTCTGATGCAGTATCTCTGTTTCTCGCCCTCTGTTTCAGCCCCTCTGTTTCAGCCCCTCTGTTTCAGCGCCTCTGTTTCTCGCCCTCTGTTTCAGCCCCTCTGTTTCTCGCCCTCTGTTTCAGCCCCTCTGATTCAGCCCCTCTGTTTCAGCCCCTCTGTTTCAGCCCCTCTGTTTCTCGCCCTCTATTTCTCACCCTCTGTTTCTCGCCCTCTGTTTCAGCCCCTCTGTTTCTCGCCCTCTGTTTCAGCCCCTCTGTTTCTTGCCCTCTGTTTCAGGCTCTCTGTTTCAGCCCGTCTGTTTCAGCCCCTCTGTTTCAGACCCTCTGTTTCTCGCCCTCTGTTTCAGCCCCTCTGATTCTCGCCCTCTGTTTCAGCCCCTCTGTTTTTCGCCCTCTGTTTCAGCCCCTCTGATTCAGCCCCTCTGTTTCAGCCCCTCTGATTCAGCCCCTCTGATTCAGCCTCTCTGTTTCTCGACCTCTGTTTCAGGCTCTCTGATTCAGCCCGTCTGTTTCAGCCACTCTGTTTCAGCCCCTCTGTTTCGCGCCCTCTGTTTCTCGCCCGCTGTTTCAGCCCCTTTGTTTCTCGCCGTCTGTTTCAGCCCCTCTGTTTCAGCCCCTCTGCTTCAGCCCCTCTGATTCAGCCCCTCTGTTTCTCGCCATCTGTTTCAGCCCCTCTGTTTCAGCCTCTCTGTTTCAGCTCCTCTGTTTCAGCCCCTCTGTTTCTCGCCCTCTGTTTCAGCCCCTCTGTTTCTCGCCCTCTGTTTCTCCCCCTCTGTTTCAGCCCCTCTGTTTCAGCCGCTCTGTTTCTCGCCCTCTGTTTCAGCCCCTCTGTTTCTCGCCCTCTGTTTCAGACCCTCTGTTTCAGCCCCTCTGTTTCAGCCCCTCTGTTTCTCGCCCTCTGTTTCAGCCCCTCTGTTTCAGCCCCTCTGTTTCAGCCCCTCTGTTTCAGCCCCTCTGTTTCTCGCCCTCTGTTTCAGACCTCTCTGTTTCTCGCCCTCTGTTCAGCCCCTATGTTTCTCGCCCTCTGTTTCAGCGCCTCTGTTTCTCGCCCTCTGTTTCTGCCCCTCTGTTTCAGCCCCTCTGTTTCTCGCCCTCTGTTTCTGCCCCTCTGTTTCTCGCCCTCTGTTTCAGCCCCTCTATTTCTCGCCCTCTGTTTCAGCCCCGCTGATTCAGCCCCTCTGCTTCAGCCCCTCTGAATCAGCCCCTCTGATTCAGCCCCTCTGTTTCAGCCCCTCTGTTTCAGCCCCTCTGTTTCTCGCCCTCTGTTTCAGCCCCTCTGTTTCAGCCCCTCTGTTTCAGCCCCTCTGTTTCAGCCCCTCTGTTTCAGCCCCTCTGTTTCTCGCCCTTTGATTCAGCCCCTCTGTTTCAGCCCCTCTGTTTCAGCCCCTCTGTTTCAGCCCCTCTGTTTCTCGCCCTCTGTTTCAGCCGCTCTGTTTCTCGCCCTCTGTTTCTGCCCCTCTGTTTCTCGCCCTCTGTTTCAGCCCCTCTATTTCTCGCCCTCTGTTTCAGCCCCGCTGATTCAGCCCCTCTGTTTCAGCCCCTCTGAATCAGCCCCTCTGATTCAGCCCCTCTGTTTCAGCCCCTCTGTTTCAGCCCCTCTGTTTCTCGCCCTCTGTTTCAGCCCCTCTGTTTCAGCCCCTCTGTTTCAGCCCCTCTGTTTCAGCCCCTCTGTTTCTCGCCCTCTGTTTCAGCCCCTCTGTTTCAGCCCCTCTGTTTCAGCCCCTCTGTTTCAGCCCCTCTGTTTCTCGCCCTCTGTTTCAGCCGCTCTGTTTCTCGCCCTCTGTTTCAGCCCCTCTGTTTCAGCGCCTCTGTTTCTCGCCCTCTGTTTCTCGCCCTCTGTTTCAGCCCCTCTGTTTCAGCCGCTCTGTTTCTCGCCCTCTGTTTCAGCCCCTCTGTTTCTCGCCCTCTGTTTCAGCCCCTCTGTTTCAGCCCCTCTGTTTCAGCCCCTCTGTTTCTCGCCCTCTGTTTCAGCCCCTCTGTTTCAGCCCCTCTGTTTCAGCCCCTCTGTTTCTCGCCCTCTGTTTCAGACCCCTCTGTTTCTCGCCCTCTGTTCAGCCCCTACGTTTCTCGCCCTCTGTTTCAGCGCCTCTGTTTCTCGCCCTCTTTTTCAGCCCCTCTGTTTCAGCCCCTCTGTTTCTCGCCCTCTGTTTCAGCCCATCTGATTCTCGCCCTCTGTTTCAGCCCTTCTGATTCTCGCCCTCTGTTTCAGCCCCTCTGATTCAGCCCCTCTGTTTCAGCCCCTCTGATTCAGCCCCTATGTTTCAGCCCCTATGTTTCTCCCCCTCTGTTCCAGCCCCTCTGTTTCAGCCCCTCTGTTTCAGCCACTCTGTTTCAGCCCCTCTGTTTCAGCCCCTCTGTTTCAGCCCTTCTGTTTCTCGCCCTGTGTTTCAGCCCCTCTATTTCTCGCCCTCTGTTTCAGCCCCTCTGTTTCAGCCCGTCTGTTTCAGCCACTCTGTTTCTCGCCCTCTGTTTCAGCCCCTCTGATTCAGACCCTCTGTTTCTCGCCCTCTGTTTCAGCCCCTCTGTTTCAGCCTCTCTGTTTCTCGCCCTCTGTTTCAGGCCCTCTGTTTCTCGCCCTCTGTTTCAGCCCCTCTGATTCAGCCCCTCTATTTCAGCCCCTCTGATTCAGCCCCTCTGTTTCAGCCCCTCTGATTCAGCCCCTCTGATTCAGCCTCTCTGTTTCTCGACCTCTGTTTCAGGCTCTCTGATTCAGCCCGTCTGTTTCAGCCACTCTGTTTCAGCCCCTCTGTTTCGCGCCCTCTGTTTCTCGCCCGCTGTTTCAGCCCCTTTGTTTCTCGCCGTCTGTTTCAGCCCCTCTGTTTCAGCCCCTCTGCTTCAGCCCCTCTGATTCAGCCCCTCTGTTTCTCGCCATCTGTTTCAGCCCCTCTGTTTCAGCCTCTCTGTTTCAGCTCCTCTGTTTCAGCCCCTCTGTTTCTCGCCCTCTGTTTCAGCCCCTCTGTTTCTCGCCCTCTGTTTCTCCCCCTCTGTTTCAGCCCCTCTGTTTCAGCCGCTCTGTTTCTCGCCCTCTGTTTCAGCCCCTCTGTTTCTCGCCCTCTGTTTCAGACCCTCTGTTTCAGCCCCTCTGTTTCAGCCCCTCTGTTTCTCGCCCTCTGTTTCAGCCCCTCTGTTTCAGCCCCTCTGTTTCAGCCCCTCTGTTTCAGCCCCTCTGTTTCTCGCCCTCTGTTTCAGACCCCTCTGTTTCTCGCCCTCTGTTCAGCCCCTATGTTTCTCGCCCTCTGTTTCAGCGCCTCTGTTTCTCGCCCTCTGTTTCTGCCCCTCTGTTTCAGCCCCTCTGTTTCTCGCCCTCTGTTTCTGCCCCTCTGTTTCTCACCCTCTGTTTCAGCCCCTCTATTTCTCGCCCTCTGTTTCAGCCCCGCTGATTCAGCCCCTCTGCTTCAGCCCCTCTGAATCAGCCCCTCTGATTCAGCCCCTCTGTTTCAGCCCCTCTGTTTCAGCCCCTCTGTTTCTCGCCCTCTGTTTCAGCCCCTCTGTTTCAGCCCCTCTGTTTCAGCCCCTCTGTTTCAGCCCCTCTGTTTCAGCCCCTCTGTTTCTCGCCCTTTGATTCAGCCCCTCTGTTTCAGCCCCTCTGTTTCAGCCCCTCTGTTTCAGCCCCTCTGTTTCTCGCCCTCTGTTTCAGCCCCTCTGTTTCAGCGCCTCTGTTTCTGCCCCTCTGTTTCTCGCCCTCTGTTTCAGCCCCTCTATTTCTCGCCCTCTGTTTCAGCCCCGCTGATTCAGCCCCTCTGTTTCAGCCCCTCTGAATCAGCCCCTCTGATTCAGCCCCTCTGTTTCAGCCCCTCTGTTTCAGCCCCTCTGTTTCTCGCCCTCTGTTTCAGCCCCTCTGTTTCAGCCCCTCTGTTTCAGCCCCTCTGTTTCAGCCCCTCTGTTTCAGCCCCTCTGTTTCTCGCCCTCTGTTTCAGCCCCTCTGTTTCAGCCCCTCTGTTTCAGCCCCTCTGTTTCAGCCCCTCTGTTTCTCGCCCTCTGTTTCAGCCGCTCTGTTTCTCGCCCTCTGTTTCAGCCCCTCTGTTTCAGCGCCTCTGTTTCTCGCCCTCTGTTTCTCGCCCTCTGTTTCAGCCCCTCTGTTTCAGCCGCTCTGTTTCTCGCCCTCTGTTTCAGCCCCTCTGTTTCTCGCCCTCTGTTTCAGCCCCTCTGTTTCAGCCCCTCTGTTTCAGCCCCTCTGTTTCTCGCCCTCTGTTTCAGCCCCTCTGTTTCAGCCCCTCTGTTTCAGCCCCTCTGTTTCTCGCCCTCTGTTTCAGACCCCTCTGTTTCTCGCCCTCTGTTCAGCCCCTATGTTTCTCGCCCTCTGTTTCAGCGCCTCTGTTTCTCGCCCTCTTTTTCAGCCCCTCTGTTTCAGCCCCTCTGTTTCTCGCCCTCTGTTTCAGCCCATCTGATTCTCGCCCTCTGTTTCAGCCCTTCTGATTCTCGCCCTCTGTTTCAGCCCCTCTGATTCAGCCCCTCTGTTTCAGCCCCTCTGATTCAGCCCCTATGTTTCAGCCCCTATGTTTCTCCCCCTCTGTTCCAGCCCCTCTGTTTCAGCCCCTCTGTTTCAGCCACTCTGTTTCAGCCCCTCTGTTTCAGCCCCTCTGTTTCAGCCCTTCTGTTTCTCGCCCTGTGTTTCAGCCCCTCTGTTTCTCGCCCTCTGTTTCAGCCCCTCTGTTTCAGCCCGTCTGTTTCAGCCACTCTGTTTCTCGCCCTCTGTTTCAGCCCCTCTGATTCAGACCCTCTGTTTCTCGCCCTCTGTTTCAGCCCCTCTGTTTCTCGCCCTCTGTTTCAGCCCCTCTGTTTCAGCCCCTCTGTTTCAGCCTCTCTGTTTCTCGCCCTCTGTTTCAGGCCCTCTGTTTCTCGCCCTCTGTTTCAGCCCCTCTGATTCAGCCCCTCTATTTCAGCCCCTCTGATTCAGCCCCTCTGTTTCAGCCCCTCTGTTTCAGCCCCTCTGTTTCAGCCCCTCTGTTTCTCGCCCTCTATTTCTCACCCTCTGTTTCTCGCCCTCTGTTTCAGCCCCTCTGTTTTTCGCCCTCTGTTTCAGCCCCTCTGTTTCTTGCCCTCTGTTTCAGGCTCTCTGTTTCAGCCCGTCTGTTTCAGCCCCTCTGTTTCAGACCCTCTGTTTCTCGCCCTCTGTTTCAGCCCCTCTGATTCTCGCCCTCTGTTTCAGCCCCTCTGTTTCTCGCCCTCTGTTTCAGCCCCTCTGATTCAGCCCCTCTGTTTCAGCCCCTCTGATTCAGCCCCTCTGATTCAGCCCCTCTGTTTCAGCCCCTCTGTTTCTCGCCCTCTGTTTCAGACCCCTCTGTTTCTCGCCCTCTGTTCAGCCCCTATGTTTCTCGCCCTCTGTTTCAGCCCCTCTGATTCTCGCCCTCTGTTTCAGCCCCTCTGTTTCTCGCCCTCTGTTTCAGCCCCTCTGTTTCAGCCCCTCTGATTCAGCCCCTCTATTTCAGCCCCTCTGATTCAGCCCCTCTGTTTCAGCCCCTCTGATTCAGCCCCTCTGATTCAGCCTCTCTGTTTCTCGACCTCTGTTTCAGGCTCTCTGATTCAGCCCGTCTGTTTCAGCCACTCTGTTTCAGCCCCTCTGTTTCGCGCCCTCTGTTTCTCGCCCGCTGTTTCAGCCCCTTTGTTTCTCGCCGTCTGTTTCAGCCCCTCTGTTTCAGCCCCTCTGCTTCAGCCCCTCTGATTCAGCCCCTCTGTTTCTCGCCATCTGTTTCAGCCCCTCTGTTTCAGCCTCTCTGTTTCAGCTCCTCTGTTTCAGCCCCTCTGTTTCTCGCCCTCTGTTTCAGCCCCTCTGTTTCTCGCCCTCTGTTTCTCCCCCTCTGTTTCAGCCCCTCTGTTTCAGCCGCTCTGTTTCTCGCCCTCTGTTTCAGCCCCTCTGTTTCTCGCCCTCTGTTTCAGACCCTCTGTTTCAGCCCCTCTGTTTCAGCCCCTCTGTTTCTCGCCCTCTGTTTCAGCCCCTCTGTTTCAGCCCCTCTGTTTCAGCCCCTCTGTTTCAGCCCCTCTGTTTCTCGCCCTCTGTTTCAGACCCCTCTGTTTCTCGCCCTCTGTTCAGCCCCTATGTTTCTCGCCCTCTGTTTCAGCGCCTCTGTTTCTCGCCCTCTGTTTCTGCCCCTCTGTTTCAGCCCCTCTGTTTCTCGCCCTCTGTTTCTGCCCCTCTGTTTCTCGCCCTCTGTTTCAGCCCCTCTATTTCTCGCCCTCTGTTTCAGCCCCGCTGATTCAGCCCCTCTGCTTCAGCCCCTCTGAATCAGCCCCTCTGATTCAGCCCCTCTGTTTCAGCCCCTCTGTTTCAGCCCCTCTGTTTCTCGCCCTCTGTTTCAGCCCCTCTGTTTCAGCCCCTCTGTTTCAGCACCTCTGTTTCAGCCCCTCTGTTTCTCGCCCTTTGATTCAGCCCCTCTGTTTCAGCCCCTCTGTTTCAGCCCCTCTGTTTCAGCCCCTCTGTTTCTCGCCCTCTGTTTCAGCCCCTCTGTTTCAGCGCCTCTGTTTCTGCCCCTCTGTTTCTCGCCCTCTGTTTCAGCCCCTCTATTTCTCGCCCTCTGTTTCAGCCCCGCTGATTCAGCCCCTCTGTTTCAGCCCCTCTGAATCAGCCCCTCTGATTCAGCCCCTCTGTTTCAGCCCCTCTGTTTCAGCCCCTCTGTTTCTCGCCCTCTGTTTCAGCCCCTCTGTTTCAGCCCCTCTGTTTCAGCCCCTCTGTTTCAGCCCCTCTGTTTCAGCCCCTCTGTTTCTCGCCCTCTGTTTCAGCCCCTCTGTTTCAGCCCCTCTGTTTCAGCCCCTCTGTTTCAGCCCCTCTGTTTCTCGCCCTCTGTTTCAGCCGCTCTGTTTCTCGCCCTCTGTTTCAGCCCCTCTGTTTCAGCGCCTCTGTTTCTCGCCCTCTGTTTCTCGCCCTCTGTTTCAGCCCCTCTGTTTCAGCCGCTCTGTTTCTCGCCCTCTGTTTCAGCCCCTCTGTTTCTCGCCCTCTGTTTCAGCCCCTCTGTTTCAGCCCCTCTGTTTCAGCCCCTCTGTTTCTCGCCCTCTGTTTCAGCCCCTCTGTTTCAGCCCCTCTGTTTCAGCCCCTCTGTTTCTCGCCCTCTGTTTCAGACCCCTCTGTTTCTCGCCCTCTGTTCAGCCCCTATGTTTCTCGCCCTCTGTTTCAGCGCCTCTGTTTCTCGCCCTCTTTTTCAGCCCCTCTGTTTCAGCCCCTCTGTTTCTCGCCCTCTGTTTCAGCCCATCTGATTCTCGCCCTCTGTTTCAGCCCTTCTGATTCTCGCCCTCTGTTTCAGCCCCTCTGATTCAGCCCCTCTGTTTCAGCCCCTCTGATTCAGCCCCTATGTTTCAGCCCCTATGTTTCTCCCCCTCTGTTCCAGCCCCTCTGTTTCAGCCCCTCTGTTTCAGCCACTCTGTTTCAGCCCCTCTGTTTCAGCCCCTCTGTTTCAGCCCTTCTGTTTCTCGCCCTGTGTTTCAGCCCCTCTGTTTCTCGCCCTCTGTTTCAGCCCCTCTGTTTCAGCCCGTCTGTTTCAGCCACTCTGTTTCTCGCCCTCTGTTTCAGCCCCTCTGATTCAGACCCTCTGTTTCTCGCCCTCTGTTTCAGCCCCTCTGTTTCTCGCCCTCTGTTTCAGCCCCTCTGTTTCAGCCCCTCTGTTTCAGCCTCTCTGTTTCTCGCCCTCTGTTTCAGGCCCTCTGTTTCTCGCCCTCTGTTTCAGCCCCTCTGATTCAGCCCCTCTATTTCAGCCCCTCTGATTCAGCCCCTCTGTTTCAGCCCCTCTGTTTCAGCCCCTCTGTTTCAGCCCCTCTGTTTCTCGCCCTCTATTTCTCACCCTCTGTTTCTCGCCCTCTGTTTCAGCCCCTCTGTTTTTCGCCCTCTGTTTCAGCCCCTCTGTTTCTTGCCCTCTGTTTCAGGCTCTCTGTTTCAGCCCGTCTGTTTCAGCCCCTCTGTTTCAGACCCTCTGTTTCTCGCCCTCTGTTTCAGCCCCTCTGATTCTCGCCCTCTGTTTCAGCCCCTCTGTTTCTCGCCCTCTGTTTCAGCCCCTCTGATTCAGCCCCTCTGTTTCAGCCCCTCTGATTCAGCCCCTCTGATTCAGCCCCTCTGTTTCAGCCCCTCTGTTTCTCGCCCTCTGTTTCAGACCCCTCTGTTTCTCGCCCTCTGTTCAGCCCCTATGTTTCTCGCCCTCTGTTTCAGCCCCTCTGTTTCTCGCCCTCTGTTTCAGCCCCTCTGTTTCAGCCCCTCTGTTTCTCGCCCTCTGTTTCTGCCCCTCTGTTTCTCGCCCTCTGTTTCAGCCCCTCTATTTCACGCCCTCTGTTTCAGCCCCGCTGATTCAGCCCCTCTGTTTCAGCCCCTCTGAATCAGCCCCTCTGATTCAGCCCCTCTGTTTCAGCCCCTCTGTTTCAGCCCCTCTGTTTCTCGCCCTCTGTTTCAGCCCATCTGATTCTAGCCCTCTGTTTCAGCCCTTCTGATTCTCGCCCTCTGTTTTAGCCCCTCTGATTCAGCCCCTCTGTTTCAGCCCCTCTGATTCAGCCCCTCTGATTCAGCCCCTCTGATGCAGTCCCTCTGTTTCTCGCCCTCTGTTTCAGCCCCTCTGTTTCAGCCCCTCTGTTTCAGCGCCTCTGTTTCTCGCCCTCTGTTTCAGCCCCTCTGTTTCTCGCCCTCTGTTTCAGCCCCTCTGATTCAGCCCCTATGTTTCAGCCCCTCTGTTTCAGCCCCTCTGTTTCTCGCCCTCTATTTCTCACCCTCTGTTTCTCGCCCTCTGTTTCAGCCCCTCTGTTTTTCGCCCTCTGTTTCAGCCCCTCTGTTTCTTGCCCTCTGTTTCAGGCTCTCTGTTTCAGCCCATCTGTTTCAGCCCCTCTGTTTCAGACCCTCTGTTTCTCGCCCTCTGTTTCAGCCCCTCTGATTCTTGCCCTCTGTTTCAGCCCGTCTGTTTCTCGCCCTCTGTTTCAGCCCCTCTGATTCAGCCCCTCTGTTTCAGCCGCTCTGATTCAGCCCCTCTGATTCAGCCCCTCTGATTCAGCACCTCTGTTTCTCGCCATCTGTTTCAGCCCCTCTGTTTCAGCCCCTCTGTTTCAGCCCCTCTGTTTCTCACCCTCTGTTTCAGCCCTCTGATTCAGCCCCTCTGATTCAGCCCCTCTGCTTCAGCCCCTCTGTTTCCCGCCCCTCTGTTTCAGCCCCTCTGTTTCTCGCCCTCTGTTTCAGCCCCTCTGTTTCTCGCCCTCTGTTTCAGCCCCTCTGTTTCAGCCCCTCTGTTTCAGTCCCTCTGTTTCTCGCCCTCTGTTTCTCGCCCTCTGTTTCAGCCCCTCTGTTTCTCGCCCTCTGTTTCAGCCCCTCTGTTTCTCGCTCTCTGTTTCAGCCCCTCTGTTTCAGCCCCTCTGTTTCAGCCCCTCTGTTTCAGCCCCCCTGTTTCTCGCCCTCTGTTTCAGCCCCTCAGTTTCTCGCCCTCTGTTTCATCCCCTCTGTTTCTCGCTCTCTGTTTCAGCCCCTCTGTTTCTCGCCCTCTGTTTCAGCGCCTCTGTTTCAGCCCCTATATTTCAGCCCCTCTGTTTCTCGTCGTCTGTTTCAGCCCCTCTGTTTCAGCCCCTCTGTTTCAGCCCCTCTGTTTCTCGCCCTCTGTTTCAGCCCCTCTGATTCAGCCCCTCTGTTTCAGCCCCTCTGATTTAGCCCCTCTGTTTCAGCCCCTCTGTTTCTCGACCTCTGTTTCAGGCTCTCTGTTTCAGCCCATCTGTTTCAGCCCCTCTGTTTCAGCCCCTCTGTTTCGCGCCCTCTGTTTCTCGCCCGCTGTTTCAGCCCCTCTGTTTCTCGCCCTCTGTTTCAGCCCCTCTGTTTCAGCCCCTCTGTTTCAGCCCCTCTGTTTCAGCCCCTCTGTTTCTCGCCCTCTGTTTCAGCCGCTCTGTTTCTCGCCCTCTGTTTCAGCCCCTCTGTTTCAGCGCCTCTGTTTCTCGCCCTCTGTTTCTCGCCCTCTGTTTCAGCCCCTCTGTTTCAGCTGCTCTGTTTCTTGCCCTCTGTTTCAGCCCCTCTGTTTCTCGCCCTGTGTTTCAGCCCCTCTGTTTCAGCCCCTCTGTTTCAGCCCCTCTGTTTCTCGCCCTCTGTTTCAGCCCCTCTGTTTCAGCCCCTCTGTTTCAGCCCCTCTGTTTCTCGCCCTCTGTTTCAGACCCCTCTGTTTCTCGCCCTCTGTTCAGCCCCTATGTTTCTCGCCCTCTGTTTCAGCGCCTCTGTTTCTCGCCCTCTGTTTCAGCCCCTCTGTTTCAGCCCCTCTGTTTCTCGCCCTCTGTTTCAGCCCATCTGATTCTCGCCCTCTGTTTCAGCCCTTCTGATTCTCACCCTCTGTTTCAGCCCCTCTGATTCAGCCCCTCTGTTTCAGCCCCTCTGATTCAGCCCCTCTGATTTAGCCCCTCTGATGCAGCCCCTCTGTTTCTCGCCCTCTGTTTCAGCCCCTCTGTTTCAGCCCCTCTGTTTCAGCGCCTCTGTTTCTCGCCCTCTGTTTCAGCCCCTCTGTTTCTCGCCCTCTGTTTCAGCCCCTCTGATTCAGCCCCTCTTTTTCAGCCCCTATGTTTCTCCCCCTCTGTTCCAGCCCCTCTGTTTCAGCCCCTCTGTTTCAGCCACTCTGTTTCAGCCGCTCTGTTTCAGCCCCTCTGTTTCAGCCCTTCTGTTTCTCGCCCTGTGTTTCAGCCCCTCTGTTTCTCGCCCTCTGTTTCAGCCCCTCTGTTTCAGCCCGTCTGTTTCAGCCACTCTGTTTCTCGCCCTCTGTTTCAGCCCCTCTGTTTCTCACCCTCTGTTTCAGCCCCTCTAATTCAGACCCTCTGTTTCTCGCCCTCTGTTTCAGCCCCTCTGTTTCTCGCCCTCTGTTCCAGCCCCTCTGTTTCAGCCCCTCTGTTTCAGCCTCTCTGTTTCTCGCCCTCTGTTTCAGGCCCTCTGTTTCTCGCCCTCTGTTTCAGCCCCTCTGATTCAGCCCCTCTATTTCAGCCCCTCTGATTCAGCCCCTCTGTTTCAGCCCCTCTGTTTCAGCCCCTCTGTTTCAGCCCCTCTGTTTCTCGCCCTCTATTTCTCACCCTCTGTTTCTCGCCCTCTGTTTCAGCCCCTCTGTTTTTCGCCCTCTGTTTCAGCCCCTCTGTTTCTTGCCCTCTGTTTCAGGCTCTCTGTTTCAGCCCGTCTGTTTCAGCCCCTCTGTTTCAGACCCTCTGTTTCTCGCCCTCTGTTTCAGCCCCTCTGATTCTCGCCCTCTGTTTCAGCCCCTCTGTTTCTCGCCCTCTGTTTCAGCCCCTCTGATTCAGCCCCTCTGTTTCAGCCCCTCTGATTCAGCCCCTCTGATTCAGCCCCTCTGATTCAGCTTCTCTGTTTCTCGCCCTCTGTTTCAGCCCCTCTGTTTCAGCCCCTCTGTTTCAGCCCCTCTGATTCAGCCCCTCTGATTCAGCCCCTCTGTTTCCCGCCCCTCTGTTTCAGCCCCTCTGTTTCTCGCCCTCTGTTTCAGCCCCTCTGTTTCTCGCCCTCTGTTTCAGACCCTCTGATTCAGCCCCTCTGTTTCAGTCCCTCTGTTTCTCGCCCTCTGTTTCAGCCCCTCTGTTTCTCGCCCTCTGTTTCAGACCCTCTGTTTCAGCCCCTCTGTTTCAGTCCCTCTGTTTCTCGCCCTCTGTTTCTCGCCCTCTGTTTCAGCCCCTCTGTTTCTCGCCCTCTGTTTCAGCCCCTCTGTTTCTCGCCCTCTGCTTCAGCCCCTCTGTTTCAGCCCCTCTGATTCAGCCCCTCTGTTTCAGCCCCCCTGTTTCTCGCCCTCTGTTTCAGCCCCTCTGTTTCTCGCCCTCTGTTTCATCCCCTCTGTTTCTCGCCCTCTGTTTCAGCCCCTCTGTTTCTCGCCCTCTGTTTCAGCCCCTCTGTTTCAGCCCCTATATTTCAGCCCCTCTGTTTCTCGTCCTCTGTTTTAGCCCGTCTGTTTCTCGCCCTCTGTTTCAGCCCCTCTTTTTCTCGGCCTCTGTTTCAGCCCCTCTGATTCAGCCCCTCTGTTTCAGCCCCTCTGATTTAGCCCCTCTGTTTCATCCCCTCAGTTTCAGCCCCTCTGTTTCAGCCCCTCTGTTTCTTGCCCTCTATTTCTCACCCTCTCTTTCTCGCCCTCTGTTTCAGCCCCTCTATTTTTCGACCTCTGTTTCAGCCCCTCTGTTTCTCGACCTCTGTTTCAGGCTCTCTGTTTCAGCCCCTCTGTTTCGCGCACTCTGTTTCTCGCCCGCTGTTTCAGCCCCTTTGTTTCTCGCCGTCTGTTTCAGCCCCTCTGTTTCAGCCCCTCTGCTTCAGCCCCTCTGATTCAGCCCCTCTGTTTCTCGCCATCTGTTTCAACCCCTCTGTTTCAGCCTCTCTGTTTCAGCTCCTCTGTTTCAGCCCCTCTGTTTCTCGCCCTCTGTTTCAGCCCCTCGGTTTCTCGCCCTCTGTTTCTCGCCCTCTGTTTCAGCCCCTCTGTTTCAGCCGCTCTGTTTCTCGCCCTCTGTTTCAGCCCCTCTGTTTCTCGCCCTCTGTTCCAGCCCCTCTGTTTCAGCCCCTCTGTTTCAGCCCCTCTGTTTCAGCCCCTCTGTTTCTCGCCCTCTGTTTCAGATCCCTCTGTTTCTCGCCCTCTGTTCAGCCCCTATGTTTCTCGCCCTCTGTTTCAGCCCCTCTGTTTCTCGCCCTCTGTTTCAGCCCCTCTGTTTCAGCCCCTCTGTTTCTCGCCCTCTGTTTCTGCCCCTCTGTTTCTCGCCCTCTGTTTCAGCCCCTCTATTTCTCGCCCTCTGTTTCAGCCCCGCTGATTCAGCCCCTCTGTTTCAGCCCCTCTGAATCAGCCCCTCTGATTCAGCCCCTCTGTTCCAGCCCCTCTGTTTCAGCCTCTCTGTTTCTCGCCCTCTGTTTCAGCCCATCTGATTCTCGCCCTCTGTTTCAGCCCTTCTGATTCTCGCCCTCTGTTTTAGCCCCTCTGATTCAGCCCCTCTGTTTCAGCCCCTCTGATTCAGCCCCTCTGATTCAGCCCCTCTGATGCAGTCCCTCAGTTTCTCGCCCTCTGTTTCAGCCCCTCTGTTTCAGCGCCTCTGTTTCTCGCCCTCTGTTTCAGCCCCTCTGTTTCTCGCCCTCTGTTTCAGCCCCTCTGATTCAGCCCCTATGTTTCAGCCCCTCTGTTTCAGCCCCTCTGTTTCTCGCTCTCTATTTCTCACCCTCTGTTTCTCGCCCTCTGTTTCAGCCCCTCTGTTTTTCGCCCTCTGTTTCAGCCCCTCTGTTTCTTGCCCTCTGTTTCAGGCTCTCTGTTTCAGCCCGTCTGTTTCAGCCCCTCTGTTTCAGACCCTCTGTTTCTCGCCCTCTGTTTCAGCCCCTCTGATTCTTGCCCTCTGTTTCAGCCCGTCTGTTTCTCGCCCTCTGTTTCAGCCCCTCTGATTCAGCCCCTCTGTTTCAGCCGCTCTGATTCAGCCCCTCTGATTCAGCCCCTCTGATTCAGCCTCTCTGTTTCTCGCCCTCTGTTTCAGCCCCTCTGTTTCAGCCCCTCTGTTTCAGCCCCTCTGTTTCTCACCCTCTGTTTCAGCCCCTCTGATTCAGCCCCTCTGATTCAGCCCCTCTGTTTCCCGCCCCTCTGTTTCAGCCCCTCTGTTTCTCGCCCTCTGTTTCAGCCCCTCTGTTTCTCGCCCTCTGTTTCAGCCCCTCTGTTTCAGCCCCTCTGTTTCAGTCCCTCTGCTTCTCACCCTCTGTTTCAGCCCCTCTGTTTCTCGCCCTCTGTTTCAGACCCTCTGTTTCAGCCCCTCTGTTTCAATCACTCTGTTTCTCGCCCTCTGTTTCTCGCGCTCTGTTTCAGCCCCTCTGTTTCTCGCACTCTGTTTCAGCCCCTCTGTTTCTCGCCCTCTGCTTCAGCCCCTCTGTTTCAGCCCCTCTGTTTCAGCCCCTCTGTTTCAGCCCCCCTGTTTCTCGCCCTCTGTTTCAGCCCCTCAGTTTCTCGCCCTCTGTTTCATCCCCTCTGTTTTTCGCCCTCTGTTTCAGCCCCTCTGTTTCTCGCCCTCTGTTTCAGCGCCTCTGTTTCAGCCCCTATATTTCAGCCCCTCTGTTTCTCGCCCTCTGTTTCAGCGCCTCTGTTTCAGCCCCTATATTTCAGCCCCTCTGTTTCTCGTCCTCTGTTTCAGCCCCTCTGTTTCAGCCCCTCTGTTCCAGCCGCTCTGTTTCTCGCCCTCTGTTTCAGCCCCTCTGATTCAGCCTCTCTGTTTCTCGCCCTCTGTTTCAGCCCCTCTGTTTCAGCCCCTCTGTTTCAGCCCCTCTGTTTCTCACCCTCTGTTTCAGCCCCTCTGATTCAGCCCCTCTGATTCAGCCCCTCTGTTTCCCGCCCCTCTGTTTCAGCCCCTCTGTTTCTCGCCCTCTGTTTCAGCCCCTCTGTTTCTCGCCCTCTGTTTCAGCCCCTCTGTTTCAGCCCCTCTGTTTCAGTCCCTCTGCTTCTCACCCTCTGTTTCAGCCCCTCTGTTTCTCGCCCTCTGTTTCAGACCCTCTGTTTCAGCCCCTCTGTTTCAATCCCTCTGTTTCTCGCCCTCTGTTTCTCGCGCTCTGTTTCAGCCCCTCTGTTTCTCGCACTCTGTTTCAGGCTCTCTGTTTCAGCCCGTCTGTTTCAGCCACTCTGTTTCAGCCCCTCTGTTTCGCGCCCTCTGTTTCTCGCCCGCTGTTTCAGCCCCTTTGTTTCTCGCCGTCTGTTTCAGCCCCTCTGTTTCAGCCCCTCTGCTTCAGCCCCTCTGATTCAGCCCGTCTGTTTCTCGCCATCTGTTTCAGCCCCTCTGTTTCAGCCTCTCTGTTTCAGCTCCTCTGTTTCAGCCCCTCTGTTTCTCGCCCTCTGTTTGAGCCCCTCTGTTTCTCGCCCTCTGTTTCTCGCCCTCTGTTTCAGCCCCTCTGTTTCAGCCGCTCTGTTTCTCGCCCTCTGTTTCAGCCCCTCTGTTTCTCGCCCTCTGTTTCAGCCCCTCTGTTTCAGCCCCTCTGTTTCAGCCCCTCTGTTTCTCGCCCTCTGTTTCAGACCCCTCTGTTTGTCGCCCTCTGTTCAGCCCCTATGTTTCTCGCCCTCTGTTTCAGCCCCTCTGTTTCTCGCCCTCTGTTTCAGCCCCTCTGTTTCAGCCCCTCTGTTTCTCGCCCTCTGTTTCAGCCCCTCTGTTTCTCGCCCTCTGTTTCAGCCCCTCTATTTCTCGCCCTCTGTTTCAGCCCCGCTGATTCAGCCCCTCTGTTTCAGCCCCTCTGAATCAGCCCCTCTGATTCAGCCCCTCTGTTTCAGCCCCTCTGTTTCAGCCCCTCTGTTTCTCGCCCTCTGTTTCAGCCCATCTGATTCTCGCCCTCTGTTTCAGCCCTTCTGATTCTCGCCCTCTGTTTTAGCCCCTCTGATTCAGCCCCTCTGTTTCAGCCCCTCTGATTCAGCCCCTCTGATTCAGCCCCTCTGATGCAGCCCCTCTGTTTCTCGCCCTCTGTTTCAGCCCCTCTGTTTCAGCCCCTCTGTTTCAGCGCCTCTGTTTCTCGCCCTCTGTTTCAGCCCCTCTGTTTCTCGCCCTCTGTTTCAGCCCCTCTGATTCAGCCCCTTTGTTTCAGCCCCTCTGTTTCAGCCCCTCTGTTTCTCGCCCTCTATTTCTCACCCTCTGTTTCTCGCCCTCTGTTTCAGCCCCTCTGTTTTTCGCCCTCTGTTTCAGCCCCTCTGTTTCTTGCCCTCTGTTACAGGTTCTCTGTTTCAGCCCGTCTGTTTCAGCCCCTCTGTTTCAGCCCCTCTGTTTCAGCCCCTCTGTTTCTCGCCCTCTATTTCTCACCCTCTGTTTCTCGCCCTCTGTTTCAGCGCCTCTGTTTCTCGCCCTCTGTCTCAGCCCCTCTGTTTCTCGCCCTCTGTTTCAGCCCCTCTGATTCAGCCCCTCTGTTTAAGCCCCTCTGTTTCAGCCCCTCTGTTTCTCGCCCTCTATTTCTCACCCTCTGTTTCTCGCCCTCTGTTTCAGCCCCTCTGTTTTTCGCCCTCTGTTTCAGCCCCTCTGTTTCTTGCCCTCTGTTTCAGGCTCTCTGTTTCAGCCCGTCTGTTTCAGCCCCTCTGTTTCAGACCCTCTGTTTCTCGCCCTCTGTTTCAGCCCCTCTGATTCTCGCCCTCTGTTTCAGCCCCTCTGTTTCTCGCCCTCTGTTTCAGCCCCTCTGCTTCAGCCCCTCTGTTTCAGCCCCTCTGATTCAGCCCCTCTGATTCAGCCCCTCTGATTCAGCCTCTCTGTTTCTCGCCCTCTGTTTCAGCCCCTCTGTTTCAGCCCCTCTGTTTCAGCCCCTCTGTTTCTAACCCTCTGTTTCAGCCCCTCTGATTCAGCCCCTTGGATTCAGCCCCTCGGATTCAGCCCCTCTGTTTCCCGCCCCTCTGTTTCAGCACCTCTGTTTCTTGCCCTCTGTTTCAGTCCCTCTGTTTCTCGCCCTCTGTTTCAGCCCCACTGTTTCAGCCCCTCTGTTTCAGCCCCTCTGTTTCAGCGCCTCTGTTTCTCGCCCTCTGTTTCAGCCCCTCTGTTTCTCGCCCTCTGTTTCAGCCCCTCTGATTCAGCCCCTCTGTTTCGGCCCCTCTGTTTCTCCGCCTCTGTTCCAGCCCCTCTGTTTCAGCCCCTCTGTTTCAGCCACTCTGTTTCAGCCACACTATTTTAGCCCCTCTGTTTCAGCCCCTCTGTTTCTCGCCCTCTGTTTCAGCCCCTCTGTTTCTCGCCCTCTGTTTCAGCCCCACTGTTTCAGCCCGTCTGTTTCAGCCACTCTGTTTCTCGCCCTCTGTTTCAGCCCCTCTGTTTCTCACCCTCTGTTTCAGCCCCTCTGGTTCAGCGCCTCTGTTTCTCGCCCTCTGTTTCAGCCCCTCTGTTTCTCGCCCTCTGTTTCAGCCCCTCTGTTTAAGCCCCTCTGTTTCAGCCCCTCTGTTTCTCGCCCTCTGATTCAGCCCCTCTGTTTCTCGACCTCTGTTTCAGGCCCTCTGTTTCTCGCCCGCTGTTTCAGCCCCTTTGTTTCTCGCCGTCTGTTTCAGCCCCTCTGTTTCAGCTCCTCTGCTTCAGCCCCTCTGTTTCAGCCCCTCTGTTTCTCGCCCTCTGTTTCAGCCCCTCTTTTTCTCGCCCTCTGTTTCTCGCCCTCTGTTTCAGCCCCTCTGTTTCAGCCGCTCTGTTTCTCGCCCTCTTTTTCAGCCCCTCTGTTTCTCGCCCTCTGTTTCAGCCCCTCTGTTTCAGCCCCTCTGTTTCAGCCCCTCTGTTTCAGCCACTCTGTTTCAGCCCCTCTGTTTCTCGCCCTCTGTTTCAGACCCCTCTGTTTCTCGCCCTCTGTTCAGCCCCTATGTTTCTCGCCCTCTGTTTCAGCCCCTCTGTTTCTCGCCCTCTGTTTCAGCCCCTCTTTTTCAGCCCCTCTGTTTCTCGCCCTCTGTTTCTGCCCCTCTGTTTCTCGCCCTCTGTTTCAGCCCCTCTATTTCTCGCCCTCTGTTTCAGCCCCTCTGTTTCAGCCCCTCTGAATCAGCCCCTCTGATTCAGCCCCTCTGTTTCAGCCCCTCTGTTTCAGCCCCTCTGTTTCTCGCCCTCTGTTTCAGCCCATCTGATTCTCGCCCTCTGTTTCAGCCCTTCTGATTCTCGCACTCTGTTTTAGCCCCTCTGATTCAGCCCCTCTGTTTCAGCCCCTCTGATTCAGCCCCTCTGATTCAGCCCCTCTGATGCAGCCCCTCTGTTTCTCGCCCTCTGTTTCAGCCCCTCTGTTTCAGCCCCTCTGTTTCAGCGCCTCTGTATCTCGCCCTCTGTTTCAGCCCCTCTGTTTCTCGCCCTCTGTTTCAGCCCCTCTGATTCAGCCCCTCTGTTTCAGCCCCTCTGTTTCAGCCCCTCTGTTTCTCGCCCTCTATTTCTCACCCTCTGTTTCTCGCCCTCTGTTTCAGCCCCTCTGTTTTTCGCCCTCTGTTTCAGCCCCTCTGTTTCTTGCCCTCTGTTTCAGGCTCTCTGTTTCAGCCCGTCTGTTTCAGCCCCTCTGTTTCAGACCCTCTGTTTCTCGCCCTCTGTTTCAGCCCCTCTGATTCTCGCCCTCTGTTTCAGCCCCTCTGTTTCTCGCCCTCTGTTTCAGCCCCTCTGATTCAGCCCCTCTGTTTCAGCCCCTCTGATTCAGCCCCTCTGATTCAGCCCCTCTGATTCAGCCTCTCTGTTTCTCGCCCTCTGTTTCAGCCCCTCTGTTTCAGCCCCTCTGTTTCAGCCCCTCTGTTTCTCACCCTCTGTTTCAGCCCCTCTGATTCAGCCCCTCGGATTCAGCCTCTCGGATTCAGCCCCTCTGTTTCCCGCCCCTCTGTTTCAGCACCTCTGTTTCTCGCCCTCTGTTTCAGTCCCTCTGTTTCTCGCCCTCTGTTTCAGCCCCACTGTTTCAGCCCCTCTGTTTCAGCCCCTCTGTTTCAGCGCCTCTGTTTCTCGCCCTCTGTTTCAGCCCCTCTGTTTCTCGCCCTCTGTTTCAGCCCCTCTGATTCAGCCCCTCTGTTTCGGCCCCTCTGTTTCTCCGCCTCTGTTCCAGCACCTCTGTTTCAGCCCCTCTGTTTCAGCCACTCTGTTTCAGCCACACTGTTTTAGCCCCTCTGTTTCAGCCCCTCTGTTTCTCGCCCTCTGTTTCAGCCCCTCTGTTTCTCGCCCTCTGTTTCAGCCCCACTGATTCAGCCCGTCTGTTTCAGCCACTCTGTTTCTCGCCCTCTGTTTCAGCCCCTCTCTTTCTCACCCTCTGTTCCAGCCCCTCTGATTCAGCGCCTCTGTTTCTCGCCCTCTGTTTCAGCCCCTCTGTTTCTCGCCCTCTGTTTCAGCCCCTCTGATTCAGCCCCTCTGTTTCAGCGCCTCTGTTTCTCGCCCTCTGTTTCAGCCCCTCTGTTTCTCGCCCTCTGTTTCAGCCCCTCTGATTCAGCCCCTTTGTTTCAGCCCCTCTGTTTCAGCCCCTCTGTTTCTCGCCCTCTATTTCTCACCCTCTGTTTCTCGCCCTCTGTTTCAGCCCCTCTGTTTTTCGCCCTCTGTTTCAGCCCCTCTGTTTCTTGCCCTCTGTTTCAGGCTCTCTGTTTCAGCCCGTCTGTTTCAGCCCCTCTGTTTCAGCCCCTCTGTTTCTTGCCCTCTGTTTCAGGCTCACTGTTTCAGCCCGTCTGTTTCAGCCCCTCTGTTTCAGACCCTCTGTTTCTCGCCCTCTGTTTCAGCCCCTCTGATTCTCGCCCTCTGTTTCAGCCCCTCTGTTTCTCGCCCTCTGTTTCAGCCCCTCTGCTTCAGCCCCTCTGTTTCAGCCCCTCTGATTCAGCCCCTCTGATTCAGCCCCTCTGATTCAGCCTCTCTGTTTCTCGCCCTCTGTTTCAGCCCCTCTGTTTCAGCCCCTCTGTTTCAGCCCCTCTGTTTCTAACCCTCTGTTTCAGCCCCTCTGATTCAGCCCCTTGGATTCAGCCCCTCGGATTCAGCCCCTCTGTTTCCCGCCCCTCTGTTTCAGCACCTCTGTTTCTTGCCCTCTGTTTCAGTCCCTCTGTTTCTCGCCCTCTGTTTCAGCCCCACTGTTTCAGCCCCTCTGTTTCAGCCCCTCTGTTTCAGCGCCTCTGTTTCTCGCCCTCTGTTTCAGCCCCTCTGTTTCTCGCCCTCTGTTTCAGCCCCTCTGATTCAGCCCCTCTGTTTCGGCCCCTCTGTTTCTCCGCCTCTGTTCCAGCCCCTCTGTTTCAGCCCCTCTGTTTCAGCCACTCTGTTTCAGCCACACTGTTTTAGCCCCTCTGTTTCAGCCCCTCTGTTTCTCGCCCTCTGTTTCAGCCCCTCTGTTTCTCGCCCTCTGTTTCAGCCCCACTGTTTCAGCCCGTCTGTTTCAGCCACTCTGTTTCTCGCCCTCTGTTTCAGCCCCTCTGTTTCTCACCCTCTGTTTCAGCCCCTCTGGTTCAACGCCTCTGTTTCTCGCCCTCTGTTTCAGCCCCTCTGTTTCTCGCCCTCTGTTTCAGCCCCTCTGTTTAAGCCCCTCTGTTTCAGCCCCTCTGTTTCTCGTCCTCTGATTCAGCCCCTCTGTTTCTCGACCTCTGTTTCAGACCCTCTGTTTCTCGCCCGCTGTTTCAGCCCCTTTGTTTCTCGCCGTCTGTTTCAGCCCCTCTGTTTCAGCTCCTCTGCTTCAGCCCCTCTGTTTCAGCCCCTCTGTTTCTCGCCCTCTGTTTCAGCCCCTCTTTTTCTCGCCCTCTGTTTCTCGCCCTCTGTTTCAGCCCCTCTGTTTCAGCCGCTCTGTTTCTCGCCCTCTTTTTCAGCCCCTCTGTTTCTCGCCCTCTGTTTCAGCCCCTCTGTTTCAGCCCCTCTGTTTCAGCCCCTCTGTTTCAGCCACTCTGTTTCAGCCCCTCTGTTTCTCGCCCTCTGTTTCAGACCCCTCTGTTTCTCGCCCTCTGTTCAGCCCCTATGTTTCTCGCCCTCTGTTTCAGCCCCTCTGTTTCTCGCCCTCTGTTTCAGCCCCTCTGTTTCAGCCCCTCTGTTTCTCGCCCTCTGTTTCTGCCCCTCTGTTTCTCGCCCTCTGTTTCAGCCCCTCTATTTCTCGCCCTCTGTTTCAGCCCCTCTGTTTCAGCCCCTCTGAATCAGCCCCTCTGATTCAGCCCCTCTGTTTCAGCCCCTCTGTTTCAGCCCCTCTGTTTCTCGCCCTCTGTTTCAGCCCATCTGATTCTCGCCCTCTGTTTCAGCCCTTCTGATTCTCGCCCTCTGTTTTAGCCCCTCTGATTCAGCCCCTCTGTTTCAGCCCCTCTGATTCAGCCCCTCTGATTCAGCCCCTCTGATGCAGCCCCTCTTTTTCTCGCCCTCTGTTTCAGCCCCTCTGTTTCAGCCCCTCTGTTTCAGCGCCTCTGTTTCTCGCCCTCTGTTTCAGCCCCTCTGTTTCTCGCCCTCTGTTTCAGCCCCTCTGATTCAGCCCCTCTGTTTCAGCCCCTCTGTTTCAGCCCCTCTGTTTCTCGCCCTCTATTTCTCACCCTCTGTTTCTCGCCCTCTGTTTCAGCCCCTCTGTTTTTCGCCCTCTGTTTCAGCCCCTCTGTTTCTTGCCCTCTGTTTCAGGCTCTCTGTTTCAGCCCGTCTGTTTCAGCCCCTCTGTTTCAGACCCTCTGTTTCTCGCCCTCTGTTTCAGCCCCTCTGATTCTCACCCTCTGTTTCAGCCCCTCTGTTTCTCGCCCTCTGTTTCAGCCCCTCTGATTCAGCCCCTCTGTTTCAGCCCCTCTGATTCAGCCCCTCTGATTCAGCCCCTCTGATTCAGCCTCTCTGTTTCTCGCCCTCTGTTTCAGCCCCTCTGTTTCAGCCCCTCTGTTTCAGCCCCTCTGTTTCTCACCCTCTGTTTCAGCCCCTCTGATTCAGCCCCTCGGATTCAGCCTCTCCGATTCAGCCCCTCTGTTTCCCGCCCCTCTGTTTCAGCACCTCTGTTTCTCGCCCTCTGTTTCAGTCCCTCTGTTTCTCGCCCTCTGTTTCAGCCCCACTGTTTCAGCCCCTCTGTTTCAGCCCCTCTGTTTCAGCGCCTCTGTTTCTCGCCCTCTGTTTCAGCCCCTCTGTTTCTCGCCCTCTGTTTCAGCCCCTCTGATTCAGCCCCTCTGTTTCGGCCCCTCTGTTTCTCCGCCTCTGTTCCAGCCCCTCTGTTTCAGCCCCTCTGTTTCAGCCACTCTGTTTCAGCCACACTGTTTTAGCCCCACTGTTTCACCCCCTCTGTTTCTCGCCCTCTGTTTCAGCCCCTCTGTTTCTCGCCCTCTGTTTCAGCCCCACTGTTTCAGCCCGTCTGTTTCAGCCACTCTGTTTCTCGCCCTCTGTTTCAGCCCCTCTGTTTCTCACCCTCTGTTCCAGCCCCTCTGATTCAGCGCCTCTGTTTCTCGCCCTCTGTTTCAGCCCCTCTGTTTCTCGCCCTCTGTTTCAGCCCCTCTGTTTCAGCCCCTCTGTTTCAGCCCCTCTGTTTCTCGCCCTCTGATTCAGCCCCTCTGTTTCTCGACCTCTGTTTCAGGCCCTCTGTTTCTCGCCCTCTGTTTCAGCCCCTCTGATTCAGCCCCTCTGTTTCAGCCCCACTGATTCAGCCCCTCTGTTTCAGCTCCTCTGTTTCAGCCGCTCTGTTTCAGCCCCTCTGATTCTTGCCCTCTGTTTCTCGCCCGCTGTTTCAGCCCCTTTGTTTCTCGCCCTCTGTTTCAGGCCCTCTGTTTCTCGCCCTCTGTTTCAGCCCCACTGATTCAGCCACTCTGTTTCAGCCCCTCTGATTCAGCCCCTCTGTTTCAGCCCCTCTGATTCAGCCCCTCTGTTTCAGCCCCACTGATTCAGCCCCTCTGTTTCAGCCCCTCTGTTTCAGCCACTCTGTTTCAGCCCCTCTCTTTTAGCCCCTCTGTTTCAGCCCCTCTGTTTCTCGCCCTCTGTTTCAGCCCCTCTGTTTCTCGCCCTCTGTTTCAGACCCTCTCTTTCAGCCCGTCTGTTTCACCCACTCTGTTGCTCGCCCTCTGTTTCAGCCCCTCTGTTTCTCGCCCTCTGTTTCAGCCCCTCTGATTCAGCCCCTCTGTTTCTCGCCATCTGTTTCAGCCCCTCTGTTTCTCGCCCTCTGTTTCAGCCCCTCTGTTTCTCGCCCTCTGTTTCAGCCCCTCTGTTTCAGCCCCTCTGATTCAGCCTCTCTGTTTCTCGCCCTCTGTTTCAGCCCCTCTGTTTCTCGCCCTCTGTTTCAGCCCCTCTAATTCAGCCCCTCTGTTTCAGCCCCTCTGATTTAGCCCCTCTGTTTCAGCCCCTCTGTTTCTCGACCTCTGTTTCAGGCTCTCTGTTTCAGCCCGTCTGTTTCAGACCCTCTGTTTCAGCCCCTCTGTTTCGCGCCCTCTGTTTCTCGCCCGCTGTTTCAGCCCCTTTGTTTCTCGTCGTCTGTTTCAGCCCCTCTGTTTCAGCCCCTCTGCTTCAGCCCCTCTGATTCAGCCCGTCTGTTTCTCGCCATCTGTTTCAGCCCCTCTGTTTCAGCCTCTCTGTTTCAGCTCCTCTGTTTCAGCCCCTCTGTTTCTCGCCCTCTGTTTCAGCCCCTCTGTTTCTCGCCCTCTGTTTCTCGCCCTCTGTTTCAGCCCCTCTGTTTCAGCCGCTCTGTTTCTCGCCCTCTGTTTCAGCCCCTCTGTTTCTCGCCCTCTGTTTCAGCCCCTTTGTTTCAGCCCCTCTGTTTCAGCCCCTCTGTTTCAGCCCCTCTGTTTCTCGCCCTCTGTTTCAGACCCCTCTGTTTCTCGCCCTCTGTTCAGCCCCTATGTTTCTCGCCCTCTGTTTCAGCCCCTCTGTTTCTCGCTCTCTGTTTCAGCCCCTCTGTTTCAGCCCCTCTGTTTCTCGCCCTCTGTTTCAGCCCCTCTGTTTCTCGCCCTCTGTTTCAGCCCCTCTATTTCTCGCCCTCTGTTTCAGCCCCGCTGATTCAGCCCCTCTGTTTCAGCCCCTCTGAATCAGCCCCTCTGATTCAGCCCCTCTGTTTCAGCCCCTCTGTTTCAGCCCCTCTGTTTCTCGCCCTCTGTTTCAGCCCATCTGATTCTCGCCCTCTGTTTCAGCCCATCTGATTCTCGCCCTCTGTTTTAGCCCCTCTGATTCAGCCCCTCTGTTTCAGCCCCTCTGATTCAGCCCCTCTGATTCAGCCCCTCTGATGCAGCCCCTCTGTTTCTCGCCCTCTGTTTCTGCCCCTCTGTTTCAGCCCCTCTGTTTCAGCGCCTCTGTTTCTCGCCCTCTGTTTCAGCCCCTCTGTTTCTCGCCCTCTGTTTCAGCCCCTCTGATTCAGCCCCTCTGTTTCAGCCCCTCTGTTTCAGCCCCTCTGTTTCTCGCCCTCTATTTCTCACCCTCTGTTTCTCGCCCTCTGTTTCAGCCCCTCTGTTTTTCGCCCTCTGTTTCAGCCCCTCTGTTTCTTGCCCTCTGTTTCAGGCTCTCTGTTTCAGCCCGTCTGTTTCAGCCCCTCTGTTTCAGACCCTCTGTTTCTCGCCCTCTGTTTCAGCCCCTCTGATTCTCGCCCTCTGTTTCAGCCCCTCTGTTTCTCGCCCTCTGTTTCAGCCCCTCTGATTCAGCCCCTCTGTTTCAGCCCCTCTGATTCAGCCCCTCTGATTCAGCCCCTCTGATTCAGCCTCTCTGTTTCTCGCCCTCTGTTTCAGCCCCTCTGTTTCAGCCCCTCTGTTTCAGCCCCTCTGTTTCTCACCCTCTGTTTCAGCCCCTCTGATTCAGCCCCTCGGATTCAGCCCCTCGGCTTCAGCCCCTCTGTTTCCCGCCCCTCTGTTTCAGCACCTCTGTTTCTCGCCCTCTGTTTCAGTCCCCCTGTTTCTCGCCCTCTGTTTCAGCCCCACTGTTTCAGCCCCTCTGTTTCAGCCCCTCTGTTTCAGCGCCTCTGTTTCTCGCCCTCTGTTTCAGCCCCTCTGTTTCTCGCCCTCTGTTTCAGCCCCTCTGATTCAGCCCCTCTGTTTCGGCCCCTCTGTTTCTCCGCATCTGTTCCAGCCCCTCTGTTTCAGCCCCTCTGTTTCAGCCACTCTGTTTCAGCCACACTGTTTTAGCCCCTCTGTTTCAGCCCCTCTGTTTCTCGCCCTCTGTTTCAGCCCCTCTGTTTCTCGCCCTCTGTTTCAGCCCCACTGTTTCAGCCCGTCTGTTTCAGCCACTCTGTTTCTCGCCCTCTGTTTCAGCCCCTCTGCTTCTCACCCTCTGTTTCAGCCCCTCTGGTTCAGCGCCTCTGTTTCTCGCCCTCTGTTTCAGCCCCTCTGTTTCTCGCCCTCTGTTTCAGCCCCTCTGTTTAAGCCCCTCTGTTTCAGCCCCTCTGTTTCAGCCCCTCTGATTCAGCCCCTCTGTTTCAGCCCCACTGATTCAGCCCCTCTGTTTCAGCTCCTCTGTTTCAGCCCCTCTGTTTCAGCCCCTCTGATTCTCGCCCTCTGTTTCTCGCCCGCTGTTTCAGCCCCTTTGTTTCTCGCCCTCTGTTTCAGGCCCTCTGTTTCTCGCCCTCTGTTTCAGCCCCACTGATTCAGCCCCTCTGTTTCAGCCCCTCTGATTCAGCCCCTCTGTTTCAGCCCCTCTGATTCAGCCCCTCTGTTTCAGCCCCACTGATTCAGCCCCTCTGTTTCAGCCCCTCTGTTTCAGCCACTCTGTTTCAGCCCCTCTCTTTTAGCCCCTCTGTTTCAGCCCCTCTGTTTCTCGCCCTCTGTTTCAGACCCTCTCTTTCAGCCCGTCTGTTTCACCCACTCTGTTGCTCGCCCTCTGTTTCAGCCCCTCTGTTTCTCACCCTCTGTTTCAGCCCCTCTGATTCAGACCCTCTGTTTCTCGCCATCTGTTTCAGCCCCTCTGTTTCTCGCCCTCTGTTTCAGCCCCTCTGTTTCTCGCCCTCTGTTTCAGCCCCTCTGTTTCAGCCCCTCTGATTCAGCCTCTCTGTTTCTCGCCCTCTGTTTCAGCCCCTCTGTTTCTCGCCCTCTGTTTCAGCCCCTCTGATTCAGCCCCTCTGTTTCAGCCCCTCTGATTTAGCCCCTCTGTTTCAGCCCCTCTGTTTCTCGACCTCTGTTTCAGGCTCTCTGTTTCAGCCCGTCTGTTTCAGCCCCTCTGTTTCAGCCCCTCTGTTTCGCGCCCTCTGTTTCTTGCCCGCTGTTTCAGCCCCTTTGTTTCTCGTCGTCTGTTTCAGCCCCTCTGTTTCAGCCCCTCTGCTTCAGCCCCTCTGATTCAACCCGTTTGTTTCTCGCCATCTGTTTCAGCCCCTCTGTTTCTTGCCCTCTGTTTCAGCCCCTCTGTTTCTCGCCCTCTGTTTCAGCCCCTCTGTTTCTTGCCCTCTGTTTCAGCCCCTCTGTTTCAGCCCCTCTGTTTCAGCCCCTCTGTTTCAGCCCCTCTGTTTCTCGCCCTCTGTTTCAGACCCCTCTGTTTCTCGCCCTCTGTTCAGCCCCTATGTTTCTCGCCCTCTGTTTCAGCCCCTCTGTTTCTCGCCCTCTGTTTCAGCCCCTCTGTTTCAGCCCCTCTGTTTCTCGCCCTCTGTTTCAGCCCCTCTGTTTCTCGCCCTCTGTTTCAGCCCCTCTATTTCTCGCCCTCTGTTTCAGCCCCGCTGATTCAGCCCCTCTGTTTCAGCCCCTCTGAATCAGCTCCTCTGATTCAGCCCCTCTGTTTCAGCCCCTCTGTTTCAGCCCCTCTGTTTCTCGCCCTCTGTTTCAGCCCATCTGATTCTCGCCCTCTGTTTCAGCCCTTCTGATTCTCGCCCTCTGTTTTAGCCCCTCTGATTCAGCCCCTCTGTTTCAGCCCCTCTGATTCAGCCCCTCTGATTCAGCCCCTCTGATGCAGCCCCTCTGTTTCTCGCCCTCTGTTTCAGCCCCTCTGTTTCAGCCCCTCTGTTTCAGCGCCTCTGTTTCTCGCCCTCTGTTTCAGCCCCTCTGTTTCTCGCCCTCTGTTTCAGCCCCTCTGATTCAGCCCCTCTGTTTCAGCCCCTCTGTTTCAGCCCCTCTGTTTCTCGCCCTCTATTTCTCACCCTCTGTTTCTCGCCCTCTGTTTCAGCCCCTCTGTTTTTCGCCCTCTGTTTCAGCCCCTCTGTTTCTTGCCCTCTGTTTCAGGCTCTCTGTTTCAGCCCGTCTGTTTCAGCCCCTCTGTTTCAGACCCTCTGTTTCTCGCCCTCTGTTTCAGCCCCTCTGATTCTCGCCCTCTGTTTCAGCCCCTCTGTTTCTCGCCCTCTGTTTCAGCCCCCCTGATTCAGCCCCTCTGTGTCAGCCCCTCTGATTCAGCCCCTCTGATTCAGCCCCTCTGATTCAGCCTCTCTGTTTCTCGCCCTCTGTTTCAGCCCCTCTGTTTCAGCCCCTCTGTTTCAGCCCCTCTGTTTCTCACCCTCTGTTTCAGCCCCTCTGATTCAGCCCCTCGGATTCAGCCCCTCGGATTCAGACCCTCTGTTTCCCGCCCCTCTGTTTCAGCACCTCTGTTTCTCGCCCTCTGTTTCAGTCCCTCTGTTTCTCGCCCTCTGTTTCAGCCCCACTGTTTCAGCCCCTCTGTTTCAGCCCCTCTGTTTCAGCGCCTCTGTTTCTCGCCCTCTGTTTCAGCCCCTCTGTTTCTCGCCCTCTGTTTCAGCCCCTCTGATTCAGCCCCTCTGTTTCGGCCCCTCTGTTTCTCCGCATCTGTTCCAGCCCCTCTGTTTCAGCCCCTCTGTTTCAGCCACTCTGTTTCAGCCACACTGTTTTAGCCCCTCTGTTTCAGCCCCTCTGTTTCTCGCCCTCTGTTTCAGCCCCTCTGTTTCTCGCCCTCTGTTTCATCCCCACTGTTTCAGCCCGTCTGTTTCAGCCACTCTGTTTCTCGCCCTCTGTTTCAGCCCCTCTGCTTCTCACCCTCTGTTTCAGCCCCTCTGGTTCAGCGCCTCTGTTTATCGCCCTCTGTTTCAGCCCCTCTGTTTCTCGCCCTCTGTTTCAGCCCCTCTGTTTAAGCCCCTCTGTTTCAGCCCCTCTGTTTCTCGCCCTCTGATTCAGCCCATCTGTTTCTCGACCTCTGTTTCAGGCCCTCTGTTTCTCGCCCGCTGTTTCAGCCCCTTTGTTTCTCGCCGTCTGTTTCAGCCCCTCTGTTTCAGCTCCTCTGCTTCAGCCACTCTGTTTCAGCCCCTCTGTTTCTCGCCCTCTGTTTCAGCCCCTCTTTTTCTCGCCCTCTGTTTCTCGCCCTCTGTTTCAGCCCCTCTGTTTCAGCCGCTCTGTTTCTCGCCCTCTTTTTCAGCACCTCTGTTTCTCGCCCTCTGTTTCAGCCCCTCTGTTTCAGCCCCTCTGTTTCAGCCCCTCTGTTTCAGCCACTCTGTTTCAGCCCCTCTGTTTCTCGCCCTCTGTTTCAGACACCTCTGTTTCTCGCCCTCTGTTTCAGCCCCTCTGTTTCTCGCCCTCTGTTTCAGCCCCTCTGTTTCAGCCCCTCTGTTTCTCGCCCTCTGTTTCAGCCGCTCTGTTTCTCGCCCTCTGTTTCAGCCCCTCTATTTCTCGCCCTCTGTTTCAGCCCCGCTGATTCAGCCCCTCTGTTTCAGCCCCTCTGAATCAGCCCCTCTGATTCAGCCCCTCTGTTTCAGCCCCTCTGTTTCAGCCCCTCTGTTTCTCGCCCTCTGTTTCAGCCCATCTGATTCTCGCCCTCTGTTTCAGCCCTTCTGATTCTCGCCCTCTGTTTTAGCCCCTCTGATTCAGCCCCTCTGTTTCAGCCCCTCTGATTCAGCCCCTCTGATTCAGCCCCTCTGATGCAGCCCCTCTGTTTCTCGCCCTCTGTTTCAGCCCCTCTGTTTCAGCCCCTCTGTTTCAGCGCCTCTGTTTCTCGCCCTCTGTTTCAGCCCCTCTGTTTATCGCCCTCTGTTTCAGCCCCTCTGATTCAGCCCCTATGTTTCAGCCCCTCTGTTTCAGCCCCTCTGTTTCTCGCCCTCTATTTCTCACCCTCTGTTTCTCGCCCTCTGTTTCAGCCCCTCTGTTTTTCGCCCTCTGTTTCAGCCCCTCTGTTTCTTGCCCTCTGTTTCAGGCTCTCTGTTTCAGCCCGTCTGTTTCAGCCCCTCTGTTTCAGACCCTCTGTTTCTCGCCCTCTGTTTCAGCCCCTCTGATTCTCACCCTCTGTTTCAGCCCCTCTGTTTCTCGCCCTCTGTTTCAGCTCCTCTGTTTCAGCCCCTCTGTTTCTCGCCCTCTGTTTCAGCCCCTCTGTTTCTCGCCCTCTGTTTCTCGCCCTCTGTTTCAGCCCCTCTGTTTCAGCCGCTCTGTTTCTCGCCCTCTGTTTCAGCCCCTCTGTTTCTTGCCCTCTGTTTCAGCCCCTCTGTTTCAGCCCCTCTGTTTCAGCCCCTCTGTTTCAGCCCCTCTGTTTCTCGCCCTCTGTTTCAGACCCCTCTGTTTCTCGCCCTCTGTTCAGCCCCTATGTTTCTCGCCCTCTGTTTCAGCCCCTCTGTTTCTCGCCCTCTGTTTCAGCCCCTCTGTTTCAGCCCCTCTGTTTCTCGCCCTCTGTTTCAGCCCCTCTGTTTCTCGCCCTCTGTTTCAGCCCCTCTATTTCTCGCCCTCTGTTTCAGCCCCGCTGATTCAGCCCCTCTGTTTCAGCCCCTCTGAATCAGCTCCTCTGATTCAGCCCCTCTGTTTCAGCCCCTCTGTTTCAGCCCCTCTGTTTCTCGCCCTCTGTTTCAGCCCATCTGATTCTCGCCCTCTGTTTCAGCCCTTCTGATTCTCGCCCTCTGTTTTAGCCCCTCTGATTCAGCCCCTCTGTTTCAGCCCCTCTGATTCAGCCCCTCTGATTCAGCCCCTCTGATGCAGCCCCTCTGTTTCTCGCCCTCTGTTTCAGCCCCTCTGTTTCAGCCCCTCTGTTTCAGCGCCTCTGTTTCTCGCCCTCTGTTCCAGCCCCTCTGTTTCTCGCCCTCTGTTTCAGCCCCTCTGATTCAGCCCCTCTGTTTCAGCCCCTCTGTTTCTCGCCCTCTATTTCTCACCCTCTGTTTCTCGCCCTCTGTTTCAGCCCCTCTGTTTTTCGCCCTCTGTTTCAGCCCCTCTGTTTCTTGCCCTCTGTTTCAGGCTCTCTGTTTCAGCCCGTCTGTTTCAGCCCCTCTGTTTCAGACCCTCTGTTTCTCGCCCTCTGTTTCAGCCCCTCTGATTCTCGCCCTCTGTTTCAGCCCCTCTGTTTCTCGCCCTCTGTTTCAGCCCCCCTGATTCAGCCCCTCTGTTTCAGCCCCTCTGATTCAGCCCCTCTGATTCAGCCCCTCTGATTCAGCCTCTCTGTTTCTCGCCCTCTGTTTCAGCCCCTCTGTTTCAGCCCCTCTGTTTCAGCCCCTCTGTTTCTCACCCTCTGTTTCAGCCCCTCTGATTCAGCCCCTCGGATTCAGCCCCTCGGATTCAGCCCCTCTGTTTCCCGCCCCTCTGTTTCAGCACCTCTGTTTCTCGCCCTCTGTTTCAGCCCCTCTGTTTCTCGCCCTCTGTTTCAGCCCCTCTGATTCAGCCCCTCTGTTTCGGCCCCTCTGTTTCTCCGCATCTGTTCCAGCCCCTCTGTTTCAGCCCCTCTGTTTCAGCCACTCTGTTTCAGCCACACTGTTTTAGCCCCTCTGTTTCAGCCCCTCTGTTTCTCGCCCTCTGTTTCAGCCCCTCTGTTTCTCGCCCTCTGTTTCATCCCCACTGTTTCAGCCCGTCTGTTTCAGCCACTCTGTTTCTCGCCCTCTGTTTCAGCCCCTCTGCTTCTCACCCTCTGTTTCAGCCCCTCTGGTTCAGCGCCTCTGTTTCTCGCCCTCTGTTTCAGCCCCTCTGTTGCTCGCCCTCTGTTTCAGCCCCTCTGTTTAAGCCCCTCTGTTTCAGCCCCTCTGTTTCTCGCCCTCTGATTCAGCCCATCTGTTTCTCGACCTCTGATTCAGCCCCTCTGTTTCTCGCCCTCTGTTTCAGCCCCTCTGATTCAGCCCCTCTGTTTCGGCCCCTCTGTTTCTCCGCCTCTGTTCCAGCCCCTCTGTTTCAGCCCCTCTGTTTCAGCCACTCTGTTTCAGCCACACTGTTTTAGCCCCTCTGATTCAGCGCCTCTGTTTCTCGCCCTCTGTTTCAGCCCCTCTGTTTCTCGCCCTCTGTTTCAGCCCCACTGTTTCAGCCCATCTGTTTCAGCCACTCTGTTTCTCGCCCTCTGTTTCAGCCCCTCTGTTTCTCACCCTCTGTTCCAGCCCCTCTGATTCAGCGCCTCTGTTTCTCGCCCTCTGTTTCAGCCCCTCTGTTTCTCGCCCTCTGTTTCAGCCCCTCTGTTTCAGCCCCTCTGTTTCAGCCCCTCTGTTTCTCGCCCTCTGATTCAGCCCCTCTGTTTCTCGACCTCTGTTTCAGGCCCTCTGTTTCTCGCCCTCTGTTTCAGCCCCTCTGATTCAGCCCCTCTGTTTCAGCCCCACTGATTCAGCCCCTCTGTTTCAGCTCCTCTGTTTCAGCCCCTCTGTTTCAGCCCCTCTGTTTCTCGCCCTCTGTTTCAGCCCATCTGATTCTCGCCCTCTGTTTCAGCCCTTCTGATTCTCGCCCTCTGTTTTAGCCCCTCTGATTCAGCCCCTCTGTTTCAGCCCCTCTGATTCAGCCCCTCTGATTCAGCCCCTCTGATGCAGCCCCTCTGTTTCTCGCCCTCTGTTTCAGCCCCTCTGTTTCAGCCCCTCTGTTTCAGCGCCTCTGTTTCTCGCCCTCTGTTTCAGCCCCTCTGTTTCTCGCCCTCTGTTTCAGCCCCTCTGATTCAGCCCCTCTGTTTCAGCCCCTCTGTTTCAGCCCCTCTGTTTCTCGCCCTCTATTTCTCACCCTCTGTTTCTCACCCTCTGTTTCAGCCCCTCTGTTTTTCGCCCTCTGTTTCAGCCCCTCTGTTTCTTGCCCTCTGTTTCAGGCTCTCTGTTTCAGCCCGTCTGTTTCAGCCCCTCTGTTTCAGACCCTCTGTTTCTCGCCCTCTGTTTCAGCCCCTCTGATTCTCGCCCTCTGTTTCAGCCCCTCTGTTTCTCGCCCTCTGTTTCAGCCCCTCTGATTCAGCCCCTCTGTTTCAGCCCCTCTGATTCAGCCCCTCTGATTCAGCCCCTCTGATTCAGCCTCTCTGTTTCTCGCCCTCTGTTTCAGCCCCTCTGTTTCAGCCCCTCTGTTTCAGCCCCTCTGTTTCTCACCCTCTGTTTCAGCCCCTCTGATTCAGCCCCTCGGATTCAGCCCCTCGGATTCAGCCCCTCTGTTTCCCGCCCCTCTGTTTCAGCACCTCTGTTTCTCGCCCTCTGTTTCAATCCCTCTCTTTCTCGCCCTCTGTTTCAGCCCCACTGTTTCAGCCCCTCTGTTTCAGCCCGTCTGTTTCAGCGCCTCTGTTTCTCGCCCTCTGTTTCAGCCCCTCTGTTTCTCGCCCTCTGTTTCAGCCCCTCTGATTCAGCCCCTCTGTTTCGGCCCCTCTGTTTCTCCGCCTCTGTTCCAGCCCCTCTGTTTCAGCCCCTCTGTTTCAGCCCGTCTGTTTCAGCGCCTCTGTTTCTCGCCCTCTGTTTCAGCCCCTCTGTTTCTCGCCCTCTGTTTCAGCCCCTCTGATTCAGCCCCTCTGTTTCGGCCCCTCTGTTTCTCCGCCTCTGTTGCAGCCCCTCTGTTTCAGCCCCTCTGTTTCAGCCACTCTGTTTCAGCCACACTGTTTTAGCCCCTCTGTTTCAGCCCCTCTGTTTCTCGCCCTCTGTTTCAGCCCCTCTGTTTCTCGCCCTCTGTTTCAGGCCCACTGTTTCAGCCCGTCTGTTTCAGCCACTCTGTGTCTCGCCCTCTGTTTCAGACCCTCTGTTTCTCACCCTCTGTTCCAGCCCCGCTGATTCAGCGCCTCTGTTTCTCGCCCTCTGTTTCAGCCCCTCTGTTTCTCGCCCTCTGTTTCAGCCCCTCTGTTTCAGCCCCTCTGTTTCAGCCCCTCTGTTTCTCGCCCTCTGATTCAGCCCCTCTGTTTCTCGACCTCTGTTTCAGGCCCTCTGTTTCTCGCCCTCTGTTTCAGCCCCTCTGATTCAGCCCCTCTGTTTCAGCCCCACTGATTCAGCCCCTCTGTTTCAGCTCCTCTGTTTCAGCCCCTCTGTTTCAGCCCCTCTGATTCTCGCCCTCTGTTTCTCGCCCGCTGTTTCAGCCCCTTTGTTTCTCGCCCTCTGTTTCAGACCCTCTGTTTCTCGCCCTCTGTTTCAGCCCCACTGATTCAGCCCCTCTGTTTCAGCCCCTCTGATTCAGCCCCT
This sequence comes from Chiloscyllium punctatum, assembly GCF_047496795.1. Taxonomy (NCBI): domain Eukaryota; kingdom Metazoa; phylum Chordata; class Chondrichthyes; order Orectolobiformes; family Hemiscylliidae; genus Chiloscyllium; species Chiloscyllium punctatum. The sequence goes on from NC_092758.1 coordinate 95,585,448, forward strand.
CTGTTTCAGCCCCTCTGATTCAGCCCCTCTGTTTCAGCCCCACTGATTCAGCCCCTCTGTTTCAGCCCCTCTGTTTCAGCCACTCTGTTTCTGCTCCTCTGTTTCTCGCCCTCTGTTTCAGTCCCTCTGTTTCTCGCCCTCTGTTTCAGCCCCTCTGTTTCTCGCCCTCTGTTTCAGACCCTCTCTTTCAGCCCGTCTGTTTCACCAACTCTGTTGCTCGCCCTCTGTTTCAGCCCCTCTGTTTCTCACCCTCTGTTTCAGCCCCTCTGATTCAGCCCCTCTGTTTCTCGCCCTCTGTTTCAGCCCCTCTGTTTCTCGCCCTCTGTTTCAGCCCCTCTGTTTCTCGCCCTCTGTTTCAGCCCCTCTGTTTCAGCCCCTCTGATTCAGCCCCTCTGTTTCTCGCCCTCTGTTTCAGCCCCTCTGTTTCTCGCCCTCTGTTTCAGCCCCTCTGTTTCTCGCCCTCTGTTTCAGCCCCTCTGTTTCAGCCCGTCTGTTTCACCCACTCTGTTTCTCGCCCTCTGTTTCAGCCCCTCTGTTTCTCATCCTCTGTTTCAGTCCCTCTGATTCAGCCCCTCTGTTTCAGCCCCTCTAATTCAGCCCCTCTGTTTCACCCCCTCTGTTTCAGCCCCTCTGTTTCAGCCCCTCTGTTTCTCGCCCTCCCTTTCTCACCCTCTGTTTCAGCTCCTCTGTTTCAGCCGCTCTGTTTCTCGCCCTCTGTTTCAGCCCCTCTGTTTCTCGCCCTCTGTTTCAGCCCCTCTGTTTCTTGCCCTCTGTTTCAGCCCCTCTGTTTCAGCCCCTCTGTTTCAGCCCCTCTGTTTCTCGCCCTGTGTTTCAGCCCCTCTGTTTCAGCCCCTCTGTTTCAGCCCCACTGTTTCTCGCCCTCTGTTTCAGCCCCTCTGTTTCAGCCCCTCTGTTTCAGACCCCTCTGTTTCTCGCCCTCTGTTTCAGCCCCTCTGTTTCTCACCCTCTGTTTCAGCCCCTCTGATTCAGCCCCTCGGTTTCAGCCCCTCTGTTTCTCGCCCTCTGTTTCAGCCCCTCGGATTCAGCCCCTCTGTTTCCCGCCCCTCTGTTTCAGCACCTGTTTCTCGCCCTCTGTTTCAGTCCCTCTGTTTCTCGCCCTCTGTTTCAGCCCCACTGTTTCAGCCCCTCTGTTTCAGCCCCTCTGTTTCAGCGCCCCTGTTTCTCGCCCTCTGTTTCAGCCCCTCTGTTTCTCGCCCTCTGTTTCAGCCCCTCTGATTCAGCCCCTCTGTTTCAGCCCCTCTGTTTCTCCGCCTCTGTTATTGCCCCTCTGTTTCAGCCCCTCTGTTTCAGCCACTCTGTTTCAGCCACTCTGTTTTAGCCCCTCTGTTTCAGCCCCTCTGTTTCTCGCCCTCTGTTTCAGCCCCTCTGTTTCTCGCCCTCTGTTTCAGCCCCACTGTTTCAGCCCGTCTGTTTCAGCCACTCTGTTTCTCGCCCTCTGTTTCAGCCCCTCTGTTTCTCACCCTCTGTTTCAGCCCCTCTGATTCAGCGCCTCTGTTTCTCGCCCTCTGTTTCAGCCCCTCTGTTTCTCGCCCTCTGTTTCAGCCCCTCTGTTTCAGCCCCTCTGTTTCAGCCCCTCTGTTTCTCGCTCTCTGATTCAGCCCCTCTATTTCTCGCCCTCTGTTTCAGGCCCTCTGTTTCTCGCCCTCTGTTTCAGCCCCTCTGATTCAGCCCCTCTGTTTCAGCCCCTCTGATTCTCCCCCTCTGTTTCAGCCCCTCTGTTTCAGCCCCTCTGTTTCAGCCCCTCTGTTTCTCGCCCTCTGTTTCTCGCCCGCTGTTTCAGCCCCTTTGTTTCTCGCCCTTTGTTTCAGCCCCACTGTTTCAGCCCCTCTGATTCAGCCCCTCTGATTCAGCCCCTCTGTTTCTCGCCCTCTGTTTCAGCCCCTCTGTTTCATCCCCTCTCTTTCTCGCCCTCTGTTTCAGCCCCTCTGTTTCTCGCCCTCAGTTTCAGCCCCTCTGTTTCTCGCCCTCTGTTTCAGCCCCTCTGTTTCAGCCCCTGTGTTTCAGCGCCTCTGTTTCTCGCCCTCTGTTTCAGCCCCTCTGTTTCAGCCACTCTGTTTCTCGCCCTCTGTTTCTGCCCCTCTATTTCTCGCCGGCTGTTTCAGCCCCGCTGTTTCTCGACCTCTGTTTCAGCCCCGCTGATTCAGCCCCTCTGTTTCAGCCCCTCTGAATCAGCCCCTCTGATTCAGCCCCTCTGTTTCAGCACCTCTGTTTCAGCCCCTCTGTTTCAGCCCCTCTGTTTCTCGCCCTCTGTTTCAGCCCCTCTGATTGTCGCCCTCTGTTTCAGCCCCTGTATTTCTCGCGGTCTGTTTCAGCCGCTCTGATTCAGCCCCTCTGTTTCAGCCCCTCTGATTCAGTCCCTCTGATTCAGCCCCTCTGATTCAGCCCCTCTTTTTCTCGCCCTCTGTTTCAGCCCCTCTGTTTCAGCCCCTCTGTTTCAGCCCCTCTGTTTCTCACCCTCTGTTTCAGCCACTCTGATTCAGCCCCTCTGTTTCTCGCCCTCTGTTTCAGCCCCTCTGTTTCTCGCCCTCTGTTTCAGCCCCTCTGTTTCAGCCCCTCTGTTTCAGCCCCTCTGTTTCTCGCCCTCTGTTTCAGGCCCTCTGTTTCTCGCCCTCTGTTTCAGCCACTCTGATTCAGCCCCTCTGTTTCAGCCCCTCTGATTGAGCCCCTCTGTTTCAGCCCCTCTGTTTCAGCCCCTCTGTTTCAGCCCCTCTGTTTCTCGCCCTCTGTTTCTCGCCCTCTGTTTCTCGCCCGCTGTTTCAGCCCCTCTGTTTCAGCCCCTCTGTTTCAGCCCTTCTGTTTCTTGCCCTCTGTTTCAGGCTCTATGTTTCAGCCCGTCTGTTTCAGCCCCTCTGTTTCAGCCCCACTGTTTCTCGCCCACTGTTTCCGTCCCTCCGATTCTCGCCCTCTGTTTCAGCCCCTCTGATTCAGCCCCTCTGTTTCAGCCCCTCTGATTCAGCCCCTCTGTTTCAGCCCCTCTGTTTCTTGCCCGCTGTTTCAGTCCCTTTGTTTCTCGCCCTCTGTTTCAGCCCCACTGTTTCAGCCCCTCTGATTCAGCCCCTCTGATTCAGCCTCTCTGTTTCTCGCCCTCTGTTTCAGCCCCTCTGTTTCTCACCCTCTGTTTCAGCCCCTCTGTTTCTCGCCCTCTGTTTCAGTCCCTCTGTTTCAGCCCGTCTCTTTCAGCCCCTCTGTTTCAGCCCCTCTGTTTCTCATCCTCTGTTACTCGCCCTCTGTTTCAGCCCCTCTCTTTCTCGCCCTCTGTTTCACCCCCGCTGATTCAGCCCGTCTGTTTCAACCCCTCTGAATCAGCCCCTCTGATTCAGCCCCTCTGTTTCAGCCCCTCTGTTTCTCACCCTCTGTTTCTCGCCCTCTGCTTCAGCCCCTCTGATTCTCGCCCTCTGTTTCAGCCCCTCTGTTTCTCGCCCTCTGTTTTAGCCCCTCTGATTCAGCCCCTCTGTTTCAGCCCCTCTGATTCAGTCCCTCTGATTCAGCCCCTCTGATTCAGCCCCTCTCTTTCTCGCCCTCTGTTTCAGCCCCTCTGTTTCAGCCCCTCTGTTTCAGCCCCTCTGTTTCTCACCCTCTGTTTCAGCCCCTCTGATTCAGCCCCTCTGATTCAGCCCCTCTGTTTCCCGCCCCTCTGTTTCAGCCCCTCTGTTTCTCGCCCTCTGTTTCAGCCCCTCTGTTTCTCGCCCTCTGTTTCAGCCCCTCTGTTTCAGCCACTCTGTTTCAGCCCCTCTCTTTCAGCCCCTCTGTTTCAGCCCCTCTGTTTCTCCCCCTCTGTTCCAGCCCCTCTGTTTCAGCCCCTCTGTTTCAGCCACTCTGTTTCAGCCAGTCTCTTTCAGCCCCTCTGTTTCAGCCCCTCTGTTTCTCGCCCTCTGTTTCAGCCCCTCTGTTTCTCGCCCTCTGTTTCAGCCCCTCTGTTTCAGCCCGTCTGTTTCACGCACTCTGTTTCTCGCCCTCTGTTTCAGCCCCTCTGTTTCTCACCCTCTGTTTCAGCCCCTCTGATTCAGCCTCTCTGTTTCTCGCCCCCTGTTTCAGCCCCTCTGTTTCTCACCCTCTGTTTCAGCCCCTCTGTTTCTCGCCCTCTGTTTCAGCCCCTCTGTTTCAGCCCGTCTGTTTCAGCCCCTCTGTTTCAGCCCCTCTGTTTCTCATCCTCTGTTACTCGCACTCTGTTTCAGCCCCTGTTTTTCGCCCTCTGTTTCAGCCCCTCTGTTTCTAGCCCTCTGTTTCAGGCTCTCTTTTTCAGCCCCTCTGTTTCTTGCCCTCTATTTCTCGCCCGCTGTTTCAGCCCCTCTGTTTCTCGCCCTCTGTTTCAGGCCCTCTGTTTCTCGCCCTCTGTTTCAGCCCCTCTGATTCAGCCCCTCTGTATCAGCCCCTCTGATTCAGCCCCTCTGTTTCAGCCCCTCTGTTTCAGCCCCTCTGTTTCAGCCCCTCTGTTTCTCGCCCTCTATTTCTCACCCTCTGTTTCACGCCCTCTGTTTCAGACCCTCTGTTTTTCGCCCTCTGCTTCAGCCCCTCTGTTTCAGGCTCTCTGTTTCAGCCCGTCTGTTTCAGCCCCTCTGTTTCAGCCCCTCTGTTTCTCGCCCACTGTTTCAGCCCCTCTGATTCTCGCTCTCTGTTTCAGCCCCTCTGTTTCTCGCCCTCTGTTTCTGCCCCTCTGATTCAGCCCCTCCGTTTCAGCCCCTCTGTTTCTCCGCCTCTGTTCCAGCCCCTCTGTTTCAGCCCCTCTGTTTCAGCCACTCTGTTTCAGCCCCTCTGTTTCAGCCCCTCTGTTTCAGCCCCTCTGTTTCTCGCCCTCTGTTTCAGCCCCTCTGTTTCTCGCCCTCTGTTTCAGCCCCTCTGTTTCAGCCCGTGTGTTTCAGCCACTCTGTTTCAGCCACTCTGTTTCAGCCCCTCTGTTTCAGCCCCTCTGTTTCAGCCCCTCTGTTTCTCGCCCTCTGTTTCAGCCCCTCTGATTCTCGCCCTCTGTTTCAGCCCCTCTGTTTCTCGCCCTCTGTTTTAGCCCCTCTGATTCAGCCCCTCTGTTTCAGCCCCTCTGATTCAGCCCCTCTGATTCAGCCCCTCTGATTCAGCCGCTCTGTTTCTCGCCCTCTGGTTCAGCCCCTCTGTTTCAGCCCCTCTGTTTCAGCCCCTCTGTTTCAGCCCCTCTGTTTCTCACCCTCTGTTCCAGCCCCTCTGTTTCAGCCCCTCTGTTTCAGCCACTCTGTTTCAGCCCCTCTCTTTCAGCCCCTCTGTTTCAGCCCCTCTGTTTCTCGCACTCTGTTTCAGCCCCTCTGTTTCTCGCCCTCTCTTTCAGCCCCTCTGTTTCAGCCCGTCTGTTTCACGCACTCTGTTTCTCACCCTCTGTTTCAGCCCCTCTGATTCAGCCCCTCTGTTTCTCGCCCTCTGTTTCAGCCCCTCTGTTTCTCGCCCTCTGTTTCAGCCCCTCTGTTCCTCGCCCTCTGTTTCAGCCCCTCTGATTCAGCCCCTCTGATTCAGCCCCTCTGATTCAGCCCCTCTGTTTCCCGCCCCTCTGTTTCAGCCCCTCTGTTTCTCGCCCTCTGTTTCAGCCCCTCTGTTTCTCGCCCTCTGTTTCAGCCCCACTGTTTCAGCCCCTCTGATTCAGCCCCTCTGATTCAGCCTCTCTGTTTCTCGCCCTCTGTTTCAGCCCCTCTGTTTCTCACGCTCTGTTTCAGCCCCTCTGTTTCTCGCCCTCTGTTTCAGCCCCTCTGTTTCAGCCCGTCTCTTTCAGCCCCTCTGTTTCAGCCCCTCCGTTTCTCATCCTCTGTTACTCGCCCTCTGTTTCAGCCCCTCTGTTTTTCGCCCTCTGTTTCAGCCCCTCTGTTTCTCACCCTCTGTTTCAGGCTCTCTTTTTCAGCCCCTCTGTTTCTCGCCCTCTATTTCTCGCGGCTGTTTCAGCCCCTCTGTTTCTCGGCCTCTGTTTCAGGGCCTCTGTTTCTCGCCCTCTGTTTCAGCCCCTCTGATTCAGCCCCTCTGTTTCAGCCCCTCTGTTTCAGCCCCTCTGTTTCTCGCCCTCTATTTCTCACCCTCTGTTTCACGCCCTCTGTTTCAGACCCTCTGTTTTTCGCCCTCTGTTTCAGCCCCTCTGTTTCTTGCCCTCTGTTTCAGGCTCTCTGTTTCAGCCCGTCTGTTTCAGCCCCTCTGTTTCAGCCCCTCTGTTTCTCGCCCACTGTTTCAGCCCCGCTGATTCTCGCTCTCTGTTTCAGCCCCTCTGTTTCTCGCCCTCTGTTTCTGCCCCTCTGATTCAGCCCCTCTGTTTCAGCCCCTCTGATTCAGCCCCTCTGATTCAGCCCCTCTGATTCAGCCCCTCTGTTTCTCGCCCTCTGTTTCAGCCCCTCTGTTTCAGCCAATCTGTTTCAGCCCCTCTGTTTCTCACCCTCTGTTTCAGCCCCTCTGATTCAGCCCCTCTGATTCAGCCCCTCTGATTCAGCCCCTCTGTTTCCCACCCCTATGTTTCAGCCCCTCTGTTTCTCGCCCTCTGTTTCAGCCCCTCTGTTTCTCGCCCTCTGTTTCAGCCCCACTGTTTCAGCCCCTCTGTTTCAGCCCCTCTGTTTCAGCGCCTCTGTTTCTCGCCCTCTGTTTCAGCCCCCTGTTTCTCGCCCTCTGTTTCAGCCCCTCTGATTCAGCCCCTCTGTTTCAGCCCCTCTGTTTCTCCGCCTCTGTTCCAGCCCCTCTGTTTCAGCCCCTCTGTTTCAGCCACTCTGTTTCAGCCCCTCTGTTTCAGCCCCTCTGTTTCAGCCCCTCTGTTTCTCGCCCTCTGTTTCAGCCCCTCTGTTTCTTGCCCTCTGTTTCAGCCCCTCTGTTTCAGACCGTCTGTTTCAGCCACTCTGTTTCTCGCCCTCTGTTTCAGCCCCTCTGTTTCTCACCCTCTGTTCCGGCCCCTCTGTTTCAGCCCCTCTGTTTCTTGCCCTCTGTTTCAGCCCCTCTGTTTCTCGCCCTCTGTTTCAGCCCCACTTTTTCAGCCCCTCTGTTTCTCACCCTCTGTTTTGGCCCCTCTGATTCAGCCCCTCTGTTTCTCGCCCTCTGTTTCAGCCCCTCTGTTTCTCGCCCTCTGTTTCAGCCCCTCTGTTTCAGCCCCTCTGATTCAGCCCCTCTGTTTCAGCCCCTGTGTTTCAGCCCCTCTGTTTCAGCCCCTTTGTTTCTCGCCCCCTATTTCTCACCCTCTGTTTCACGCCCTCTGTTTCAGACCCTCTGTTTTTCGCCCTCTGTTTCAGCCCCTCTGTTTCTTGCCCTCTGTTTCAGGCTCTCTGTTTCAGCCATTCTGTTTCAGCCCCTCTGTTTCAGCCCCTCTGTTTCTCGCCCACTGTTTCAGCCCCTCTGATTCTCGCCCTCTGTTTCAGCCCCTCTGATTCAGCCCCTCTGTTTCAGCCCCTCTGATTCAGCCCCTCTGATTCAGCCCCTCTGATTCAGCCCCTCTGTTTCTCACCCTCTGTTTCAGCCCCTCTGTTTCAGCCCCTCTGTTTCAGCCCCTCTGTTTCTCACCCTCTGTTTCAGCCCCTCTGATTCAGCCCCTCTGATTCAGCCCCTCTGATTCAGCCCCTCTGTTTCCCGCCCCTCTGTTTCAGCCCCTCTGTTTCTCGCCCTCTGTTTCAGCCCCGCTGTTTCTCGCCCTCTGTTTCAGCCCCACTGTTTCAGCCCCTCTGATTCAGCCCCTCTGATTCAGCCTCTCTGTTTCTCGCCCTCTGTTTCAGCCCCTCTGTTTCTCACCCTCTGTTTCAGCCCCTCTGTTTCAGCCCGTCTCTTTCAGCCCCTCTGTTTCAGCCCCTCTGTTTCTCATCCTCTGTTACTCGCCCTCTGTTTCAGCCCCTCTCTTTCTCGCCCTCTGTTTCACCCCCGCTGATTCAGCCCCTCTGTTTCAGCACCTCTGAATCAGCCCCTCTGATTCAGCCCCTCTGTTTCAGCCCCTCTGTTTCAGTCCCTCTGTTTCTCGCCCTCTGTTTCAGCCCCTCTGATTCTCGCCCTCTGTTTCAGCCCCTCTGTTTCTGGCCCTCTGTTTTAGCCCCTCTGATTCAGCCCCTCTGTTTCAGCCCCTCTGATTCAGCCCCTCTGATTCAGCCCCTCTGATTCAGCCCCTCTGTTTCTCGCCCTCTGGTTCAGCCCCTCTGTTTCAGCCCCTCTGTTTCAGCCCCTCTGTTTCAGCCCCTCTGTTTCTCACCCTCTGTTTCAGCCCCTCTGTTTCAGCCCCTCTGTTTCTCGCCCTCTGTTTCAGCCCCTCTGTTTCAGCCCCTCTGTTTCAGCCCCTCTGTGTCAGCCCCTCTGTTTCTCGCCCTCTGGTTCAGCCCCTCTGTTTCAGCCCCTCTGTTTCAGCCCCTCTGTTTCTCACCCTCTGTTTCAGCCCCTCTGTTTCAGCCCCTCTGTTTCTCACCCTCTGTTTCAGCCCCTCTGTTTCTCGCCCTCTGGTTCAGCCCCTCTGTTTCAGCCCCTCTGTTTCTCATCCTCTGTTACTCGCCCTCTGTTTCAGCCCCTCTGTTTTTCGCCCTCTGTTTCAGCCCCTCTGTTTCTCACCCTCTGTTTCAGGCTCTCTGTTTCAGCCCCTCTGTTTCTCGCCCTCTGTTTCTCGCCCGCTGTTTCAGCCCCTCTGTTTCTCGCCCTCTGTTTCAGGCCCTCTGTTTCTCACCTTCAGTTTCAGCCCCTCTGATTCAGCCCCTCTGTTTCAGCCCCTCTGATTCAGCCCCTCTGTTTCAGACCCTCTGTTTCAGACCCTCTGTTTCAGCCCCTCTGTTTCTCGCCCTCTGTTTCAGCCCCTCTGTTTCTCGCCCTCTGTTTCAGCCCGTCTGTTTCACGCACTCTGTTTCTCGCCCTCTGTTTCAGCCCCTCTGTTTCTCACCCTCTGTTTCAGCCCCTCTGATTCAGCCCCTCTGTTTCTCGCCCTCTGTTTCAGCCCATCTGTTTCTCGCCCTCTGTTTCAGCCCCTCTGTTTCTCGCCCTCTGTTTCAGCCCCTCTGTTTCAGCCCCTCTGATTCAGCCTCTCTGTTTCTCGCCCTCTGTTTCAGCCCCTCTGTTTCTCACCCTCTGTTTCAGCCCCTCTGTTTCTCGCCCTCTGTTTCAGCCCCTCTGTTTCAACCCGTCTGTTTCAGCCCCTCTGTTTCAGCCCCTCTGTTTCTCATCCTCTGTTACTCGCCCTCTGTTTCAGCCCCTCTGTTTTTCGCCCTCTGTTTCAGCCCCTCTGTTTCTCACCCTCTGTTTCAGGCTCTCTGTTTCAGCCCCTCTGTTTCTCGCCCTCTGTTTCTCGCCCGCTGTTTCAGCCCCTCTGTTTCTCGCCCTCTGTTTCAGGCCCTCTGTTTCTCGCCTTCAGTTTCAGCCCCTCTGATTCAGCCCCTCTGTTTCAGCCCCTCTGATTCAGCCCCTCTGTTTCAGACCCTCTGTTTCAGACCCTCTGTTTCAGCCCCTCTGTTTCTCCCCCTCTGTTCCAGCCCCTCTGTTTCAGCCCCTCTGTTTCAGCCCCTCTGTTTCTCCCCCTCTGTTCCAGCCCCTCTGTTTCAGCCCCTCTGTTTCAGCCACTCTGTTTCAGCCCCTCTCTTTCAGCCCCTCTGTTTCAGCCCCTCTGTTTCTCGCCCTCTGTTTCAGCCCCTCTGTTTCTCGCCCTCTGTTTCAGCCCCTCTGTTTCAGCCCGTCTGTTTCACGCACTCTGTTTCTCACCCTCTGTTTCAGCCCCTCTGATTCAGCCCCTCTGTTTCTCGCCCTCTGTTTCAGCCCATCTGTTTCTCGCCCTCAGTTTCAGCCCCTCTGTTTCTCGCCCTCTGTTTCAGCCCCTCTGTTTCAGCCCCTCTGATTCAGCCTCTCTGTTTCTCGCCCTCTGTTTCAGCCCCTCTGTTTCTCACCCTCTGTTACAGCCCCTCTGTTTCTCGCCCTCTGTTTCAGCCCCTCTGTTTCAGCCCGTCTGTTTCAGCCCCTCTGTTTCAGCCCCTCTGTTTCTCATCCTCTGTTACTCGCCCTCTGTTTCAGCCCCTCTGTTTTTCGCCCTCTGTTTCAGCCCCTCTGTTACTCACCCTCTGTTTCAGGCTCTCTGTTTCAGCCCCTCTGTTTCTCGCCCTCTGTTTCTCGCCCGCTGTTTCAGCCCCTCTGTTTCTCGCCCTCTGTTTCAGGCCCTCTGTTTCTCGCCTTCAGTTTCAGCCCCTCTCATTCAGCCCCTCTGTTTCAGCCCCTCTGATTCAGCCCCTCTGTTTCAGACCCTCTGTTTCAGACCCTCTGTTTCAGCCCCTCTGTTTCTCGCCCTCTGTTTCAGCCCCTCTGTTTCTCGCCCTCTGTTTCAGCCCCTCTGTTTCAGCCCGTCTGTTTCACGCACTCTGTTTCTCGCCCTCTGTTTCAGCCCCTCTGATTCAGCCCCTCTGTTTCTCGCCCTCTGTTTCAGCCCCTCTGTTTCTCGCCCTCTGTTTCAGCCCCTCTGTTTCAGCCCGTCTGTTTCACGCACTCTGTTTCTCGCCCTTTGTTTCAGCCCCTCTGTTTCTCACCCTCTGTTTCAGCCCCTCTGATTCAGCCCCTCTGTTTCAGCCCCTCTGATTCAGCCCCTCTGTTTCAGCCCCTCTGTTTCAGCCCCTCTGATTCAGCCTCTCTGTTTCTCGCCCACTGTTTCAGCCCCTCTGTTTCTCACCCTCTGTTTCAGCCCCTCTGTTTCAGCCCCTCTGTTTCTCATCCTCTGTTACTCGCCCTCTGTTTCAGCCCCTCTGTTTTTCGCCCTCTGTTTCAGCCCCTCTGTTTCTCACCCTCTGTTTCAGGATCTCTTTTTCAGCCCCTCTGTTTCTCGCCCTCTATTTCTCGCCCGCTGTTTCAGCCCCTCTGTTTCTCGCCATTTGTTTCAGGCCCTCTGTTTCTCGCCCTCTGTTTCAGCCCCTCTGATTCAGCCCCTCTGTTTCAGCCCCTCTGATTCAGCCCCTCTGTTTCAGCCCCTCTGTTTCAGCCCCTCTGTTTCAGCCCCTCTGTTTCTCGCCCTCTATTTCTTACCCTCTGTTTCACGCCCTCTGTTTCAGACCCTCGGTTTTTCGCCCTCTGTTTCAGCCCCTCTGTTTCTTGCCCTCTGTTTCAGGCTTTCTGTTTCAGCCCGTCTGTTTCAGCCCCTCTGTTTCAGCCCCTCTTTTTCTCGACCACGGTTTCAGCCCCTCTGATTCTCGCTCTCTGTTTCAGCCCCTCTGTTTCTCGCCGTCTGTTTCAGCCCCTCTGGTTCAGCCCCTCTGTTTCAGCCCCTCTGATTCAGCCCCTCTGATTCAGCCCCTCTGATTCAGCCCCTCTGTTTCTCGCCCTCTGTTTCAGCCCCTCTGTTTCAGCCACTCTGTTTCAGCCCCTCTGTTTCTCACCCTCTGTTTCAGCCCCTCTGATTCAGCCCCTCTGATTCAGCCCCTCTGATTCAGCCCCTCTGTTTCCCACCCCTCTGTTTCAGCCCCTCTGTTTCTCGCCCTCTGTTTCAGCCCCTCTGTTTCTCGCCCTCTGTTTCAGCCCCACTGTTTCAGCCCCTCTGTTTCAGCCCCTCTGTTTCAGCGCCTCTGTTTCTCGCCCTCTGTTTCAGCCCCTCTGTTTCTCGCCCTCTGTTTCAGCCCCTCTCTTTCAGCCCCTCTGTTTCAGCCACTCTATTTCTCCGCCTCTGTTCCAGCCCCTCTGTTTCAGCTCCTCTGTTTCAGCCACTCTGTTTCAGCCCCTCTGTTTCAGCCCCTCTGTTTCAGCCCCTCTGTTTCTCGCCCTCTGTTTCAGCCCCTTTGTTTCTCGCCCTCTGTTTCAGCCCCTCTGTTTCAGCCCGTCTGTTTCAGCCACTCTGTTTCTCGCCCTCTGTTTCAGCCCCTCTGTTTCTCACCCTCTGTTTCGGCCCCTCTGATTCAGCCCCTCTGTTTCTCGCCCTCTGTTTCAGCCTCTCTGTTTCTCGCCCTCTGTTTCAGCCCCTCTGTTTCAGCCCCTCTGTTTCTCACCCTCTGTTTTGGCCCCTCTGATTCAGCCCCTCTGTTTCTCGCCATCTGTTTCGGCCCCTCTGATTCAGCCCCTCTGTTTCTCGCCATCTGTTTCAGCCCCTCTGTTTCTCGCCCTCTGTTTCAGCCCCTCTGTTTCAGCCCCTCTGTTTCTCACCCTCTGTTTTGGCCCCTCTGATTCAGCCCCTCTGTTTCTCGCCCTCTGTTTCAGCCCCTCTGTTTCTCGCCCTCTGTTTCAGCCCCTCTGTTTCAGCCCCTCTGATTCAGCCCCTCTGTTTCAGTCCCTCTGTTTCAGCCCCTCTGTTTCAGCCCCTCTGTTTCTCGCCCCTATTTCTCACCCTCAGTTTCACGCACTCTGTTTCAGACCCTGTGTTTTTCGCCCTCTGTTTCAGCCCCTCTGTTTCTTGCCCTCTGTTTCAGGCTCTCTGTTTCAGCCCGTCTGTTTCAGCCCCTCTGTTTCAGCCCCTCTGTTTCTCGCCCACTGTTTCAGCCCCTCTGATTCTCGCCCTCTGTTTCAGCCCCTCTGTTTCTCGCCCTCTGTTTCAGCCCCTCTGATTCAGCCCCTCTGTTTCAGCCCCTCTGATTCAGCCCCTCTGATTCAGCCCCTCTGATTCAGCCCCTCTGATTCAGCCCCTCTGATTCAGCCCCTCTGTTTCCCGCCCCTCTGTTTCAGCCCCTCTGTTTCTCGCCCTCTGTTTCAGCCCCTCTGTTTCTCGCCCTCTGTTTCAGCCCCACTGTTTCAGCCCCTCTGATTCAGCCCCTCTGATTCAGCCTCTCTGTTTCTCGCCCTCTGTTTCAGCCCCTCTGTTTCTCACCCTCTGTTTCAGCCCCTCTGTTTCTCGCCCTCTGTTTCAGCCCCTCTGTTTCAGCCCGTCTCTTTCAGCCCCTCTGTTTCAGCCCCTCTGTTTCTCATCCTCTGTTACTCGCCCTCTGTTTCAGCCCCTCTGTTTCTCGCCCTCTGTTTCACCCCCGCTGATTCTGCCCCTCTGATTCAGCCCCTCTGTTTCTCGCCCTCTGGTTCAGCCCCTCTGTTTCAGCCCCTCTGTTTCAGCCCCTCTGTTTCTCACCCTCTGTTTCAGCCCCTCTGATTCAGCCCCTCTGATTCAGCCCCTCTGTTTCCCGCCCCTCTGTTTCAGCCCCTCTGTTTCTCGCCCTCTGTTTCAGCCCCTCTCTTTCTCGCCCTCTGTTTCAGCCCCTCTGATTCAGCCCCTCTGTTTCAGCCCCTCTGTTTCTCCCCCTCTGTTCCAGCCCCTCTGTTTCAGCCCCTCTGTTTCAGCCACTCTGTTTCAGCCCCTCTCTTTCAGCCCCTCTGTTTCAGCCCCTCTGTTTCTCGCCCTCTGTTTCAGCCCCTCTGTTTCTCGCCCTTGTTTCAGCCCCTCTGTTTCAGCCCGTCTGTTTCACGCACTCTGTTTCTCACCCTCTGTTTCAGCCCCTCTGATTCAGCCCTCTGTTTCTCGCCCTCTGTTTCAGCCCATCTGTTTCTCGCCCTCAGTTTCAGCCCCTCTGTTTCGCGCCCTCTGTTTCAGCCCCTCTGTTTCAGCCCCTCTGATTCAGCCTCTCTGTTTCTCGCCCTCTGTTTCAGCCCCTCTGTTTCTCACCCTCTGTTTCAGCCCCTCTGTTTCTCGCCCTCTGTTTCAGCCCCTCTGTTTCAGCCCGTCTGTTTCAGCCCCTCTGTTTCTGCCCCTCTGTTTCTCATCCTCTGTTACTCGCCCTCTGTTTCAGCCCCTCTGTTTTTCGCCCTCTGTTTCAGCCCCTCTGTTTCTCACCCTCTGTTTCAGGCTCTCTGTTTCAGCCCCTCTGTTTCTCGCCCTCTGTTTCTCGCCCGCTGTTTCAGGCCCTCTGTTTCTCGCCTTCAGTTTCAGCCCCTCTGATTCAGCCCCTCTGTTTCAGCCCCTCTGATTCAGCCCCTCTGTTTCAGACCCTCTGTTTCAGCCCCTCTGTTTCAGCCCCTCTGTTTCTCGCCCTCTGTTTCAGCCCCTCTGTTTCTCGACCTCTGTTTCAGCCCCTCTGTTTCAGGCCGTCTGTTTCACGCACTCTGTTTCTCGCCCTCTGTTTCAGCCCCTCTGTTTCTCGACCTCTGTTTCAGCCCCTCTGTTTCAGGCCGTCTGTTTCACGCACTCTGTTTCTCGCCCTCTGTTTCAGCCCCTGTGTTTCTCACCCTCTGTTTCAGCCCCTCTGATTCAGCCCCTCTGTTCCTCGCCCTCTGTTTCAGCCCCTCTGTTTCTCGCACTCTGTTTCAGCCCCTCAGTTTCTCGCCCTCTGTTTCAGCCCCTCTGTTTCAGCCCCTCTGATTCAGCCTCTCTGTTTCTCGCCCTCTGTTTCAGCCCCTCTGTTTCTCACCCTCTGTTTCAGCCCCTCTGTTTCTCGCCCTCTGTTTCAGCCCCTCTGTTTCAGCCCTTGTGTTTCAGCCCCTCTGTTTCAGCACCTCTGTTTCTCATCCTCTGTTACTCGCCCTCTGTTTCAGCCCCTCTGTTTTTCGCCCTCTGTTTCAGCCCCTCTGTTTCTCACGCTCTGTTTCAGGCTCTCTTTTTCAGCCCCTCTGTTTCTCGCCCTCTATTTCTCGCCCGCTGTTTCAGCCCCTCTGTTTCTCGCCATCTGTTTCAGGCCCTCTGTGTCTCGCCCTCTGTTTCAGCCCCTCTGATTCAGCCCCTCTGTTTCAGACCCTCTGATTCAGCCCCTCTGTTTCAGCCCCTCTGTTTCAGGCCCTCTGTTTCAGCCCCTCTGTTTCTCGCCCTCTATTTCTTACCCTCTGTTTCACGCCCTCTGTTTCAGACCCTCTGTTTTTCGCCCTCTGTTTCAGCCCCTCTGTTTCTTGCCCTCTGTTTCAGGCTCTCTGTTTCAGCCCGTCTGTTTGAGCCCCTCTGTTTCAGCCCCTCTGTTTCTCGCCCACTGTTTCAGCCCCTCTGATTCTCGCTCTCTGTTTCAGCCCCTCTGTTTCTCGCGGTCTGTTTCAGCCCCTCTGATTCAGCCGCTCTGTTTCAGCCCCTCTGATTCAGCCCCTCTGATTCAGCCCCTCTGATTCAGCCCCTCTGTTTCTCGCCCTCTGTTTCAGCCCCTCTGTTTCAGCCACTCTGTTTCAGCCCCTCTGTTTCTCACCCTCTGTTTCAGCCCCTCTGATTCAGCCCCTCTGATTCAGCCCCTCTGTTTCCCGCCCCTCTGTTTCTCGCCCTCTGTTTCAGCCCCTCTGTTTCTCGCCCTCTGTTTCAGCCCCACTGTTTCAGCCCCTCTGTTTCAGCCCCTCTGTTTCAGCGCCTCTGTTTCTCGCCCTCTGTTTCAGCCCCTCTGTTTCTCGCCCGCTGTTTCAGCCCCTCTGATTCAGCCCCTCTGTTTCAGCCACTCTATTTCTCCGCCTCTGTTCCAGCCCCTCTGTTTCAGCCCCTCTGTTTCAGCCACTCTGTTTCAGCCCCTCTTTTCAGGCCCTCTGTTTCAGCCCCTCTGTTTCTTGCCCTCTGTTTCAGGCTCTCTGTTTCAGCCCGTCTGTTTCAGCCCCTCTGTTTCAGCCCCTCTGTTTCTCGCCCACTGTTTCAGCCCCTCTGATTCTCGCCCTCTGTTTCAGCCCCTCTGTTTCTCGCCCTCTGTTTCAGCCCCTCTGATTCAGCCCCTCTGTTTCAGCCCCTCTGATTCAGCCCCTCTGATTCAGCCCCTCTGATTCAGCCCCTCTGTTTCTCGCCCTCTGTTTCAGCCCCTCTGTTTCAGCCCCTCTGTTTCAGTCCCTCTGTTTCTCACCCTCTGTTTCAGCCCCTCTGATTCTCGCCCTATGTTTCAGCCCCACTGTTTCAGCCCCTCTGTTTCAGCCCCTCTGTTTCAGCACCTCTGTTTCTCGCCCTCTGTTTCAGCCCCTCTGTTTCTCGCCCTCTGTTTCAGCCCCTCTGATTCAGCCCCTCTGTTTCAGCCCCTCTGTTTCTCCGCCTTTGTTCCAGCCCCTCTGTTTCAGCCCCTCTGTTTCAGCCCCTCTGATTCAGCCCCTCTGTTTCTCGCCCTCTGTTTCAGCCCCTCTGTTTCAGCCCCTCTGTTTCTCGCCCTCTGTTTCAGGCCCTCTGTTTTTCGCCCTCTGTTTCAGCCCCTCTGATTCAGCCCCTCTGTTTCAGCCCCTCTGATTCAGCGCCTCTGTTTCAGCCCCTCTGTTTCAGCCCCTCTTTTTTCAGCCCCTCTGTTTCTCGCCCTCTGTTTCTTGCCCGCTGTTTCAGCCCCTTTGTTTCTCGCCCTCTGTTTCAGCCCCACTGTTTCAGCCCCTCTGATTCAGCCCCGCTGATTCAGCCTCTCTGTTTCTCGCCCTCTGTTTCAGCCCCTCTGTTTCTCACCCTCTGTTTCAGCCCCTCTGTTTCTCGCCCTCTGTTTCAGCCCCTCTGTTTCAGCCCGTCTCTTTCAGCCCCTCTGTTTCAGCCCCTCTGTTTCTCATCCTCTGTTACTCGCCCTCTGTTTCAGCCCCTCTCTTTCTCGCCCTCTGTTTCACCCCCGCTGATTCAGCCCCTCTGTTTCAGCCCCTCTGAATCAGCCCCTCTGATTCAGCCCCTCTGTTTCAGCCCCTCTGTTTCAGCCACTCTGTTTCTCGCCCTGTGTTTCAGCCCCTCTGATTCTCGCCCTCTGTTTCAGCCCCTCTGTTTCTCGCCCTCTGTTTTAGCCCCTCTGATTCAACCCCTCTGTTTCAGCCCCTCTGATTCTGCCCCTCTGATTCAGCTCCTCTGATTCAGCCCCTCTGTTTCTCGCCCTCTGTTTCAGCCCCTCTGTTTCAGCCCCTCTGTTTCTCACCCCCTGTTTCAGCCCCTCTGATTCAGCCCCTCTGATTCAGCCCCTCTGTTTCCCGCCCCTCTGTTTCAGCCCCTCTGTTTCTCGCCCTCTGTTTCAGCCCCTCTGTTTCTCGCCCTCTGTTTCAGCCCCTCTGTTTCAGCCACTCTGTTTCAGCCCCTCTCTTTCAGCCCCTCTGTTTCAGCCCCTCTGTTTCTCCCCCTCTGTTCCAGCCCCTCTGTTTCAGCCCCTCTGTTTCAGCCACTCTGTTTCAGCCAGTCTCTTTCAGCCCCTCTGTTTCAGCCCCTCTGTTTCTCGCCCTCTGTTTCAGCCCCTCTGTTTCTCGCCCTCTGTTTCAGCCCCTCTGTTTCAGCCCGTCTGTTTCACGCACTGTTTCTCGCCCTCTGCTTCAGCCCCTCTGTTTCTCACCCTCTGTTTCAGCCCCTCTGATTCAGCCCCTCTGTTTCTCGCCCTCTGTTTCAGCCCCTCTGTTTCTCGCCCTCTGTTTCAGCCCCTCTGTTTCTCGCCCTCTGTTTCAGCCCCTCTGTTTCAGCGCCTCTGATTCAGCCTCTCTGTTTCTCGCCCTCTGTTTCAGCCCCTCTGTTTCTCACCCTCTGTTTCAGCCCCTCTGTTTCTCACCCTCTGTTTCAGCCCCTCTGTTTCAGCCCGTCTGTTTCAGCCCCTCTGTTTCAGCCCCTCTGTTTCTCATCCTCTGTTACTCGCCCTCTGTTTCAGCCCCTCTGTTTTTCGCCCTCTGTTTCAGCCCCTCTGTTTCTCACCCTCTGTTTCAGGCTCTCTGTTTCAGCCCGTCAGTTTCAGCCCCTCTGTTTCAGCCCCTCTGTTTCTCGCCCACTATTTCAGCCCCTCTGATTCTCGCTCTCTGTTTCAGCCCCTCTGTTTGTCGCCCTCTGTTTCAGCCCCTCTGATTCAGCCCCTCTGTTTCAGCCCCTCTGATTCAGCCCCTCTGATTCAGCCCCTCTGATTCAGCCCCTCTGTTTCTCGCCCTCTGTTTCAGCCCCTCTGTTTCAGCCACTCTGTTTCAGCCCCTCTGTTTCAGCCACTCTGTTTCAGCCCCTCTGTTTCTCACCCTCTGTTTCAGCCCCTCTGATTCAGCCCCTCTGATTCAGCCCCTCTGATTCAGCCCCTCTGTTTCACACCCCTCTGTTTCAGCCCCTCTGTTTCTCGCCCTCTGTTTCAGCCCCTCTGTTTCTCGCCCTCTGTTTCAGCCCCACTGTTTCAGCCCCTCTGTTTCAGCCCCTGTGTTTCAGCGCCTCTGTTTCTCGCCCTCTGTTTCAGCCCCTCTGTTTCTCGCCCTCTGTTTCAGCCCCTCTGATTCAGCCCCTCTGTTTCAACCCCTCTGTTTCTCCGCCTCTGTTCCAGCCCCTCTATTTCAGCCCCTCTGTTTCAGCCACTCTGTTTCAGCCCCTCTGTTTCAGCCCCTCTGTTTCAGCCCCTCTGTTTCTCGCCCTCTGTTTCAGCCCCTCTGTGTCTCGCCCTCTGTTTCAGCCCCTCTGTTTCAGCCCGTCTGTTTCAGCCCCTCTGTTTCAGCCCCTCTGTTTCTCATCCTCTGTTACTCACCCTCTGTTTCAGCCCCTCTGTTTTTCGCCCTCTGTTTCAGCCCCTCTGTTTCTCACCCTCTGTTTCAGCCCCTCTGATTCAGCCCCTCTGTTTCTCGCCCTCAGTTTCAGCCCCTCTGTTTCTCGCCCTCTGTTTCAGCCCCTCTGTTTCAGCCCCTGTGTTTCACGCACTCTGTTTCTCGCCCTCTGTTTCAGCCCCTCTGTTTCTCACCCTCTGTTTCAGCCCCTCTGTTTCTCGCCCTCTGTTTCAGGCCCTCTGTTTCTCGCCCTCTGTTTCAGCCCCTCTGATTCAGCCCCTCTGTTTCTCGCCCTCTGTTTCAGCCCCTCTGATTCAGCCTCTCTGTTTCTCGCCCTCTGTTTCAGCCCCTTTGTTTCTCACGCTCTGTTTCAGCCCCTCTGTTTCTCGCCCTCTGTTTCAGCCCCTCTGTTTCAGCCCGTCTGTTTCAGCCCCTCTGTTTCAGCCCCTCTGTTTCTCATCCTCTGTTACTCGCCCTCTGTTTCAGCCCCTCTGTTTTTCGCCCTCTGTTTCAGCCCCTCTGTTTCTCACCCTCTGTTTCAGGCTCTCTTTTTCAGCCCCTCTGTTTCTCGCCCTCTATTTCTCGCCTGCTGTTTCAGCCCCTCTGTTTCTCGCCCTCAGTTTCAGCCCCTCTGATTCAGCCCCTCTGATTCAGCCCCTCTGTTTCAGCCCCTCTGTTTCAGCCCCTCTGTTTCTCGCCCTCTATTTCTCACCCTCTGTTTCACGCCCTCTGTTTCAGACCCTCTGTTTTTCGCCCTCTGTTTCAGCCCCTCTGTTTCTTGCCCTCTGTTTCAGGCTCTCTGTTTCAGCCCGTCTGTTTCAGCCCCTCTGTTTCAGCCCCTCTGTTTCTCGCCCACTGTTTCAGCCCCTCTGATTCTCGCTCTCTGTTTCAGCCCCTCTGTTTCTCGCCCTCTGTTTCTGCCCCTCTGATTCAGCCCCTCTGTTTCAGCCCCACTGATTCAGCCCCTCTGATTCAGCCCCTCTGATTCAGCCCCTCTGTTTCTCGTCCTCTGTTTCAGCCCCTCTGTTTCAGCCACTCTGTTTCAGCCCCTCTTGTTCTCACCCTCTGTTTCAGCCCCTCTGATTCAGCCCCTCTGATTCAGCCCCTCTGATTCAGCCCCTCTGTTTCCCACCCCTCTGTTTCAGCCCCTCTGTTTCTCGCCCTCTGTTTCAGCCCCTCTGTTTCTCGCCCTCTGTTTCAGCCCCACTGTTTCAGCCCCTCTGTTTCAGCCCCTCTGTTTCAGTGCCTCTGTTTCTCGCCCTCTGTTTCAACCCCTCTGTTTCTCGCCCTCTGTTTCAGCCCCTCTGATTCAGCCCCTCTGGTTCAGCCCCTCTGTTTCTCCGCCTCTGTTCCAGCCCCTCTGTTTCAGCCCCTCTGTTTCAGCCACTCTGTTTCAGCCCCTCTGTTTCAGCCCCTCTGTTTCAGCCCCTCTGTTTCTCGCCCTCTGTTTCAGCCCCTCTGTTTCAGCCCGTCTGTTTCAGCCACTCTGTTTCTCGCCCTCTGTTTCAGCCCCTCTGTTTCTCACCCTCTGTTTCGGCCCCTCTGATTCAGCCCCTCTGTTTCTCGCCCTCTGTTTCAGCCCCTCTGTTTCTCGCCCTCTGTTTCAGCCCATCTGTTTCAGCCCCTCTGTTTCTCACCCTCTGTTTTGGCCCCTCTGATTCAGCCCCTCTGTTTCTCGCCCTCTGTTTCAGCCCCTCTGTTTCTCGCCCTCTGTTTCAGCCCCTCTGTTTCAGCCCCTCTGATTCAGCCCCTCTGTTTCAGCCCCTCTGTTTCAGCCCCTCTGTTTCAGCCCCTCTGTTTCTCGCCCCCTATTTCTCACCCTCTGTTTCACGCCCTCTGTTTCAGACCCTCTGTTTTTTGCCCTCTGTTTCAGCCCCTCTGTTTCTTGCCCTCTGTTTCAGGCTCTCTGTTTCAGCCCGTCTGTTTCAGCCCCTCTGTTTCAGCCCCTCTGTTTCTCGCCCACTGTTTCAGCCCCTCTGACTCTCGCCCTCTGTTTCAGCCCCTCTGTTTCTCGCCCTCTGTTTCAGCCCCTCCGATTCAGCCCCTCTGTTTCAGCCCCTCTGATTCAGCCCCTCTGATTCAGCCCCTCTGATTCAGCCCCTCTGTTTCTCGCCCTCTATTTCAGCCCCTCTGTTTCAGCCCCTCTGTTTCTCACCCTCTGTTTCAGCCCCTCTGATTCAGCCCCTCTGATTCAGCCCCTCTGATTCAGCCCCTCTGTTTCCCGCCCCTCTGTTTCAGCCCCTCTGTTTCTCGCCCTCTGTTTCAGCCCCTCTGTTTCTCGCCCTCTGTTTCAGCCCCACTGTTTCAGCCCCTCTGTTTCAGCCCCTCTGTTTCAGCGCCTCTGTTTCTCGCCCTCTGTTTCAGCCCCTCTGTTTCTCGCCCTCTGTTTCAGCCCCTCTGTTTCAGCCCCTCTGTTTCTCCGACTTTGTTCCAGCCCCTCTGTTTCAGCCCCTCTGTTTCAGCCACTCTGTTTCAGCCCCTCTATTTCAGCCGCTCTGTTTCAGCCCCTCTGTTTCTCGCCCTCTGTTTCAGCCCCTCTGTTTCTCGCCCTCTGTTTCAGCCCCTCTGTTTCAGCCCGTCTGTTTCGGCCGTTCTGTTTCTCGCCCTCTGTTTCAGCCCCTCTGTTTCTCACCCTCTGTTTCGGCCCCTCTGATTCAGCCCCTCTGTTTCTCGCCCTCTGTTTCAGCCCTTCTGTTTCTCGCCCTCTGTTTCAGCCCCTCTGTTTCAGCCCCTCTGTTTCAGCCCCTCTGTTTCTTGCCCGCTGTTTCAGTCCCTTTGTTTCTCGCCCTCTGTTTCAGCCCCACTGTTTCAGCCCCTCTGATTCAGCCCCTCTGATTCAGCCTCTCTGTTTCTCGCCCTCTGTTTCAGCCCCTCTGTTTCTCACCCTCTGTTTCAGCCCCTCTGTTTCTCGCCCTCTGTTTCAGCCCCTCTGTTTCAGCCCGTCTCTTTCAGCCCCTCTGTTTCAGCCCCTCTGTTTCTCATCCTCTGTTACTCGCCCTCTGTTTCAGCCCCTCTCTTTCTCGCCCTCTGTTTCACCCCCGCTGATTCAGCCCGTCTGTTTCAGCCCCTCTGAATCAGACCCTCTGATTCAGCCCCTCTGTTTCAGCCCCTCTGTTTCAGCCCCTCTGTTTCTCGCCCTCTGTTTCAGCCCCTCTGATTCTCGCCCTCTGTTTCAGCCCCTCTGTTTCTCGCCCTCTGTTTTAGCCCCTCTGATTCAGCCCCTCTGTTTCAGCCCCTCTGATTCAGTCCCTCTGATTCAGCCCCTCTGATTCAGCCCCTCTGTTTCTCGCCCTCTGTTTCAGCCCCTCTGTTTCAGCCCCTCTGTTTCAGCCCCTCTGTTTCTCACCCTCTGTTTCAGCCCCTCTGATTCAGCCCCTCTGATTCAGCCCCTCTGTTTCCCGCCCCTCTGTTTCAGCCCCTCTGTTTCTCGCCCTCTGTTTCAGCCCCTCTGTTTCTCGCCCTCTGTTTCAGCCCCTCTGTTTCAGCCACTCTGTTTCAGCCCCTCTCTTTCAGCCCCTCTGTTTCAGCCCCTCTGTTTCTCCCCCTCTGTTCCAGCCCCTCTGTTTCAGCCCCTCTGTTTCAGCCACTCTGTTTCAGCCAGTCTCTTTCAGCCCCTCTGTTTCAGCCCCTCTGTTTCTCGCCCTCTGTTTCAGCCCCTCTGTTTCTCGCCCTCTGTTTCAGCCCCTCTGTTTCAGCCCGTCTGTTTCACGCACTCTGTTTCTCGCCCTCTGTTTCAGCCCCTCTGTTTCTCACCCTCTGTTTCAGCCCCTCTGATTCAGCCTCTCTGTTTCTCGCCCCCTGTTTCAGCCCCTCTGTTTCTCACCCTCTGTTTCAGCCCCTCTGTTTCTCGCCCTCTGTTTCAGCCCCTCTGTTTCAGCCCGTCTGTTTCAGCCCCTCTGTTTCAGCCCCTCTGTTTCTCATCCTCTGTTACTCGCACTCTGTTTCAGCCCCTCTGTTTTTCGCCCTCTGTTTCAGCCCCTCTGTTTCTAGCCCTCTGTTTCAGGCTCTCTTTTTCAGCCCCTCTGTTTCTTGCCCTCTATTTCTCGCCCGCTGTTTCAGCCCCTCTGTTTCTTGCCCGCTGTTTCAGTCCCTTTGTTTCTCGCCCTCTGTTTCAGCCCCACTGTTTCAGCCCCTCTGATTCAGCCCCTCTGATTCAGCCTCTCTGTTTCTCGCCCTCTGTTTCAGCCCCTCTGTTTCTCACCCTCTGTTTCAGCCCCTCTGTTTCTCGCCCTCTGTTTCAGCCCCTCTGTTTCAGCCCGTCTCTTTCAGCCCCTCTGTTACAGCCCCTCTGTTTCTCATCCTCTGTTACTCGCCCTCTGTTTCAGCCCCTCTCTTTCTCGCCCTCTGTTTCACCACCGCTGATTCAGCCCGTCTGTTTCAGCCCCTCTGAATCAGACCCTCTGATTCAGCCCCTCTGTTTCAGCCCCTCTGTTTCAGCCCCTCTGTTTCTCGCCCTCTGTTTCAGCCCCTCTGATTCTCGCCCTCTGTTTCAGCCCCTCTGTTTCTCGCCCTCTGTTTTAGCCCCTCTGATTCAGCCCCTCTGTTTCAGCCCCTCTGATTCAGTCCCTCTGATTCAGCCCCTCTGATTCAGCCCCTCTGTTTCTCGCCCTCTGTTTCAGCCCCTCTGTTTCAGCCCCTCTGTTTCAGCCCCTCTGTTTCTCACCCTCTGTTTCAGCCCCTCTGATTCAGCCCCTCTGATTCAGCCCCTCTGTTTCCCGCCCCTCTGTTTCAGCCCCTCTGTTTCTCGCCCTCTGTTTCAGCCCCTCTGTTTCTCGCCCTCTGTTTCAGCCCCTCTGTTTCAGCCACTCTGTTTCAGCCCCTCTCTTTCAGCCCCTCTGTTTCAGCCCCTCTGTTTCTCCCCCTCTGTTCCAGCCCCTCTGTTTCAGCCCCTCTGTTTCAGCCACTCTGTTTCAGCCAGTCTCTTTCAACCCCTCTGTTTCAGCCCCTCTGTTTCTCGCCCTCTGTTTCAGCCCCTCTGTTTCTCGCCCTCTGTTTCAGCCCCTCTGTTTCAGCCCGTCTGTTTCACGCACTCTGTTTCTCGCCCTCTGTTTCAGCCCCTCTGTTTCTCACCCTCTGTTTCAGCCCCTCTGATTCAGCCTCTCTGTTTCTCGCCCCCTGTTTCAGCCCCTCTGTTTCTCACCCTCTGTTTCAGCCCCTCTGTTTCTCGCCCTCTGTTTCAGCCCCTCTGTTTCAGCCCGTCTGTTTCAGCCCCTCTGTTTCAGCCCCTCTGTTTCTCATCCTCTGTTACTCGCACTCTGTTTCAGCCCCTCTGTTTTTCGCCCTCTATTTCTCGCCCTCTGTTTCAGCCCCTCTGTTTCTTGCCCTCTATTTCTCGCCCTCTGTTTCAGCCCCTCTGTTTCTCGCCCTCTGTTTCAGGCCCTCTGTTTCTCGCCCTCTGTTTCAGCCCCTCTGATTCAGCCCCTCTGTATCAGCCCCTCTGATTCAGCCCCTCTGTTTCAGCCCCTCTGTTTCAGCCCCTCTGTTTCAGCCCCTCTGTTTCTCGCCCTCTATTTCTCACCCTCTGTTTCACGCCCTCTGTTTCAGACCCTCTGTTTTTCGCCCTCTGTTTCAGCCCCTCTGTTTCTTGCCCTCTGTTTCAGGCTCTCTGTTTCAGCCCGTCTGTTTCAGCCCCTCTGTTTCAGCCCCTCTGTTTCTCGCCCACTGTTTCAGCCCCTCTGATTCTCGCTCTCTGTTTCAGCCCCTCTGTTTCTCGCCCTCTGTTTCTGCCCCTCTGATTCAGCCCCTCCGTTTCAGCCCCTCTGTTTCTCCGCCTCTGTTCCAGCCCCTCTGTTTCAGCCCCTCTGTTTCAGCCACTCTGTTTCAGCCCCTCTGTTTCAGCCCGTCTGTTTCAGCCCCTCTGTTTCTCGCCCTCTGTTTCAGCCCCTCTGTTTCTCGCCCTCTGTTTCAGCCCCTCTGTTTCAGCCCGTGTGTTTCAGCCACTCTGTTTCTCGCCCTCTGTTTCAGCCCCTCTGTTTCTCACCCTCTGTTTCAGCCCCTCTGATTCAGCCCCTCTGTTTCTCGCCCTCAGTTTCAGCCCCTCTGTTTCTCGCCCTCTGCTTCAGCCCCTCTGTTTCAGCCCCTCTGTTTCAGCCCCTCTGTTTCTCACCCTCTGTTTCGGCCCCTCTGATTCAGCCCCTCTGTTTCTCGCCCTCTGTTTCAGCCCCTCTGTTTCAGCCCGTCTGTTTCAGCCACTCTGTTTCTCGCCCTCTGTTTCAGCCCCTCTGTTTCTCACCCTCTGTTTCGGCCCCTCTGTTTCAGCCCCTCTGTTTCAGCCCTCTGTTTCAGCCCCTCTGTTTCTCGCCCTCTATTTCTCACCCTCTGTTTCTCGCCCTCTGTTTCAGCCCCTCTGTTTCAGCCCGTCTGTTTCAGCCACTCTGTTTCTCGCCCTCTGTTTCAGCCCCTCTGTTTCTCACCCTCTGTTTCGGCCCCTCTGATTCAGCCCCTCTGTTTCTCGCCCTCAGTTTCAGCCCCTCTGTTTCTCGCCCTCTGTTTCAGCCCCTCTGTTTCAGCCCCTCTGTTTCAGCCCCTCTGTTTCTCACCCTCTGTTTCGGCCCCTCTGATTCAGCCCCTCTGTTTCTCGCCCTCTGTTTCAGCCCCTCTGTTTCTCGCCCTCTGTTTCAGCCCCTCTGATTCAGCCCCTCTGATTCAGCCCCTCTGTTTCCCGACCCTCTGTTTCAGCCCCTCTGTTTCAGCCCCACTGTTTCAGCCCCTCTGTTTCAGCCCCTCTGTTTCAGCGCCTCTGTTTCTCGCCCTCTGTTTCAGCCCCTCTGTTTCTCGCCCTCTGTTTCAGCCCCTCTGATTCAGCCCCTCTGTTTCAGCCCCTCTGTTTCTCCGCCTCTGTTCCAGCCCCTCTGTTTCTCGCCCTCTGTTTCAGCCCGTCTGTTTCAGCCACTCTGTTTCTCGCCCTCTGTTTCAGCCCCTCTGTTTCTCACCCTCTGTTTCGGCCCCTCTGATTCAGCCCCTCTGATTCTCGCCCTCTGTTTCAGCCCCTTTGTTTCTCGCCCTCTGTTTCAGCCCCTCTGTTTCAGCCCCTCTGTTTCAGCCCCTCTGTTTCTCGCCCTCTGTTTCAGGCCCTCTGTTTCTCGCCCTCTGTTTCAGGCCCTCTGATTCAGCCCCTCTGTTTCAACCCCTCTGTTTCTCCGCCTCTGTTCCAGCCCCTCTATTTCAGCCCCTCTGTTTCAGCCACTCTGTTTCAGCCCCTCTGTTTCAGCCCCTCTGTTTCAGCCCCTCTGTTTCTCGCCCTCTGTTTCAGCCCCTCTGTGTCTCGCCCTCTGTTTCAGCCCCTCTGTTTCAGCCCGTCTGTTTCAGCCCCTCTGTTTCAGACCCTCTGTTTCTCATCCTCTGTTACTCACCCTCTGTTTCAGCCCCTCTGTTTTTCGCCCTCTGTTTCAGCCCCTCTGTTTCTCACCCTCTGTTTCAGCCCCTCTGATTCAGCCCCTCTGTTTCTCGCCCTCAGTTTCAGCCCCTCTGTTTCTCGCCCTCTGTTTCAGCCCCTCTGTTTCAGCCCCTGTGTTTCACGCACTCTGTTTCTCGCCCTCTGTTTCAGCCCCTCTGTTTCTCACCCTCTGTTTCAGCCCCTCTGTTTCTCGCCCTCTGTTTCAGGCCCTCTGTTTCTCGCCCTCTGTTTCAGCCCCTCTGATTCAGCCCCTCTGTTTCTCGCCCTCTGTTTCAGCCCCTCTGATTCAGCCTCTCTGTTTCTCGCCCTCTGTTTCAGCCCCTTTGTTTCTCACGCTCTGTTTCAGCCCCTCTGTTTCTCGCCCTCTGTTTCAGCCCCTCTGTTTCAGCCCGTCTGTTTCAGCCCCTCTGTTTCAGCCCCTCTGTTTCTCATCCTCTGTTACTCGCCCTCTGTTTCAGCCCCTCTGTTTTTCGCCCTCTGTTTCAGCCCCTCTGTTTCTCACCCTCTGTTTCAGGCTCTCTTTTTCAGCCCCTCTGTTTCTCGCCCTCTATTTCTCGCCCGCTGTTTCAGCCCCTCTGTTTCTCGCCCTCAGTTTCAGCCCCTCTGATTCAGCCCCTCTGATTCAGCCCCTCTGTTTCAGCCCCTCTGTTTCAGCCCCTCTGTTTCTCGCCCTCTATTTCTCACCCTCTGTTTCACGCCCTCTGTTTCAGACCCTCTGTTTTTCGCCCTCTGTTTCAGCCCCTCTGTTTCTTGCCCTCTGTTTCAGGCTCTCTGTTTCAGCCCGTCTGTTTCAGCCCCTCTGTTTCAGCCCCTCTGTTTCTCGCCCACTGTTTCAGCCCCTCTGATTCTCGCTCTCTGTTTCAGCACCTCTGTTTCTCGCCCTCTGTTTCTGCCCCTCTGATTCAGCCCCTCTGTTTCAGCCCCACTGATTCAGCCCCTCTGATTCAGCCCCTCTGATTCAGCCCCTCTGTTTCTCGTCCTCTGTTTCAGCCCCTCTGTTTCAGCCACTCTGTTTCAGCCCCTCTGTTTCTCACCCTCTGTTTCAGCCCCTCTGATTCAGCCCCTCTGATTCAGCCCCTCTGATTCAGCCCCTCTGTTTCCCACCCCTCTGTTTCAGCCCCTCTGTTTCTCGCCCTCTGTTTCAGCCCCTCTGTTTCTCGCCCTCTGTTTCAGCCCCACTGTTTCAGCCCCTCTGTTTCAGCCCCTCTGTTTCAGTGCCTCTGTTTCTCGCCCTCTGTTTCAACCCCTCTGTTTCTCGCCCTCTGTTTCAGCCCCTCTGATTCAGCCCCTCTGGTTCAGCCCCTCTGTTTCTCCGCCTCTGTTCCAGCCCCTCTGTTTCAGCCCCTCTGTTTCAGCCACTCTGTTTCAGCCCCTCTGTTTCAGCCCCTCTGTTTCAGCCCCTCTGTTTCTCGCCCTCTGTTTCAGCCCCTCTGTTTCTCGCCCTCTGTTTCAGCCCCTCTGTTTCAGCCCGTCTGTTTCAGCCACTCTGTTTCTCGCCCTCTGTTTCAGCCCCTCTGTTTCTCACCCTCTGTTTCGGCCCCTCTGATTCAGCCCCTCTGTCTCTCGCCCTCTGTTTCAGCCCCTCTGTTTCTCGCCCTCTGTTTCAGCCCATCTGTTTCAGCCCCTCTGTTTCTCTCCCTCTGTTTTGGCCCCTCTGATTCAGCCCCTCTGTTTCTCGCCCTCTGTTTCAGCCCCTCTGTTTCTCGCCCTCTGTTTCAGCCCCTCTGTTTCAGCCCCTCTGATTCAGCCCCTCTGTTTCAGCCCCTCTGTTTCAGCCCCTCTGTTTCAGCCCCTCTGTTTCTCGCCCCCTATTTCTCACCCTCTGTTTCACGCCCTCTGTTTCAGACCCTCTGTTTTTCGCCCTCTGTTTCAGCCCCTCTGTTTCTTGCCCTCTGTTTCAGGCTCTCTGTTTCAGCCCGTCTGTTTCAGCCCCTCTGTTTCAGCCCCTCTGTTTCTCGCCCACTGTTTCAGCCCCTCTGACTCTCGCCCTCTGTTTCAGCCCCTCTGTTTCTCGCCCACTGTTTCAGCCCCTCTGATTCAGCCCCTCTGTTTCAGCCCCTCTGATTCAGCCCCTCTGATTCAGCCCCTCTGATTCAGCCCCTCTGTTTCTCGCCCTCTATTTCAGCCCCTCTGTTTCAGCCCCTCTGTTTCTCACCCTCTGTTTCAGCCCCTCTGATTCAGCCCCTCTGATTCAGCCCCTCTGATTCAGCCCCTCTGTTTCCCGCCCCTCTGTTTCAGCCCCTCTGTTTCTCGCCCTCTGTTTCAGCCCCTCTGTTTCTCGCCCTCTGTTTCAGCCCCACTGTTTCAGCCCCTCTGTTTCAGCCCCTCTGTTTCAGCGCCTCTGTTTCTCGCCCTCTGTTTCAGCCCCTCTGTTTCTCGCCCTCTGTTTCAGCCCCTCTGATTCAGCCCCTCTGTTTCAGCCCCTCTGTTTCTCCGACTTTGTTCCAGCCCCTCTGTTTCAGCCCCTCTGTTTCAGCCACTCTGTTTCAGCCCCTCTATTTCAGCCGCTCTGTTTCAGCCCCTCTGTTTCTCGCCCTCTGTTTCAGCCCCTCTGTTTCTCGCCCTCTGTTTCAGCCCCTCTGTTTCAGCCCGTCTGTTTCGGCCGTTCTGTTTCTCGCCCTCTGTTTCAGCCCCTCTGTTTCTCACCCTCTGTTTCGGCCCCTCTGATTCAGCCCCTCTGTTTCTCGCCCTCTGTTTCAGCCCTTCTGTTTCTCGCCCTCTGTTTCAGCCCCTCTGTTTCAGCCCCTCTGTTTCAGCCCCTCTGTTTCTTGCCCGCTGTTTCAGTCCCTTTGTTTCTCGCCCTCTGTTTCAGCCCCACTGTTTCAGCCCCTCTGATTCAGCCCCTCTGATTCAGCCTCTCTGTTTCTCGCCCTCTGTTTCAGCCCCTCTGTTTCTCACCCTCTGTTTCAGCCCCTCTGTTTCTCGCCCTCTGTTTCAGCCCCTCTGTTTCAGCCCGTCTCTTTCAGCCCCTCTGTTTCAGCCCCTCTGTTTCTCATCCTCTGTTACTCGCCCTCTGTTTCAGCCCCTCTCTTTCTCGCCCTCTGTTTCACCCCCGCTGATTCAGCCCGTCTGTTTCAGCCCCTCTGAATCAGACCCTCTGATTCAGCCCCTCTGTTTCAGCCCCTCTGTTTCAGCCCCTCTGTTTCTCGCCCTCTGTTTCAGCCCCTCTGATTCTCGCCCTCTGTTTCAGCCCCTCTGTTTCTCGCCCTCTGTTTTAGCCCCTCTGATTCAGCCCCTCTGTTTCAGCCCCTCTGATTCAGTCCCTCTGATTCAGCCCCTCTGATTCAGCCCCTCTGTTTCTCGCCCTCTGTTTCAGCCCCTCTGTTTCAGCCCCTCTGTTTCAGCCCCTCTGTTTCTCACCCTCTGTTTCAGCCCCTCTGATTCAGCCCCTCTGATTCAGCCCCTCTGTTTCCCGCCCCTCTGTTTCAGCCCCTCTGTTTCTCGCCCTCTGTTTCAGCCCCTCTGTTTCTCGCCCTCTGTTTCAGCCCCTCTGTTTCAGCCACTCTGTTTCAGCCCCTCTCTTTCAGCCCCTCTGTTTCAGCCCCTCTGTTTCTCCCCCTCTGTTCCAGCCCCTCTGTTTCAGCCCCTCTGTTTCAGCCACTCTGTTTCAGCCAGTCTCTTTCAACCCCTCTGTTTCAGCCCCTCTGTTTCTCGCCCTCTGTTTCAGCCCCTCTGTTTCTCGCCCTCTGTTTCAGCCCCTCTGTTTCAGCCCGTCTGTTTCACGCACTCTGTTTCTCGCCCTCTGTTTCAGCCCCTCTGTTTCTCACCCTCTGTTTCAGCCCCTCTGATTCAGCCTCTCTGTTTCTCGCCCCCTGTTTCAGCCCCTCTGTTTCTCACCCTCTGTTTCAGCCCCTCTGTTTCTCGCCCTCTGTTTCAGCCCCTCTGTTTCAGCCCGTCTGTTTCAGCCCCTCTGTTTCAGCCCCTCTGTTTCTCATCCTCTGTTACTCGCACTCTGTTTCAGCCCCTCTGTTTTTCGCCCTCTGTTTCAGCCCCTCTGTTTCTAGCCCTCTGTTTCAGGCTCTCTTTTTCAGCCCCTCTGTTTCTTGCCCTCTATTTCTCGCCCGCTGTTTCAGCCCCTCTGTTTCTCGCCCTCTGTTTCAGGCCCTCTGTTTCTCGCCCTCTGTTTCAGCCCCTCTGATTCAGCCCCTCTGTATCAGCCCCTCTGATTCAGCCCCTCTGTTTCAGCCCCTCTGTTTCAGCCCCTCTGTTTCAGCCCCTCTGTTTCTCGCCCTCTATTTCTCACCCTCTGTTTCACGCCCTCTGTTTCAGACCCTCTGTTTTTCGCCCTCTGTTTCAGCCCCTCTGTTTCTTGCCCTCTGTTTCAGGCTCTCTGTTTCAGCCCGTCTGTTTCAGCCCCTCTGTTTCAGCCCCTCTGTTTCTCGCCCACTGTTTCAGCCCCTCTGATTCTCGCTCTCTGTTTCAGCCCCTCTGTTTCTCGCCCTCTGTTTCTGCCCCTCTGATTCAGCCCCTCCGTTTCAGCCCCTCTGTTTCTCCGCCTCTGTTCCAGCCCCTCTGTTTCAGCCCCTCTGTTTCAGCCACTCTGTTTCAGCCCCTCTGTTTCAGCCCGTCTGTTTCAGCCCCTCTGTTTCTCGCCCTCTGTTTCAGCCCCTCTGTTTCTCGCCCTCTGTTTCAGCCCCTCTGTTTCAGCCCGTGTGTTTCAGTCACTCTGTTTCTCGCCCTCTGTTTCAGCCCCTCTGTTTCTCACCCTCTGTTTTGGCCCCTCTGATTCAGCCCCTCTGTTTCTCGCCCTCAGTTTCAGCCCCTCTGTTTCTCGCCCTCTGCTTCAGCCCCTCTGTTTCAGCCCCTCTGTTTCAGCCCCTCTGTTTCTCACCCTCTGTTTCGGCCCCTCTGATTCAGCCCCTCTGTTTCTCGCCCTCTGTTTCAGCCCCTCTGTTTCAGCCCGTCTGTTTCAGCCACTCAGTTTCTCGCCCTCTGTTTCAGCCCCTCTGTTTCTCACCCTCTGTTTCGGCCCCTCTGATTCAGCCCCTCTGTTTCAGCCCCTCTGTTTCAGCCCCTCTGTTTCAGCCCCTCTGTTTCTCGCCCTCTATTTCTCACCCTCTGTTTCTCGCCCTCTGTTTCAGCCCCTCTGTTTCAGCCCGTCTGTTTCAGCCACTCTGTTTCTTGCCCTCTGTTTCAGCCCCTCTGTTTCTCACCCTCTGTTTCGGCCCCTCTGATTCAGCCCCTCTGTTTCTCGCCCTCAGTTTCAGCCCCTCTGTTTCTCGCCCTCTGTTTCAGCCCCTCTGTTTCAGCCCCTCTGTTTCTCACCCTCTGTTTCGGCCCCTCTGATTCAGCCCCTCTGTTTCTCGCCCTCTGTTTCAGCCCCTCTGTTTCTCGCCCTCTGTTTCAGCCCCTCTGATTCAGCCCCTCTGATTCAGCCCCTCTGTTTCCCGACCCTCTGTTTCAGCCCCTCTGTTTCAGCCCCACTGTTTCAGCCCCTCTGTTTCAGCCCCTCTGTTTCAGCGCCTCTGTTTCTCGCCCTCTGTTTCAGCCCCTCTGTTTCTCGCCCTCTGTTTCAGCCCCTCTGATT
The DNA here is from genome assembly GCF_047496795.1 of Chiloscyllium punctatum. Lineage (NCBI taxonomy): Eukaryota > Metazoa > Chordata > Chondrichthyes > Orectolobiformes > Hemiscylliidae > Chiloscyllium > Chiloscyllium punctatum. The sequence continues at coordinate 95,616,599 of NC_092758.1, forward strand.
CAGCCCCTCTGTTTCAGCCCCTCTGTTTCTCCGCCTCTGTTCCAGCCCCTCTGTTTCTCGCCCACTGTTTCAGCCCCTCTGTTTCAGCCCGTCTGTTTCAGCCACTCTGTTTCTCGCCCTCTGTTTCAGCCCCTCTGTTTCTCACCCTCTGTTTCGGCCCCTCTGATTCAGCCCCTCTGATTCTCGCCCTCTGTTTCAGCCCCTTTGTTTCTCGCCCTCTGTTTCAGCCCCTCTGTTTCAGCCCCTCTGTTTCAGCCCCTCTGTTTCTCGCCCTCTGTTTCAGGCCCTCTGTTTCTCGCCCTCTGTTTCAGCCCCTCTGATTCAGCCCCTCTGTTTCAGCCCCTCTGATTCAGCCCCTCTGTTTCAGCCCCTCTGTTTCAGCCCCTCTGTTTCAGCCCATCTGTTTCAGCCCCTCTGTTTCTCGCCCTCTGTTTCAGCCCCTCTGTTTCAGCCCCTCTGTTTCTCGCCCTCTGTTTCTTGCCCGCTGTTTCAGCCCCTTTGTTTCTCGCCCTCTGTTTCAGCCCCACTGTTTCAGCCCCTCTGATTCAGCCCCTCTGATTCAGCCTCTCTGTTTCTCGCCCTCTGTTTCAGCCCCTCTGTTTCTCACCCTCTGTTTCAGCCCCTCTGTTTCTCGCCCTCTGTTTCAGCCCCTCTGTTTCAACCCGTCTCTTTCAGCCCCTCTGTTTCAGCACCTCTGTTTCTCATCCTCTGTTACTCGCCCTCTGTTTCAGCCCCTCTGTTTTTCGCCCTCTGTTTCAGCCCCTCTGTTTCTCACCCTCTGTTTCAGGCTCTCTGTTTCAGCCCCTCTGTTTCTCGCCCTCTGTTTCTCGCCCGCTGTTTCAGCCCCTTTGTTTCTCGCCCTCTGTTTCAGCCCCTCTGTTTCTCGCGCTCTGTTTCAGGCCCTCTGTTTCTCGCCCTCTGTTTCAGCCCCTCTGATTCAGCCCCTCTGTTTCAGCCCCTGTGATTCAGCCCCTCTGTTTCAGCCCCTCTGTTTCAGCCCCTCTGTTTCTCGCCCTCTATTTCTCACCCTCTGTTTCTCGCCCCCTGTTTCAGCCCCTCTGTTTCTCGCCCTCTATTTCTCACCCTCTGTTTCTCGCCCTCTGTTTCAGCCCTTCTGTTTCATGCCCTCTGTTTCAGGCTCTCTGTTTCAGCCCGTCTGTTTCAGCCCCTCTATTTCAGCCCCACTGTTTCTCGCCCACTGTTTCCGTCCCTCAGATTCTCGCCCTCTGTTTCAGCCCCTCTGATTCAGCCCCTCTGTTTCAGCCCCTCTGATTCAGCCCCTCTGTTTCGGCCCCTCTGATTCAGCCCCTCTGTTTCTCGCCCTCTGTTTCAGCCCTTCTGTTTTTCGTCCTCTGTTTCAGCCCCTCTGTTTCAGCCCCTCTGTTTCAGCCCCTCTGTTTCTTGCCCGCTGTTTCAGTCCCTTTGTTTCTCGCCCTCTGTTTCAGCCCCACTGTTTCAGCCCCTCTGATTCAGCCCCTCTGATTCAGCCTCTCTGTTTCTCGCCCTCTGTTTCAGCCCCTCTGTTTCTCACCCTCTGTTTCAGCCCCTCTGTTTCTCGCCCTCTGTTTCAGCCCCTCTGTTTCAGCCCGTCTCTTTCAGCCCCTCTGTTTCAGCCCCTCTGTTTCTCATCCTCTGTTACTCGCCCTCTGTTTCAGCCCCTCTCTTTCTCGCCCTCTGTTTCACCCCCGCTGATTCAGCCCGTCTGTTTCAACCCCTCTGAATCAGCCCCTCTGATTCAGCCCCTCTGTTTCAGCCCCTCTGTTTCAGCCCCTCTGTTTCTCGCCCTCTGTTTCAGCCCCTCTGATTCTCGCCCTCTGTTTCAGCCCCTCTGTTTCTCGCCCTCTGTTTTAGCCCCTCTGATTCAGCCCCTCTGTTTCAGCCCCTCTGATTCAGTCCCTCTGATTCAGCCCCTCTGATTCAGCCCCTCTGTTTCTCGCCCTCTGTTTCAGCCCCTCTGTTTCAGCCCCTCTGTTTCAGCCCCTCTGTTTCTCACCCTCTGATTCAGCCCCTCTGATTCAGCCCCTCTGATTCAGCCCCTCTGTTTCCCGCCCCTCTGTTTCAGCCCCTCTGTTTCTCGCCCTCTGTTTCAGCCCCTCTGTTTCTCGCCCTCTGTTTCAGCCCCTCTGTTTCAGCCACTCTGTTTCAGCCCCTCTCTTTCAGCCCCTCTGTTTCAGCCCCTCTGTTTCTCCCCCTCTGTTCCAGCCCCTCTGTTTCAGCCCCTCTGTTTCAGCCACTCTGTTTCAGCCAGTCTCTTTCAGCCCCTCTGTTTCAGCCCCTCTGTTTCTCGCCCTCTGTTTCAGCCCCTCTGTTTCTCGCCCTCTGTTTCAGCCCCTCTGTTTCAGCCCGTCTGTTTCACGCACTCTGTTTCTCGCCCTCTGTTTCAGCCCCTCTGTTTCTCACCCTCTGTTTCAGCCCCTCTGATTCAGCCTCTCTGTTTCTCGCCCCCTGTTTCAGCCCCTCTGTTTCTCACCCTCTGTTTCAGCCCCTCTGTTTCTCGCCCTCTGTTTCAGCCCCTCTGTTTCAGCCCGTCTGTTTCAGCCCCTCTGTTTCAGCCCCTCTGTTTCTCATCCTCTGTTACTCGCACTCTGTTTCAGCCCCTCTGTTTTTCGCCCTCTGTTTCAGCCCCTCTGTTTCTAGCCCTCTGTTTCAGGCTCTCTTTTTCAGCCCCTCTGTTTCTTGCCCTCTATTTCTCGCCCGCTGTTTCAGCCCCTCTGTTTCTCGCCCTCTGTTTCAGGCCCTCTGATTCTCGCTCTCTGTTTCAGCCCCTCTGTTTCTCGCCCTCTGTTTCTGCCCCTCTGATTCAGCCCCTCCGTTTCAGCCCCTCTGTTTCTCCGCCTCTGTTCCAGCCCCTCTGTTTCAGCCCCTCTGTTTCAGCCACTCTGTTTCAGCCACTCTGTTTCTTGCCCTCTGTTTCAGCCCCTCTGTTTCTCACCCTCTGTTTCGGCCCCTCTGATTCAGCCCCTCTGTTTCTCGCCCTCAGTTTCAGCCCCTCTGTTTCTCGCCCTCTGTTTCAGCCCCTCTGTTTCAGCCCCTCTGTTTCAGCCCCTCTGTTTCTCACCCTCTGTTTCGGCCCCTCTGATTCAGCCCCTCTGTTTCTCGCCCTCTGTTTCAGCCCCTCTGTTTCTCGCCCTCTGTTTCAGCCCCTCTGATTCAGCCCCTCTGATTCAGCCCCTCTGTTTCCCGACCCTCTGTTTCAGCCCCTCTGTTTCAGCCCCACTGTTTCAGCCCCTCTGTTTCAGCCCCTCTGTTTCAGCGCCTCTGTTTCTCGCCCTCTGTTTCAGCCCCTCTGTTTCTCGCCCTCTGTTTCAGCCCCTCTGATTCAGCCCCTCTGTTTCAGCCCCTCTGTTTCTCCGCCTCTGTTCCAGCCCCTCTGTTTCTCGCCCTCTGTTTCAGCCCCTCTGTTTCAGCCCGTCTGTTTCAGCCACTCTGTTTCTCGCCCTCTGTTTCAGCCCCTCTGTTTCTCACCCTCTGTTTCGGCCCCTCTGATTCAGCCCCTCTGATTCTCGCCCTCTGTTTCAGCCCCTTTGTTTCTCGCCCTCTGTTTCAGCCCCTCTGTTTCAGCCCCTCTGTTTCAGCCCCTCTGTTTCTCGCCCTCTGTTTCAGGCCCTCTGTTTCTCGCCCTCTGTTTCAGCCCCTCTGATTCAGCCCCTCTGTTTCAGCCCCTCTGATTCAGCCCCTCTGTTTCAGCCCCTCTGTTTCAGCCCCTCTGTTTCAGCCCATCTGTTTCAGCCCCTCTGTTTCTCGCCCTCTGTTTCAGCCCCTCTGTTTCAGCCCCTCTGTTTCTCGCCCTCTGTTTCTTGCCCGCTGTTTCAGCCCCTTTGTTTCTCGCCCTCTGTTTCAGCCCCACTGTTTCAGCCCCTCTGATTCAGCCCCTCTGATTCAGCCTCTCTGTTTCTCGCCCTCTGTTTCAGCCCCTCTGTTTCTCACCCTCTGTTTCAGCCCCTCTGTTTCTCGCCCTCTGTTTCAGCCCCTCTGTTTCAACCCGTCTCTTTCAGCCCCTCTGTTTCAGCACATCTGTTTCTCATCCTCTGTTACTCGCCCTCTGTTTCAGCCCCTCTGTTTTTCGCCCTCTGTTTCAGCCCCTCTGTTTCTCACCCTCTGTTTCAGGCTCTCTGTTTCAGCCCCTCTGTTTCTCGCCCTCTGTTTCTCGCCCGCTGTTTCAGCCCCTTTGTTTCTCGCCCTCTGTTTCAGCCCCTCTGTTTCTCGCGCTCTGTTTCAGGCCCTCTGTTTCTCGCCCTCTGTTTCAGCCCCTCTGATTCAGCCCCTCTGTTTCAGCCCCTGTGATTCAGCCCCTCTGTTTCAGCCCCTCTGTTTCAGCCCCTCTGTTTCTCGCCCTCTATTTCTCACCCTCTGTTTCTCGCCCCTTGTTTCAGCCCCTCTGTTTCTCGCCCTCTATTTCTCACCCTCTGTTTCTCGCCCTCTGTTTCAGCCCTTCTGTTTCTTGCCCTCTGTTTCAGGCTCTCTGTTTCAGCCCGTCTGTTTCAGCCCCTCTATTTCAGCCCCACTGTTTCTCGCCCACTGTTTCCGTCCCTCCGATTCTCGCCCTCTGTTTCAGCCCCTCTGATTCAGCCCCTCTGTTTCAGCCCCTCTGATTCAGCCCCTCTGTTTCGGCCCCTCTGATTCAGCCCCTCTGTTTCTCGCCCTCTGTTTCAGCCCTTCTGTTTTTCGTCCTCTGTTTCAGCCCCTCTGTTTCAGCCCCTCTGTTTCAGCCCCTCTGTTTCTTGCCCACTGTTTCAGTCCCTTTGTTTCTCGCCCTCTGTTTCAGCCCCACTGTTTCAGCCCCTCTGATTCAGCCCCTCTGATTCAGCCTCTCTGTTTCTCGCCCTCTGTTTCAGCCCCTCTGTTTCTCACCCTCTGTTTCAGCCCCTCTGATTCTCGCCCTCTGTTTCAGCCCCTCTGTTTCAGCCCGTCTCTTTCAGCCCCTCTGTTTCAGCCCCTCTGTTTCTCATCCTCTGTTACTCGCCCTCTGTTTCAGCCCCTCTCTTTCTCGCCCTCTGTTTCACCCCCGCTGATTCAGCCCGTCTGTTTCAACCCCTCTGAATCAGCCCCTCTGATTCAGCCCCTCTGTTTCAGCCCCTCTGTTTCAGCCCCTCTGTTTCTCGCCCTCTGTTTCAGCCCCTCTGATTCTCGCCCTCTGTTTCAGCCCCTCTGTTTCTCGCCCTCTGTTTTAGCCCCTCTGATTCAGCCCCTCTGTTTCAGCCCCTCTGATTCAGTCCCTCTGATTCAGCCCCTCTGATTCAGCCCCTCTGTTTCTCGCCCTCTGTTTCAGCCCCTCTGTTTCAGCCCCTCTGTTTCAGCCCCTCTGTTTCTCACCCTCTGATTCAGCCCCTCTGATTCAGCCCCTCTGATTCAGCCCCTCTGTTTCCCACCCCTCTGTTTCAGCCCCTCTGTTTCTCGCCCTCTGTTTCAGCCCCTCTGTTTCTCGCCCTCTGTTTCAGCCCCTCTGTTTCAGCCACTCTGTTTCAGCCCCTCTCTTTCAGCCCCTCTGTTTCAGCCCCTCTGTTTCTCCCCCTCTGTTCCAGCCCCTCTGTTTCAGCCCCTCTGTTTCAGCCACTCTGTTTCAGCCAGTCTCTTTCAGCCCCTCTGTTTCAGCCCCTCTGTTTCTCGCCCTCTGTTTCAGCCCCTCTGTTTCTCGCCCTCTGTTTCAGCCCCTCTGTTTCAGCCCGTCTGTTTCACGCACTCTGTTTCTCGCCCTCTGTTTCAGCCCCTCTGTTTCTCACCCTCTGTTTCAGCCCCTCTGATTCAGCCTCTCTGTTTCTCGCCCCCTGTTTCAGCCCCTCTGTTTCTCACCCTCTGTTTCAGCCCCTCTGTTTCTCGCCCTCTGTTTCAGCCCCTCTGTTTCAGCCCGTCTGTTTCAGCCCCTCTGTTTCAGCCCCTCTGTTTCTCATCCTCTGTTACTCGCACTCTGTTTCAGCCCCTCTGTTTTTCGCCCTCTGTTTCAGCCCCTCTGTTTCTAGCCCTCTGTTTCAGGCTCTCTTTTTCAGCCCCTCTGTTTCTTGCCCTCTATTTCTCGCCCGCTGTTTCAGCCCCTCTGTTTCTCGCCCTCTGTTTCAGGCCCTCTGATTCTCGCTCTCTGTTTCAGCCCCTCTGTTTCTCGCCCTCTGTTTCTGCCCCTCTGATTCAGCCCCTCCGTTTCAGCCCCTCTGTTTCTCCGCCTCTGTTCCAGCCCCTCTGTTTCAGCCCCTCTGTTTCAGCCACTCTGTTTCAGCCCCTCTGTTTTTCGCCCTCTGTTTCAGCCCCTCTGTTTCTAGCCCTCTGTTTCAGGCTCTCTTTTTCAGCCCCTCTGTTACTTGCCCTCTATTTCTCGCCCGCTGTTTCAGCCCCTCTGTTTCTCGCCCTCTGTTTCAGGCCCTCTGTTTCTCGCCCTCTGTTTCAGCCCCTCTGATTCAGCCCCTCTGTATCAGCCCCTCTGATTCAGCCCCTCTGTTTCAGCCCCTCTGTTTCAGCCCCTCTGTTTCAGCCCCTCTGTTTCTCGCCCTCTATTTCTCACCCTCTGTTTCACGCCCTCTGTTTCAGACCCTCTGTTTTTCGCCCTCTGTTTCAGCCCCTCTGTTTCAGGCTCTCTGTTTCAGCCCGTCTGTTTCAGCCCCTCTGTTTCAGCCCCTCTGTTTCTCGCCCACTGTTTCAGCCCCTCTGATTCTCGCTCTCTGTTTCAGCCCCTCTGTTTCTCGCCCTCTGTTTCTGCCCCTCTGATTCAGCCCCTCCGTTTCAGCCCCTCTGTTTCTCCGCCTCTGTTCCAGCCCCTCTGTTTCAGCCCCTCTGTTTCAGCCACTCTGTTTCAGCCCCTCTGTTTCAGCCCGTCTGTTTCAGCCCCTCTGTTTCTCGCCCTCTGTTTCAGCCCCTCTGTTTCTCGCCCTCTGTTTCAGCCCCTCTGTTTCAGCCCGTCTGTTTCAGCCACTCTGTTTCTCGCCCTCTGTTTCAGCCCCTCTGTTTCTCACCCTCTGTTTCGGCCCCTCTGATTCAGCCCCTCTGTTTCTCGCCCTCAGTTTCAGCCCCTCTGTTTCTCGCCCTCTGTTTCAGCCCCTCTGTTTCAGCCCCTCTGTTTCAGCCCCTCTGTTTCTCACCCTCTGTTTCGGCCCCTCTGATTCAGCCCCTCTGTTTCTCGCCCTCTGTTTCAGCCCCTCTGTTTCTCGCCCTCTGTTTCAGCCCCTCTGTTTCAGCCCCTCTGATTCAACCCCTCTGTTTCAGCCCCTCTGTTTCAGCCCCTCTGTTTCAGCCCCTCTGTTTCAGCCCCTCTGTTTCAGCCCGTCTGTTTCAGCCACTCTGTTTCTCGCCCTCTGTTTCAGCCCCTCTGTTTCTCACCCTCTGTTTCGGCCCCTCTGATTCAGCCCCTCTGTTTCTCGCCCTCAGTTTCAGCCCCTCTGTTTCTCGCCCTCTGTTTCAGCCCCTCTGTTTCAGTCCCTCTGTTTCAGCCCCTCTGTTTCTCACCCTCTGTTTCGGCCCCTCTGATTCAGCCCCTCTGTTTCTCGCCCTCTGTTTCAGCCCCTCTGTTTCTCGCCCTCTGTTTCAGCCCCTCTGTTTCAGCCCGTCTGTTTCAGCCCCACTGTTTCTCGCCCTCTGTTTCAGCCCCTCTGTTTCTCACCCTCTGTTTCGGCCCCTCTGATTCAGCCCCTCTGTTTCTCGCCCTCAGTTTCAGCCCCTCTGTTTCTCGCCCTCTGTTTCAGCCCCTCTTTTCAGCCCCTCTGTTTCAGCCCCTCTGTTTCTCACCCTCTGTTTCGGCCCCTCTGATTCAGCCCCTCTGTTTCTCGCCCTCTGTTTCAGCCCCTCTGTTTCTCGCCCTCTGTTTCAGCCACTCTGTTTCAGCCCCTCTGATTCAACCCCTCTGTTTCAGCCCCTCTGTTTCAGCCCCTCTGTTTCAGCCCCTCTGTTTCTCGCATTCTATTTCTCACCCTCTGTTTCTCGCCCTCTGTTTCAGCCCCTCTGTTTCAGCCCGTCTGTTTCAGCCACTCTGTTTCTCGCCCTCTGTTTCAGCCCCTCTGTTTCTCACCCTCTGTTTCGGCCCCTCTGATTCAGCCCCTCTGTTTCTCGCCCTCTGTTTCTGCCCCTCTGTTTCTCGCCCTCTGTTTCAGCCCCTCTGTTTCAGCCCCTCTGTTTCTGCCCCTCTGTTTCTCACCCTCTGTTTCGGCCCCTCTGATTCAGCCCCTCTGTTTCTCGCCCTCTGTTTCTGCCCCTCTGTTTCTCGCCCTCTGTTTCAGCCCCTCTGATTCAGCCCCTCTGATTCAGCCCCTCTGTTTCCCGACCCTCTGTTTCAGCCCCTCTGTTTCAGCCCCACTGTTTCAGCCCCTCTGTTTCAGCCCCTCTGTTTCAGCGCCTCTGTTTCTCGCCCTCTGTTTCAGCCCCTCTGTTTCTCGCCCTCTGTTTCAGCCCCTCTGATTCAGCCCCTCTGTTTCAGCCCCTCTGTTTCTCCGCCTCTGCTCCAGCCCCTCTGTTTCTCGCCCTCTGTTTCAGCCCCTCTGTTTCAGCCCGTCTGTTTCAGCCCCTCTGTTTCTCGCCCTCTGTTTCAGCCCCTCTGTTTCTCACCCTCTGTTTCGGCCCCTCTGATTCAGCCCCTCTGATTCTCGCCCTCTGTTTCAGCCCCTTTGTTTCTCGCCCTCTGTTTCAGCCCCTCTGTTTCAGCCCCTCTGTTTCAGCCCCTCTGTTTCTCGCCCTCTGTTTCAGGCCCTCTGTTTCTCGCCCTCTGTTTCAGCCCCTCTGATTCAGCCCCTCTGTTTCAGCCCCTCTGATTCAGCCCCTCTGTTTCAGCCCCTCTGTTTCAGCCCCTCTGTTTCAGCCCATCTGTTTCAGCCCCTCTGTTTCTCGCCCTCTGTTTCAGCCCCTCTGTTTCAGCCCCTCTGTTTCAGCCCCTCTGTTTCTCGCCCTCTGTTTCTCGCCCGCTGTTTCAGCCCCTTTGTTTCTCGCCCTCTGTTTCAGCCCCACTGTTTCAGCCCCTCTGATTCAGCCCCTCTGATTCAGCCTCTCTGTTTCTCGCCCTCTGTTTCAGCCCCTCTGTTTCTCACCCTCTGTTTCAGCCCCTCTGTTTCTCGCCCTCTGTTTCAGCCCCTCTGTTTTTCGCCCTCTGTTTCAGCCCCTCTGTTTCTCACCCTCTGTTTCAGGCTCTCTGTTTCAGCCCCTCTGTTTCTCGCCCTCTGTTTCTCGCCCGCTGTTTCAGCCCCTTTGTTTCTCGCCCTCTGTTTCAGCCCCTCTGTTTCTCGCCCTCTGTTTCAGGCCCTCTGTTTCTCGCCCTCTGTTTCAGCCCTTCTGATTCAGCCCCTCTGTTTCAGCCCCTGTGATTCAGCCCCTCTGTTTCAGTCCCTCTGTTTCAGCCCCTCTGTTTCTCGCCCTCTATTTCTCACCCTCTGTTTCTCGCCCCCTGTTTCAGCCCCTCTGTTTCTCGCCCTCTATTTCTCACCCTCTGTTTCTCGCCCTCTGTTTCAGCCCTTCTGTTTCTTGCCCTCTGTTTCAGGCTCTCTGTTTCAGCCCGTCTGTTTCAGCCCCTCTGTTTCAGCCCCACTGTTTCTCGCCCACTGTTTCCGTCCCTCCGATTCTCGCCCTCTGTTTCAGCCCCTCTGATTCAGCCCCTCTGTTTCAGCCCCTCTGATTCAGCCCCTCTGATTCAGCCCCTCTGATTCAGCCCCTCTGTTTCTCGCCCTCTGTTTCAGCCCCTCGGTTTCAGCCCCTCTGTTTCTCACCCTCTGTTTCAGCCTCTCTGATTCAGCCCCTCTGATTCAGCCCCTCTGTTTCCCTACCCTCTGTTTCAGCCCCTCTGTTTCTCGCCCTCAGTTTCAGCCCCTCTGTTTCTCGCCCTCTGTTTCAGCCCCTCTGTTTCAGCCCCTGTGTTTCAGCGCCTCTGTTTCTCGCCCTCTGTTTCAGCCCCTCTGTTTCAGCCACTCTGTTTCTCGCCCTCTGTTTCTGCCCCTCTATTTCTCGCCGGCTGTTTCAGCCCCGCTGTTTCTCGACCTCTGTTTCAGCCCCGCTGATTCAGCCCCTCTGTTTCAGCCCCTCTGAATCAGCCCCTCTGATTCAGCCCCTCTGTTTCAGCCCCTCTGTTTCAGCCCCTCTGTTTCTGCCCCTCTGTTTCTCGCCCTCTGTTTCAGCCCCTCTGATTGTCGCCCTCTGTTTCAGCCCCTGTATTTCTCGCGGTCTGTTTCAGCCGCTCTGATTCAGCCCCTCTGTTTCAGCCCCTCTGATTCAGCCCCTCTGATTCAGCCCCTCTGATTCAGCCCCTCTTTTTCTCGCCCTCTGTTTCAGCCCCTCTGTTTCAGCCCCTCTGTTTCAGCCCCTCTGTTTCTCACCCTCTGTTTCAGCCACTCTGATTCAGCCCCTCTGTTTCTCGCCCTCTGTTTCAGCCCCTCTGTTTCTCGCCCTCTGTTTCAGCCCCTCTGTTTCAGCCCCTCTGTTTCAGCCCCTCTGTTTCTCGCCCTCTGTTTCAGGCCCTCTGTTTCTCGCCCTCTGTTTCAGCCACTCTGATTCAGCCCCTCTGTTTCAGCCCCTCTGATTGAGCCCCTCTGTTTCAGCCCCTCTGTTTCAGCCCCTCTGTTTCAGCCCCTCTGTTTCTCGCCCTCTGTTTCTCGCCCTCTGTTTCTCGCCCGCTGTTTCAGCCCCTCTGTTTCAGCCCCTCTGTTTCAGCCCTTCTGTTTCTTGCCCTCTGTTTCAGGCTCTATGTTTCAGCCCGTCTGTTTCAGCCCCTCTGTTTCAGCCCCACTGTTTCTCGCCCACTGTTTCCGTCCCTCCGATTCTCGCCCTCTGTTTCAGCCCCTCTGATTCAGCCCCTCTGTTTCAGCCCCTCTGATTCAGCCCCTCTGTTTCGGCCCCTCTGATTCAGCCCCTCTGTTTCTCGCCCTCTGTTTCAGCCCTTCTGTTTCTCGCCCTCTGTTTCAGCCCCTCTGTTTCAGCCCCTCTGTTTCAGCCCCTCTGTTTCTTGCCCGCTGTTTCAGTCCCTTTGTTTCTCGCCCTCTGTTTCAGCCCCACTGTTTCAGCCCCTCTGATTCAGCCCCTCTGATTCAGCCTCTCTGTTTCTCGCCCTCTGTTTCAGCCCCTCTGTTTCTCACCCTCTGTTTCAGCCCCTCTGTTTCTCGCCCTCTGTTTCAGCCCCTCTGTTTCAGCCCGTCTCTTTCAGCCCCTCTGTTTCAGCCCCTCTGTTTCTCATCCTCTGTTACTCGCCCTCTGTTTCAGCCCCTCTCTTTCTCGCCCTCTGTTTCACCCCCGCTGATTCAGCCCGTCTGTTTCAACCCCTCTGAATCAGCCCCTCTGATTCAGCCCCTCTGTTTCAGCCCCTCTGTTTCTCACCCTCTGTTTCTCGCCCTCTGTTTCAGCCCCTCTGATTCTCGCCCTCTGTTTCAGCCCCTCTGTTTCTCGCCCTCTGTTTTAGCCCCTCTGATTCAGCCCCTCTGTTTCAGCCCCTCTGATTCAGTCCCTCTGATTCAGCCCCTCTGATTCAGCCCCTCTCTTTCTCGCCCTCTGTTTAAGCCCCTCTGTTTCAGCCCCTCTGTTTCAGCCCCTCTGTTTCTCACCCTCTGTTTCAGCCCCTCTGATTCAGCCCCTCTGATTCAGCCCCTCTGTTTCCCGCCCCTCTGTTTCAGCCCCTCTGTTTCTCGCCCTCTGTTTCAGCCCCTCTGTTTCTCGCCCTCTGTTTCAGCCCCTCTGTTTCAGCCACTCTGTTTCAGCCCCTCTCTTTCAGCCCCTCTGTTTCAGCCCCTCTGTTTCTCCCCCTCTGTTCCAGCCCCTCTGTTTCAGCCCCTCTGTTTCAGCCACTCTGTTTCAGCCAGTCTCTTTCAGCCCCTCTGTTTCAGCCCCTCTGTTTCTCGCCCTCTGTTTCAGCCCCTCTGTTTCTCGCCCTCTGTTTCAGCCCCTCTGTTTCAGCCCGTCTGTTTCACGCACTCTGTTTCTCGCCCTCTGTTTCAGCCCCTCTGTTTCTCACCCTCTGTTTCAGCCCCTCTGATTCAGCCTCTCTGTTTCTCGCCCCCTGTTTCAGCCCCTCTGTTTCTCACCCTCTGTTTCAGCCCCTCTGTTTCTCGCCCTCTGTTTCAGCCCCTCTGTTTCAGCCCGTCTGTTTCAGCCCCTCTGTTTCAGCCCCTCTGTTTCTCATCCTCTGTTACTCGCACTCTGTTTCAGCCCCTCTGTTTTTCGCCCTCTGTTTCAGCCCCTCTGTTTCTAGCCCTCTGTTTCAGGCTCTCTTTTTCAGCCCCTCTGTTTCTTGCCCTCTATTTCTCGCCCGCTGTTTCAGCCCCTCTGTTTCTCGCCCTCTGTTTCAGGCCCTCTGTTTCTCGCCCTCTGTTTCAGCCCCTCTGATTCAGCCCCTCTGTATCAGCCCCTCTGATTCAGCCCCTCTGTTTCAGCCCCTCTGTTTCAGCCCCTCTGTTTCAGCCCCTCTGTTTCTCGCCCTCTATTTCTCACCCTCTGTTTCACGCCCTCTGTTTCAGACCCTCTGTTTTTCGCCCTCTGTTTCAGCCCCTCTGTTTCAGGCTCTCTGTTTCAGCCCGTCTGTTTCAGCCCCTCTGTTTCAGCCCCTCTGTTTCTCGCCCACTGTTTCAGCCCCTCTGATTCTCGCTCTCTGTTTCAGCCCCTCTGTTTCTCGCCCTCTGTTTCTGCCCCTCTGATTCAGCCCCTCCGTTTCAGCCCCTCTGTTTCTCCGCCTCTGTTCCAGCCCCTCTGTTTCAGCCCCTCTGTTTCAGCCACTCTGTTTCAGCCCCTCTGTTTCAGCCCGTCTGTTTCAGCCCCTCTGTTTCTCGCCCTCTGTTTCAGCCCCTCTGTTTCTCGCCCTCTGTTTCAGCCCCTCTGTTTCAGCCCGTGTGTTTCAGCCACTCTGTTTCTCGCCCTCTGTTTCAGCCCCTCTGTTTCTCACCCTCTGTTTTGGCCCCTCTGATTCAGCCACTCTGTTTCTCGCCCTCAGTTTCAGCCCCTCTGTTTCTCGCCCTCTGTTTCAGCCCCTCTGTTTCAGCCCCTCTGTTTCAGCCCCTCTGTTTCTCACCCTCTGTTTCGGCCCCTCTGATTCAGCCCCTCTGTTTCTCGCCCTCTGTTTCAGCCCCTCTGTTTCTCGCCCTCTGTTTCAGCCCCTCTGTTTCAGCCCCTCTGATTCAACCCCTCTGTTTCAGCCCCTCTGTTTCAGCCCCTCTGTTTCAGCCCCTCTGTTTCTCGCCCTCTATTTCTCACCCTCTGTTTCTCGCCCTCTGTTTCAGCCCCTCTGTTTCAGCCCGTCTGTTTCAGCCACTCTGTTTCTCGCCCTCTGTTTCAGCCCCTCTGTTTCTCACCCTGTGTTTCGGCCCCTCTGATTCAGCCCCTCTGTTTCTCGCCCTCAGTTTCAGCCCCTCTGTTTCTCGCCCTCTGTTTCAGCCCCTCTGTTTCAGTCCCACAGTTTCAGCCCCTCTGTTTCTCACCCTCTGTTTCGGCCCCTCTGATTCAGCCCCTCTGTTTCTCGCCCTCTGTTTCAGCCCCTCTGTTTCTCGCCCTCTGTTTCAGCCCCTCTGTTTCAGCCCGTCTGTTTCAGCCCCTCTGTTTCTCGCCCTCTGTTTCAGCCCCTCTGTTTCTCACCCTCTGTTTCGGCCCCTCTGATTCAGCCCCTCTGTTTCTCGCCCTCAGTTTCAGCCCCTCTGTTTCTCGCCCTCTGTTTCAGCCCCTCTTTTCAGCCCCTCTGTTTCAGCCCCTCTGTTTCTCACCCTCTGTTTCGGCCCCTCTGATTCAGCCCCTCTGTTTCTCGCCCTCTGTTTCAGCCCCTCTGTTTCTCGCCCTCTGTTTCAGCCACTCTGTTTCAGCCCCTCTGATTCAACCCCTCTGTTTCAGCCCCTCTGTTTCAGCCCCTCTGTTTCAGCCCCTCTGTTTCTCGCCCTCTATTTCTCACCCTCTGTTTCTCGCCCTCTGTTTCAGCACCTCTGTTTCAGCCCGTCTGTTTCAGCCACTCTGTTTCTCGCCCTCTGTTTCAGCCCCTCTGTTTCTCACCCTCTGTTTCGGCCCCTCTGATTCAGCCCCTCTGTTTCTCGCCCTCAGTTTCAGCCCCTCTGTTTCTCGCCCTCTGTTTCAGCCCCTCTGTTTCAACCCCTCTGTTTCAGCCCCTCTGTTTCTCACCCTCTGTTTCGGCCCCTCTGATTCAGCCCCTCTGTTTCTCGCCCTCTGTTTCAGCCCCTCTGTTTCTCGCCCTCTGTTTCAGCCCCTCTGATTCAGCCCCTCTGATTCAGCCCCTCTGTTTCCCGACCCTCTGTTTCAGCCCCTCTGTTTCAGCCCCACTGTTTCAGCCCCTCTGTTTCAGCCCCTCTGTTTCAGCGCCTCTGTTTCTCGCCCTCTGTTTCAGCTCCTCTGTTTCTCGCCCTCTGTTTCAGCCCCTCTGATTCAGCCCCTCTGTTTCAGCCCCTCTGTTTCTCCGCCTCTGTTCCAGCCCCTCTGTTTCTCGCCCTCTGTTTCAGCCCCTCTGTTTCAGCCCGTCTGTTTCAGCCACTCTGTTTCTCGCCCTCTGTTTCAGCCCCTCTGTTTCTCACCCTCTGTTTCGGCCCCTCTGATTCAGCCCCTCTGATTCTCGCCCTCTGTTTCAGCCCCTTTGTTTCTCGCCCTCTGTTTCAGCCCCTCTGTTTCAGCCCCTCTGTTTCAGCCCCTCTGTTTCTCGCCCTCTGTTTCAGGCCCTCTGTTTCTCGCCCTCTGTTTCAGCCCCTCTGATTCAGCCCCTCTGTTTCAGCCCCTCTGATTCCGCCCCTCTGTTTCAGCCCCTCTGTTTCAGCCCCTCTGTTTCAGCCCATCTGTTTCAGCCCCTCTGTTTCTCGCCCTCTGTTTCAGCCCCTCTGTTTCAGCCCCTCTGTTTCTCGCCCTCTGTTTCTCGCCCGCTGTTTCAGCCCCTTTGTTTCTCGCCCTCTGTTTCAGCCCCACTGTTTCAGCCCCTCTGATTCAGCCCCTCTGATTCAGCCTCTCTGTTTCTCGCCCTCTGTTTCAGCCCCTCTGTTTCTCACCCTCTGTTTCAGCCCCTCTGTTTCTCGCCCTCTGTGTCAGCCCCTCTGTTTTTCGCCCTCTGTTTCAGCCCCTCTGTTTCTCACCCTCTGTTTCAGGCTCTCTGTTTCAGCCCCTCTGTTTCTCGCCCTCTGTTTCTCGCCCGCTGTTTCAGCCCCTTTGTTTCTCGCCCTCTGTTTCAGCCCCTCTGTTTCTCGCCCTCTGTTTCAGGCCCTCTGTTTCTCGCCCTCTGTTTCAGCCCCTCTGATTCAGCCCCTCTGATTCAGCCCCTGTGATTCAGCCCCTCTGTTTCAGCCCCTCTGTTTCAGCCCCTCTGTTTCTCGCCCTCTATTTCTCACCCTCTGTTTCTCGCCCCCTGTTTCAGCCCCTCTGTTTCTCGCCCTCTATTTCTCACCCTCTGTTTCTCGCCCTCTGTTTCAGCCCTTCTGTTTCTTGCCCTCTGTTTCAGGCTCCCTGTTTCAGCCCGTCTGTTTCAGCCCCTCTGTTTCAGCCCCACTGTTTCTCGCCCACTGTTTCCGTCCCTCCGATTCTCGCCCTCTGTTTCAGCCCCTCTGATTCAGCCCCTCTGTTTCAGCCCCTCTGATTCAGCCCCTCTGATTCAGCCCCTCTGATTCAGCCCCTCTGTTTCTCGCCCTCTGTTTCAGCCCCTCGGTTTCAGCCCCTCTGTTTCTCACCCTCTGTTTCAGCCTCTCTGATTCAGCCCCTCTGATTCAGCCCCTCTGTTTCCCGCCCCTCTGTTTCAGCCCCTCTGTTTCTCGCCCTCAGTTTCAGCCCCTCTGTTTCTCGCCCTCTGTTTCAGCCCCTCTGTTTCAGCCCCTGTGTTTCAGCGCCTCTGTTTCTCGCCCTCTGTTTCAGCCCCTCTGTTTCAGCCACTCTGTTTCTCGCCCTCTGTTTCTGCCCCTCTATTTCTCGCCGGCTGTTTCAGCCCCGCTGTTTCTCGCTCTCTGTTTCAGCCCCGCTGATTCAGCCGCTCTGTTTCAGCCCCTCTGAATCAGCCCCTCTGATTCAGCCCCTCTGTTTCAGCCCCTCTGTTTCAGCCCCTCTGTTTCAGCCCCTCTGTTTCTCGCCCTCTGTTTCAGCCCCTCTGATTGTCGCCCTCTGTTTCAGCCCCTGTATTTCTCGCGGTCTGTTTCAGCCGCCCTGATTCAGCCCCTCTGTTTCAGCCCCTCTGATTCAGCCCCTCTGATTCAGCCCCTCTGATTCAGCCCCTCTTTTTCTCGCCCTCTGTTTCAGCCCCTCTGTTTCAGCCCCTCTGTTTCAGCCCCTCTGTTTCTCACCCTCTGTTTCAGCCACTCTGATTCAGCCCCTCTGTTTCTCGCCCTCTGTTTCAGCCCCTCTGTTTCTCGCCCTCTGTTTCAGCCCCTCTGTTTCAGCCCCTCTGTTTCAGCCCCTCTGTTTCTCGCTCTCTGTTTCAGGCCCTCTGTTTCTCACCCTCTGTTTCAGCCACTCTGATTCAGCCCCTCTGTTTCAGCCCCTCTGATTCAGCCACTCTGTTTCAGCCCCTCTGTTTCAGCCCCTCTGTTTCAGCCCCTCTGTTTCTCGCCCTCTGTTTCTCGCCCGCTGTTTCAGCCCCTTTGTTTCTCGCCCTCTGTTTCAGCCCCACTGTTTCAGCCCCTCTGATTCAGCCCCTCTGATTCAGCCTCTCTGTTTCTCGCCCTCTGTTTCAGCCCCTCTGTTTCTCACCCTCTGTTTCAGCCCCTCTGTTTCTCGCCCTCTCTTTCAGCCCCTCTGTTTCAACCCGTCTCTTTCAGCCCCTCTGTTTCAGCACCTCTGTTTCTCATCCTCTGTTACTCGCCCTCTGTTTCAGCCCCTCTGTTTTTCGCCCTCTGTTTCAGCCCCTCTGTTTCTCACCCTCTGTTTCAGGCTCTCTGTTTCAGCCCCTCTGTTTCTAGCCCTCTGTTTCTCGCCCGCTGTTTCAGCCCCTTTGTTTCTCGCCCTCTGTTTCAGCCCCTCTGTTTCTCGCCCTCTGTTTCAGGCCCTCTGTTTCTCGCCCTCTGTTTCAGCCACTCTGATTCAGCCACTCTGTTTCAGCCCCTCTGATTCAGCCCCTCTGTTTCAGCCCCTCTGTTTCAGCCCCTCTGTTTCAGCCCCTCTGTTTCTCGCCCTCTGTTTCTCGCCCGCTGTTTCAGCCCCTTTGTTTCTCGCCCTCTGTTTCAGCCCCACTGTTTCAGCCCCTCTGATTCAGCCCCTCTGATTCAGCCTCTCTGTTTCTCGCCCTCTGTTTCAGCCCCTCTGTTTCTCACCCTCTGTTTCAGCCCCTCTGTTTCTCGCCCTCTGTTTCAGCCCCTCTGTTTCAACCCGTCTCTTTCAGCCCCTCTGTTTCAGCACCTCTGTTTCTCATCCTCTGTTACTCGCCCTCTGTTTCAGCCCCTCTGTTTTTCGCCCTCTGTTTCAGCCCCTCTGTTTCTCACCCTCTGTTTCAGGCTCTCTGTTTCAGCCCCTCTGTTTCTAGCCCTCTGATTCTCGCCCGCTGTTTCAGCCCCTTTGTTTCTCGCCCTCTGTTTCAGCCCCTCTGTTTCTCGCCCTCTGTTTCAGGCCCTCTGTTTCTCGCCCTCTGTTTCAGCCCCTCTGATTCAGCCCCTCTGTTTCAGCCCCTGTGATTCAGCCCCTCTGTTTCAGCCCCTCTGTTTCAGCCCCTCTGTTTCTCGCCCTCTATTTCTCACCCTCTGTTTCTCGCCCCCTGTTTCAGCCCCTCTGTTTCTCGCCCTCTATTTCTCACCCTCTGTTTCTCGCCCTCTGTTTCAGCCCTTCTGTTTATTGCCCTCTGTTTCAGGCTCCCTGTTTCAGCCCGTCTGTTTCAGCCCCTCTGTTTCAGCCCCACTGTTTCTCGCCCACTGTTTCCGTCCCTCCGATTCTCGCCCTCTGTTTCAGCCCCTCTGATTCAGCCCCTCTGTTTCAGCCCCTCTGATTCAGCCCCTCTGATTCAGCCCCTCTGATTCAGCCCCTCTGTTTCTCGCCCTCTGTTTCAGCCCCTCGGTTTCAGCCCCTCTGTTTCTCACCCTCTGTTTCAGCCTCTCTGATTCAGCCCCTCTGATTCAGCCCCTCTGTTTCCCGCCCCTCTGTTTCAGCCCCTCTGTTTCTCGCCCTCAGTTTCAGCCCCTCTGTTTCTCGCCCTCTGTTTCAGCCCCTCTGTTTCAGCCCCTGTGTTTCAGCGCCTCTGTTTCTCGCCCTCTGTTTCAGCCCCTCTGTTTCAGCCACTCTGTTTCTCGCCCTCTGTTTCTGCCCCTCTATTTCTCGCCGGCTGTTTCAGCCCCGCTGTTTCTCGCTCTCTGTTTCAGCCCCGCTGATTCAGCCCCTCTGTTTCAGCCCCTCTGAATCAGCCCCTCTGATTCAGCCCCTCTGTTTCAGCCCCTCTGTTTCAGCCCCTCTGTTTCAGCCCCTCTGTTTCTCGCCCTCTGTTTCAGCCCCTCTGATTGTCGCCCTCTGTTTCAGCCCCTGTATTTCTCGCGGTCTGTTTCAGCCGCTCTGATTCAGCCCCTCTGTTTCAGCCCCTCTGATTCAGCCCCTCTGATTCAGCCCCTCTGATTCAGCCCCTCTTTTTCTCGCCCTCTGTTTCAGCCCCTCTGTTTCAGCCCCTCTGTTTCAGCCCCTCTGTTTCTCACCCTCTGTTTCAGCCACTCTGATTCAGCCCCTCTGTTTCTCGCCCTCTGTTTCAGCCCCTCTGTTTCTCGCCCTCTGTTTCAGCCCCTCTGTTTCAGCCCCTCTGTTTCAGCCCCTCTGTTTCTCGCTCTCTGTTTCAGGCCCTCTGTTTCTCGCCCTCTGTTTCAGCCACTCTGATTCAGCCCCTCTGTTTCAGCCCCTCTGATTCAGCCACTCTGTTTCAGCCCCTCTGTTTCAGCCCCTCTGTTTCAGCCCCTCTGTTTCTCGCCCTCTGTTTCTCGCCCGCTGTTTCAGCCCCTTTGTTTCTCGCCCTCTGTTTCAGCCCCACTGTTTCAGCCCCTCTGATTCAGCCCCTCTGATTCAGCCTCTCTGTTTCTCGCCCTCTGTTTCAGCCCCTCTGTTTCTCACCCTCTGTTTCAGCCCCTCTGTTTCTCGCCCTCTCTTTCAGCCCCTCTGTTTCAACCCGTCTCTTTCAGCCCCTCTGTTTCAGCACCTCTGTTTCTCATCCTCTGTTACTCGCCCTCTGTTTCAGCCCCTCTGTTTTTCGCCCTCTGTTTCAGCCCCTCTGTTTCTCACCCTCTGTTTCAGGCTCTCTGTTTCAGCCCCTCTGTTTCTAGCCCTCTGTTTCTCGCCCGCTGTTTCAGCCCCTTTGTTTCTCGCCCTCTGTTTCAGCCCCTCTGTTTCTCGCCCTCTGTTTCAGGCCCTCTGTTTCTCGCCCTCTGTTTCAGCCACTCTGATTCAGCCACTCTGTTTCAGCCCCTCTGATTCAGCCCCTCTGTTTCAGCCCCTCTGTTTCAGCCCCTCTGTTTCAGCCCCTCTGTTTCTCGCCCTCTGTTTCTCGCCCGCTGTTTCAGCCCCTTTGTTTCTCGCCCTCTGTTTCAGCCCCACTGTTTCAGCCCCTCTGATTCAGCCCCTCTGATTCAGCCTCTCTGTTTCTCGCCCTCTGTTTCAGCCCCTCTGTTTCTCACCCTCTGTTTCAGCCCCTCTGTTTCTCGCCCTCTGTTTCAGCCCCTCTGTTTCAACCCGTCTCTTTCAGCCCCTCTGTTTCAGCACCTCTGTTTCTCATCCTCTGTTACTCGCCCTCTGTTTCAGCCCCTCTGTTTTTCGCCCTCTGTTTCAGCCCCTCTGTTTCTCACCCTCTGTTTCAGGCTCTCTGTTTCAGCCCCTCTGTTTCTAGCCCTCTGTTTCTCGCCCGCTGTTTCAGCCCCTTTGTTTCTCGCCCTCTGTTTCAGCCCCTCTGTTTCTCGCCCTCTGTTTCATGCCCTCTGTTTCTCGCCCTCTGTTTCAGCCCCTCTGATTCAGCCCCTCTGTTTCAGCCCCTGTGATTCAGCCCCTCTGTTTCAGCCCCTCTGTTTCAGCCCCTCTGTTTCAGCCCCTCTGTTTCTCGCCCTCTATTTCTCACCCTCAATTTCTCGCCCCCTGTTTCAGCCCCTCTGTTTTTCGCCCTCTGTTTCAGCCCTTCTGTTTCTTGCCCTCTGTTTCAGGCTCTCTGTTTCAGCCCGTCTGTTTCAGCCCCTCTGTTTCAGCCCCACTGTTTCTCGCCCACTGTTTCCGTCCCTCCAATTCTCGCCCTCTGTTTCAGCCCCTCTGTTTCTCGCCCTCTGTTTCAGCCCCTCTGATTCAGCCCCTCTGTTTCAGCCCCTCTGATTCAGCCCCTCTGTTTCAGCCCCTCTGTTTCAGCCCCTCTGTTTCAGCCCCTCTGTTTCTCGCCCTCTGTTTCTCGCCCGCTGTTTCAGCCCCTTTGTTTCTCGCCCTCTGTTTCAGCCCCACTGTTTCAGCCCCTCTGATTCAGCCCCTCTGATTCAGCCCCTCTGATTCAGCCCCTCTGATTCAGCCCCTCTGTTTCTCGCCCTCTGTTTCAGCCCCTCGGTTTCAGCCCCTCTGTTTCTCACCCTCTGTTTCAGCCTCTCTGATTCAGCCCCTCTGATTCAGCCCCTCTGTTTCCCGCCCCTCTGTTTCAGCCCCTCTGTTTCTCGCCCTCAGTTTCAGCCCCTCTGTTTCTCGCCCTCTGTTTCAGCCCCACTGTTTCAGCCCCTGTGTTTCAGCGCCTCTGTTTCTCGCCCTCTGTTTCAGCCCCTCTGTTTCAGCCACTCTGTTTCTCGCCCTCTGTTTCTGCCCCTCTGTTTCTCGCCCTCTGTTTCAGCCCCGCTGTTTCTCGCCCTCTGTTTCAGCCCCGCTGATTCAGCCCCTCTGTTTCAGCCCCTCTGAATCAGCCCCTCTGATTCAGCCCCTCTGTTTCAGCCCCTCTGTTTCAGCCCCTCTGTTTCAGCCCCTCTGTGTCTCGCCCTCTGTTTCAGCCCCTCTGATTGTCGCCCTCTGTTTCAACCCCTGTATTTCTCGCGGTCTGTTTCAGCCGCTCTGATTCAGCCCCTCTGTTTCAGCCCCTCTGATTCAGCCCCTCTGATTCAGCCCCTCTGATTCAGCCCCACTTTTTCTCGCCCTCTGTTTCAGCCCCTCTGTTTCAGCCCCTCTGTTTCAGCCCCTCTATTTCTCACCCTCTGTTTCAGCCCCTCTGATTCAGCCCCTCTGATTCAGCGACTCTGTTTCCCGCCCCTCTGTTTCAGCCGCTCTGTTTCTCGCCCTCTGTTACAGCCCCGCTGTTTCTCGCCCTCTGTTTCACCCCCGCTGATTCAGCCCCTCTGTTTCAGCCCCTCTGAATCAGCCCCTCTGATTCAGCCCGTCTGTTTCAGCCCCTCTGTTTCAGCCCCTCTGTTTTAGCCCCTCTATTTCTCGCCCTCTGTTTCAGCCCCTCTGATTCTCGCCCTCTGTTTCAGCCCCTCTGTTTCTCGCCCTCTGTTTTAGCCCCTCTGATTCAGCCCCTCTGTTTCAGCCCCTCTGATTCAGCCCCTCTGATTCAGCCCCTCTGATTCAGCACCTCTGTTTCTCGCCCTCTGTTTCAGCCCCTCTGTTTCAGGCCCTCTGTTTCAGCCCCTCTGTTTCTCACCCTCTGTTTCAGCCCCTCTGATTCAGCCCCTCTGATTCAGCCCCTCTGTTTCCCGCCCCTCTGTTTCAGCCCCTCTGTTTCTCGCCCTCTGTTTCAGCCCCTCTGTTTCTCGCCCTCTGTTTCAGCCCCTCTGTTTCAGCCCCTCTGTTTCAGCCCCTCTGTTTCAGCGCCTCTGTTTCTCGCCCTCTGTTTCAGCCCCTCGGTTTCTCGCCCTCTGTTTCAGCCCCTCTGATTCAGCCCCTCTGTTTCAGACCCTCTGTTTCTCCCCCTCTGTTCCAGCCCCTCTGTTTCAGCCTCTCTGTTTCAGCCAATCTGTTTCAGCCCCTCTCTTTCAGCCCCTCTGTTTCAGCCCCTCTGTTTCTCGCCCTCTGTTTCAGCCCCTCTGTTTCTCGCCCTCTGTTTCAGCCCTTCTGTTTCAGCCCGTCTGTTACACGCACTCTGTTTCTCGCCCTCTGTTTCAGCCCCTCTGTTTCTCACCCTCTGTTTCAGCCCCTCTGATTCAGCCCCTCTGTTTCTCGCCCTCTGTTTCAGCCCCTCTGTTTCTCGCCCTCTGTTTCAGCCCCTCTGTTTCTCGCCCTCTGTTTCAGCCCCTCTGTTTCAGCCCCTCTGATTCAGCCTCTCTGTTTCTCGCCCTCTGTTTCAGCCCCTCTGTTTCTCACCCTCTGTTTCAGCCCCTCTGATTCTCGTCCACTGTTTCAGCCCCTCTGTTTCAGCCCGTCTGTTTCAGCCCCTCTGTTTCAGCCCCTCTGTTTCTCATCCTCCGTTACTCGCCCTCTGTTTCAGCCCCTCTGTTTTTCGCCCTCTGTTTCAGACCCTCTGTTTCTCACCCTCTGTTTCAGGCTCTCTTTTTCAGCCCCTCTGTTTCTCGCCCTCTATTTCACGCCCGCTGTTTCAGCCCCTCTGTTTCTCGCCCTCTGTTTCAGGCCCTCTGTATCTCGCCCTCTGTTTCAGACCCTCTGATTCAGCCCCTCTGTTTCAGCCCCTCTGATTCAGCCCCTCTGTTTCAGCCCCTCTGTTTCAGCCCCTCTGTTTCTCGCCCTCTATTTCTCACCCTCTGTTTCACGCCCTCTGTTTCAGACCCTCTGTTTTTCGCCCTCTGTTTCAGCGCCTCTGTTTCTTGCCCTCTGTTTCAGGCTCTCTGTTTCAGCCGGTCTGTTTCAGCCCCTCTGTTTCAGCCCCTCTGTTTCAGCCTCTCTGATTCAGCCCCTCTGTTTCAGCCCCTCTGTTTCAGCCCCTCTGTTTCTCGCCCTCTATTTCTCACCCTCTGTTTCACGCCCTCTGTTTCAGACCCTCTGTTTATCGCCCTCTGTTTCAGCCCCTCTGTTTCAGCCCCTCTGTTTCTCGCCCTCTATTTCTCACCCTCTGTTTCACGCCCTCTGTTTCAGACCCTCTGTTTATCGCCCTCTGTTTCAGCCCCTCTGTTTCAGCCCCTCTGTTTCTCGCCCTCTATTTCTCACCCTCTGTTTCACGCCCTCTGTATCAGACCCTCTGTTTCAGCCCCTCTGTTTCAGCCACTCTGTTTCAGCCCCTCTCTTTCAGCCCCTCTGTTTCAGCCCCTCTGTTTCTCCCCCTCTGTTCCAGCCCCTCTGTTTCAGCCCCTCTGTTTCAGCCACTCTGTTTCAGCCAGTCTCTTTCAGCCCCTCTGTTTCAGCCCCTCTGTTTCTCGCCCTCTGTTTCAGCCCCTCTGTTTCTCGCCCTCTGTTTCAGCCCCTCTGTTTCAGCCCGTCTGTTTCACGCACTCTGTTTCTCGCCCTCTGTTTCAGCCCCTCTGTTTCTCACCCTCTGTTTCAGCCCCTCTGATTCAGCCTCTCTGTTTCTCGCCCCCTGTTTCAGCCCCTCTGTTTCTCACCCTCTGTTTCAGCCCCTCTGTTTCTCGCCCTCTGTTTCAGCCCCTCTGTTTCAGCCCGTCTGTTTCAGCCCCTCTGTTTCAGCCCCTCTGTTTCTCATCCTCTGTTACTCGCCCTCTGTTTCAGCCCCTCTGTTTTTCGCCCTCTGTTTCAGCCCCTCTGTTTCTAGCCCTCTGTTTCAGGCTCTCTTTTTCAGCCCCTCTGTTTCTCGCCCTCTATTTCTCGCCCGCTGTTTCAGCCCCTCTGTTTCTCGCCCTCTGTTTCAGGCCCTCTGTTTCTCGCCCTCTGTTTCAGCCCCTCTGATTCAGCCCCTCTGTATCAGCCCCTCTGATTCAGCCCCTCTGTTTCAGCCCCTCTGTTTCAGCCCCTCTGTTTCAGCCCCTCTGTTTCTCGCCCTCTATTTCTCACCCTCTGTTTCACGCCCTCTGTTTCAGACCCTCTGTTTTTCGCCCTCTGTTTCAGCCCCTCTGTTTCTTGCCCTCTGTTTCAGGCTCTCTGTTTCAGCCCGTCTGTTTCAGCCCCTCTGTTTCAGCCCCTCTGTTTCTCGCCCACTGTTTCAGCCCCTCTGATTCTCGCTCTCTGTTTCAGCCCCTCTGTTTCTCGCCCTCTGTTTCTGCCCCTCTGATTCAGCCCCTCGGTTTCAGCCCCTCTGTTTCTCCCCCTCTGTTCCAGCCCCTCTGTTTCAGCCCCTCTGTTTCAGCCACTCTGTTTCAGCCCCTCTGTTTCAGCCCGTCTGTTTCAGCCCCTCTGTTTCTCGCCCTCTGTTTCAGCCCCTCTGTTTCTCGCCCTCTGTTTCAGCCCCTCTGTTTCAGCCCGTGTCTTTCAGCCACTCTGTTTCTCGCCCTCTGTTTCAGCCCCTCTGTTTCTCACCCTCTGTTTCGGCCCCTCTGATTCAGCCCCTCTGTTTCTCGCCCTCAGTTTCAGCCCCTCTGTTTCTCGCCCTCTGTTTCAGCCCCTCTGTTTCAGCCCCTCTGTTTCAGCCCCTCTGTTTCTCACCCTCTGTTTCGGCCCCTCTGATTCAGCCCCTCTGTTTCTCGCCCTCTGTTTCAGCCCCTCTGTTTCTCGCCCTCTGTTTCAGCCCCTCTGTTTCTCGCCCTCTGTTTCAGCCCCTCTGTTTCAGCCCCTCTGATTCAACCCCTCTGTTTCAGCCCCTCTGTTTCAGCCCCTCTGTTTCAGCCCCTCTGTTTCTCGCCCTCTATTTCTCACCCTCTGTTTCTCGCCCTCTGTTTCAGCCCCTCTGTTTCAGCCCGTCCGTTTCAGCCACTCTGTTTCTCGCCCTCTGTTTCAGCCCCTCTGTTTCTCACCCTCTGTTTCGGCCCCTCTGATTCAGCCCCTCTGTTTCTCGCCCTCAGTTTCAGCCCCTCTGTTTCTCGCCCTCTGTTTCAGCCCCTCTGTTTCAGTCCCTCTGTTTCAGTCCCTCTGTTTCTCAAAATCTGTTTCGGCCCCTCTGATTCAGCCCCTCTGTTTCTCGCCCTCTGTTTCAGCCCCTCTGTTTCTCGCCCTCTGTTTCAGCCCCTCTGTTTCAGCCCGTCTGTTTCAGCCACTCAGTTCTCGCCCTCTGTTTCAGCCCCTCTGTTTCTCACCCTCTGTTTCGGCCCCTCTGATTCAGCCCCTCTGTTTCTCGCCCTCAGTTTCAGCCCCTCTGTTTCTCGCCCTGTTTCAGCCCCTCTGTTTCAGCCCCTCTGTTTCAGCCCCTCTGTTTCTCACCCTCTGTTTCGGCCCCTCTGATTCAGCCCCTCTGTTTCCCTCCCTCTGTTTCAGCCCCTCTGTTTCTCGCCCTCTGTTTCAGCCACTCTGTTTCAGCCCCTCTGATTCAACCCCTCTGTTTCAGCCCCTCTGTTTCAGCCCCTCTGTTTCAGCCCCTCTGTTTCTCGCCCTCTATTTCTCACCCTCTGTTTCTCGCCCTCTGTTTCAGCCCCTCTGTTTCAGCCCGTCTGTTTCAGCCACTCTGTTTCTCGCCCTCTGTTTCAGCCCCTCTTTTTCTCACCCTCTGTTTCGGCCCCTCTGATTCAGCCCCTCTGTTTCTCGCCCTCAGTTTCAGCCCCTCTGTTTCTCGCCCTCTGTTTCAGCCCCTCTGTTTCAGCCCCTCTGTTTCAGCCCCTCTGTTTCTCACCCTCTGTTTCGGCCCCTCTGATTCAGCCCCTCTGTTTCTCGCCCTCTGTTTCAGCCCCTCTGTTTCTAGCCCTCTGATTCAGCCCCTCTGATTCAGCCCCTCTGTTTCCCGACCCTCTGTTTCAGCCCCTCTGTTTCAGCCCCACTGTTTCAGCCCCTCTGTTTCAGCCCCTCTGTTTCAGCGCCTCTGTTTCTCGCCCTCTGTTTCAGCCCCTCTGTTTCTCGCCCTCTGTTTCAGCCCCTCTGATTCAGCCCCTCTGTTTCAGCCCCTCTGTTTCTCCGCCTCTGTTCCAGCCCCTCTGTTTCTCGCCCTCTGTTTCAGCCCCTCTGTTTCAGCCCGTCTGTTTCAGCCACTCTGTTTCTCGCCCTCTGTTTCAGCCCCTCTGTTTCTCACCCTCTGTTTCGGCCCCTCTGATTCAGCCCCTCTGTTTCTCGCCCTCTGTTTCAGCCCCTTTGTTTCTCGCCCTCTGTTTCAGCCCCTCTGTTTCAGCCCCTCTGTTTCAGCCCCTCTGTTTCTCGCCCTCTGTTTCAGCCCCTCTGTTTCTCGCCCTCTGTTTCAGCCCCTCTGATTCAGCCCCTCTGTTTCAGCCCCTCTGATTCAGACCCTCTGTTTCAGCCCCTCTGTTTCAGCCCCTCTGTTTCAGCCCCTCTGTTTCAGCCCCTCTGTTTCTCGCCCTCTGTTTCAGACCCTCTGTTTCAGCGATAGGGTTAGGGTTAGGGTTAGGGTTAGGGTTAGGGTTAGGGTTAGGGTTAGGGTTAGGGTTAGTCACCTGCGATAGGGTTAGGGTTAGGGTTAGGGTTAGGGTTAGGGTTAGGGTTAGGGTTAGGGTTAGGGTTAGGGTTAGTCACCTGCGATAGGGTTAGGGTTAGGGTTAGGGTTAGGGTTAGGGTTAGGGTTAGGGTTAGGGTTAGGGTCAGGGTCAGGGTCAGGGTCAGGGTCAGGGTCAGGGTCAGGGTCAGGGTTAGGGTTAGGGTTAGGGTTAGGGTTAGGGTTAGGGTTAGGGATAGGGTTAGGGTTAGGGATAGGGTTAGGGTTAGGGTTAGGGTTAGGGTTAGGGTTAGGGTTAGGGTTAGGGTGCGATAGGGTTAGGGTTAGGGATAGGGTTAGGGTTAGGGTTAGGGTTAGGGTTAGGGAGGGTTAGGGTTAGGGTTAGGGTTAGGGTTAGGGTTAGGGTTAGGGTTAGGGTTAGGGTTAGGGTTAGGGTTAGGGTTAGGGTTAGGGTTAGGGTTAGGGTTAGGGTTAGGGTTAGGGTTAGGGTTAGGGTTAGGGTTAGGGTTAGGGTTAGGGTTAGGGTTAGGGTTAGGGTTAGGGTTAGGGTTGCGATAGGGTTAGGGTTAGGGTTAGGGTTAGGGTTAGGGTTAGGGTTAGGGTTAGGGTTAGGGTTAGGGTTAGGGTTAGGGTTAGGGTTAGGGTTAGGGTTAGGGTTAGGGTTAGGGTTAGGGTTAGGGTTAGGGTTAGGGTTAGGGTTAGGGTTAGGGTTAGGGTTAGGGTTAGGGTTAGGGTTAGGGTTAGGGTTAGGGTTAGGGTTAGGGTTAGGGTTAGGGTTAGGGTTAGGGTTAGGGTTAGGGTTAGGGTTAGGGTTAGGGTTAGGGTTAGGGTTAGGGTTAGGGTTAGGGTTAGGGTTAGGGTTAGGGTTAGGGTTAGGGTTAGGGTTAGGGTTAGGGTTAGGGTTAGGGTTAGGGTTAGGGTTAGGGTTAGGGTTAGGGTTAGGGTTAGGGTTAGGGTTAGGGTTAGG